>NC_092876.1:27758063-28092249 GCF_028372415.1 Notamacropus eugenii
GAGAGAGGCAGGGCTCTCTCATCATTGAGGATTACTTATCCTCCCCCCCCTCAGGACTTCTCTTCACAGATTTTGAGGGGTGGAGGTAAGATGAGGTGATTTATAGATTTGTGGCAGGGCTTAAAGGTGGGTGCAGCATGGTCATGATCTGTGACCTTGTCCAGGTTACTGGTCTTTTCTGGGTCTTAGTTTCCCCATCAGTAAAAGAAGGGAATTGGTCCAGATGCCATCTCCCCTTCAGCTCTGAAAGTCTGTTTGAAGGTCCCTCCGATGACATTCTTATTCTAACGAACAAAAATCTATTTTCTTTTCTCACAAACTGGTGGAAAACAAAACCTTTGTAACAAATATGCCTAATGGAGCCACCTCAGGCCCATCCACCTTCTCTGTTCAGTACCTACTCTCCATCTCAAGATGCCAGAGCACACCAGTCCAAACAAAAGCCACCCGCTGTGGGCCACTGCCCCGTGTCTCTCTCTTGCTCAGTCTACACCACACTTGTTGCTGCAAAGTCTGAACCACTTCATTCAATGGAAGCCAGTGCCAGGCAGCTCCCAACTGGCCAACCTGTCGTGGCATCTCAGTCCTTGACCATCTGCCTGCTGACCCCCCCATCATATATTGAGATGCTCTTCTCTCCGGGCTGCTTTGACACTGCTTTCTCCTCCACATCAGGATATTCCTTTGGCCTCCTTGGTGGAATCTTCATCCGGGTCATACTCATGGGACCACAGGTACCCCCAGTGCTCAGGCCCAGGCCTTCTCTCCTCCCTACACGATGGCACTTGGTGAGTCCTCAGCTGGTGCCTTTAGATTGGAAGCCCTTGAGGGCAAGGCCTATCTTATGCCTTTCTTTGTAGCCCCTGGCACGCAGCAGGAGCTTAATAAATGCATACTGAATGAAGGCTTGAGCATGCACTGAAAGAGTCCCAGCCCTAACTCCTCAGCTTCCATCTCCCATCACCACCCTCATCTCCACCCTGCCTTGGACATTTCAAACAGATGATGGGCAGGTATCTCCAACTCCTCTTGGACAGACAGTATCTCCTGGCCCCACCAGCCCTTCCCTCTCCCTGGGGGCTCTCCACCATATGCAGCTTGGGCTCTTCCTGCCTCAGTCTCCCCCCACTGCATTTGGGGCCTGCAGACTCCAGCAGGTGAATAAAGTTTCATGAATGCCCACATGCCTGACTGCTCTGTTGGCAGGGCCCATTTAGCTCTGACATTCTGTGTTCTAAACTCTGATGTTCCTGGTTCTAAGGTCCCTTCTAGCTCTGATGCTCTCGGCTGCAGACCAAGGGAGCTGAAGCGGGGAGTGAGGAGGCCCCCGACGTTCTGGCTGTATGACAATGACAACCTTGGCCTCAGTTTCCTCACTCATAAAGGGGTGGAGGTACGGTCAGGCTCCACTCTTTCTAAAGTCTAATGTTTCCACAGCCTTGCTGTTCTCCCCACCCTAGCCCCTAACCACAAGACAGAACAGAGGCCAACAACCCAGACTGTAAAAACAAGGAGCTTTTACTATAAATAAAGGTTGAAGGGTGTGGAGGGAGGCAGAGACATTGGGATTTCCATAATTTAGAACACTCTTCAGGGGCCTCCCCCGGTCCCTGCCAGAGGGGGATCAGTGCAAAGAGCCCAGATGAAAGGAGAGGCCAGGGGACATCTGGCTGGCTGCTGTCACATGCAGGGGAGAGAGGGGGAGTAACACTGACTGTCGGAGAGGGGGGCTGTACAAGCAGGAAAGAACGCTGGGTCCCACATCCCACAGGCCAGGCCAGGGATGCCCCTGGCATTGTGCAAGGCCTGTGGGAGGGGAATGGGGCGCGCTACACAAGGACTCCTCCCACTGTTAGTCTTGTTAATACATTAAGGGGTATAAGGATGGAGCAGACAGGACACGGACCAGGAGGCAGAGAGGCGGGAGCGGCTGAATCCACAAGCTTCACACCACGGTGCCACTGGGGGAGTTGGCAGGCTGGGAGGAGAGGCCCTGCAAGGAAGCCGGAAGAAGGGCATGTGGGCCAGGCAATGAGGCCATCACAAACCCCCCACCCTCTGAGGGAGGCCCCCTGCCTGTCTACAAAGCTCTTGTCCTGCCATGGTCGTCCCCCACCCCGACCCTGTAGTCTATAGCATGGTCCCTTGTGCCAACGCCCCCCCAACCCCCTTCAGAGGGTTTTGGCCCGTGTACGGTCCTGACCTGAAGAATTGCTGAGTTACAGACCCTCTGGGGGTGTGCTCTGGGTCCGACGGAGGTCCGGGGGCCTCCACCCCCAATTTTTGGAGTCTCTACTCCCATGACTCCAAAGTTCTGACAATTATTTTAAGAAGCTGCTGTTCTAGAAAGATGGCAGCTCACGTTCAAATACCGCTGGAGGTTAATGGGCTTTCCTCACCCACCACAGAGAGGAATGTAGAGACCTGAATAGGCCACAGTTCCAGCACTCTCTAACGAGCCCCGCCTGCCCTTCTGCAGTGACATTCCAGAATGCCAGGGGTCCTGACACCTGTTTTTCTAAGACGTTGACATTTCAACACTGGTACACCTCTTCCGCGCAGAGTGCGGCATCCCAGGGCTGGCTGATGGTTATTTCTACAGCTTCTTTCCCTCCCCACCCCCTCCCGCCCCCAAGAATCTCCCAGCACTCAGTCTGCAGACCAAAGCCCGGGAGAGGAGGCAGGCGCCTGTCCTGAATCTGGGGCCAGGGGGGGCTCCCCGGCGGCACCTGGGGTACTCACAGCTTTGCCAGGCCGGGCCCAAGTGCAGATGAGACCCTCCTGACAGGCGGTGATGATACAGTCCTCCAAGAAGAGGAGGACAGTGAGGCGCTCCTGGGCAATCTTCTTGCACACCAGAGGCTCCAGCAAGGGCACCTCATGGATTCGAGGGCACAGGGCTGTGCCCAGCACCTTGGCAGGGTCCAGGCGGCCCCGGGGGGCCGGCCCGCCTGGCTTATCTCCGCTGCTACCACCACCACTGCCACCTCGGCTGATGTTGCCCAGGCTGTGGTAGCGCTTGTGCTCTTTGTCAGTGCTTTTGTCGCGACGCTCCTGGAGGGTCAGTGTGGCAAACTTGCCGATGCTGAAGGGCGTCCCGGGCTCCGTCACCCCACCTGTGCCTGCCCCGGCCCCCTTTCCACTCACTGCTGGGTGTGGGAGGCTGTTGGAGCGGGACAGGGATCGGGGCAGTGGCCCTGGGGTGACAGGCGCGGTCTCTGCGCTGCCGGCCAGGGCCCGGGGTCGGGCCAGCGGGGGCCGGGGGTAGAGCACATCCTCCGTCAGGTCCCACAGGCAGAACTGTGTGTCCTGGCCAGCTGAACCAAAGCGGTAGGTGACAGCGGGGGGAGGCAGCCTGGGTAAGGAGCCTGCTTCCCGCTCGCTCCCGCTTGTCATTCCCTCCTCCTCTGGCTCTTCCTCGCTCCTTGTGGTATATGGGTCAAAAGCCACGGCATTGACCCAGGATTTGTGGCCATGGCCTCTGGCCACGACTCGGGCCTCGGTGAAGGACCACACGGTGACCAAGTCATCCTCGCCCCCGGTTACCACATAGCGCCCATCTGGGCTCCAGCACACGCAGAGCAGGCCTCCAAAGTAGCTCTTCATGAGGCCCCGCAGCAGCATGGAATCAAAATGGAAGACGCGCAGGCAGCCGTCCTGGCTCACGCAGGCCAGGTGACGCCCGTCCGGGGAGAAGGCAAACTCGTTCAGGGGACCCTCGCCCACGGCCCACTTAGCCAGTGGGTTTCGGGGTGCCTTTCCCTTGGCAGTATAGACGGCAAAGCCCTCCCCCTGCTTGAGCAGGCTGTACTGGGGTGGGGCAGGGCCACAGGGGCGAGCCACATCATATAGGTAGAAGTGGCCACTGGCGTGGGAGGCCAGGAACAGGCTTTCTGACTCAGGCAGCCACTTCAGGTGGGTCACCTTGGTCTTGTCTATCAGCCTCTGAGGAGAAAAGCAGAGGGAGACAGCAGGGCTGTGAGCTTGCTTATAAGGAGAGGCAGGGTGGTGCAGTGGAGAGAGCTCTGGATTCAGGGTCCAAGGACCAAGGCCTGAAGCCTGGCTCTGCTGCCCATGAGATGTGTGACCACAGAAGCTGTTTCTGCCCCTCTTCTTGGCTTGGTTTACCCATCTGTACAAAGTGCTGGTCTCTAGAGGCTCCTTGTGAAAGCAGCCTGATGTGGTACAGACTGAGCTTGGAGAGGGCTGCTGGGACTCCTGGCTCCGAACACCAGGTTCCCCCCACCTGGACCCAAGCTGTGGTCACAGACCTGGAGCTGGGAGGGGCGTCAGAGGCCACTCCATCCATTCACTTGACAGGTGAGGGAACCAAGGCACAAGGGGTGAAGGAGTTTGCTGAGGGTCATTAGACACACTGTACTGAAATGCCAGCTTGATTTACTGGGTCCTTTCTCCAGGCCTTTGTAGGCCCCTCTGTTGTCTGATAGCCCCACCTATCTTCCTCACTCCTCCCTCAGTCTCCCTGGCACCAGATCGGTCCATTCCTCTGCTAGTGGAGGAGGAAGAAGCTGATAGAAGCTCAGAACTGGAGAGTGGGCCTGTCCATTCTTCTGCCTCCAGCTCTCTTGGCCTCAGTTTCCTCAGATGTTAAGTGAGACAGGTGCATTGGCTGTGCTAACTCTTAAGGAGCAGCCTTCTTTCTACCTTCCTGCCCTCCGTGTGTTTGTCTTTTGTTGCCAAAGAAGACCATGCCATCAGAGAAATAAGGACATGACTTGCACTTGACTTTGTTTTGAGTGAGGGAGGACTGTGCAGGTCACCAGCCTCACTTCTCCTCCAGAGCCATCTGAATCCAGTGACCAGATATTCATCAGGATGACTGGAGATGACCCAGGATGAGGCAGTTAGGGTTAAGTGACTTGCCCAAGGACACACAGCTAGTGAGTGTCAAGTGTCTGAGGTGAGATTTGAGCTCAGGTCCTCCTGACTCCTGCACTGCTGCTCTATCCACTGTGCCACCTAGCTGCCCACCTTCCTGCCCTCTACGCCTCTCCTCTTGGCAAGCTCTCCCTTTCTGGGCTTCAGGTACCACCCTTGTCAAATATGGATGAAGATCCCTGACTGGCCTCACTCCCTGCGATAAAGTCGGGATCACAGCAGATAAGTGATCTGCAAGCGAACAGGAGACATTTTTACTGGGCAGCTCCCTTCTCCTCATTTTCTCCAATTAGTAAAATCAGAGAGAATGGAAAATATTTTCATTCCCTGTCCTAAGGCTCCTCCCAGTCCAGACATTCCTTGTTCTCAGGCCCCTCTCCACCCCTAACAGTATATTAACTCAAGCCTGTCTTTCCAGCCTATCCATGGGCATCCCCACTGCAGCCAGACTCTAGCCTGCTCCCCATCATTGACCTGGTCCTGGGGCCCAAGCAGTTACCTCCTCATTGAAAAGCTTGCTGGTGTCCTTTTTGATCAGGTCCAAGTACTGCACTTGGCCAGCGGAGAAGCCCACCAGCAGGGAGATGGTCTCAGTGGCTGCAGTGTACTGGTTGAAGTCATGACAAGTAGGCTGGGTCCCCTTGTATATCCGCTTGTCAATGGGTTTGTTGAGATCTATGGACTTTTGTTGGTAGGGGAGGGAAAAAAGGAAAAGAAAGAAGGCTGATGAGCAAGGAAGCTCATAACCACGCAGGTGAAGGTATGAACAGGCCAAGGAACTGCTCCAGAGTGCTGAGGTGGGGAGCATGGCCAGCTCAGGCGGCCCAGGCTCTTTGGGCAGGCCCTCCCTCCAGCTCCCTTCCTCTCTCAGGCTCAGCCCTGCACACACTGGCCTCTCCAAAGCTCAGCCTGCCCATCTCCTTCCTGTAAGGGGCTGGTATATCCCCCCCACCCCCAACACCCTGTATTTATTCTGAAGTTGCTTCTCTGAGGACAAGTTGTCTCTGACTGTCCATAAGGTCCTGGAGGGACAAGAACATCCCATCTGTATCCCTCTGTCCCCAGTGCATAGCACAGGGCCTGTGTTGAACGCTTGGAGACTGCTGCATTGTAAAAAGGAAAGGGGGTCTGTTGTACCTCCTAGGCCTCCTGACTTCCGCTGAAGCCCCCACATGCACCCCTCACAGTCCCCTTTCCGACCTCCTTCTTCACCCCAGGGTTCTGCTGGCTGCCAAGCGTTCTGGATCCTAGCTTCCTGGCCCACTGTGGTCCCTCCTGGCTCAGAGCTGGAGTTCCTAGCCATGCCTGGTGAGCTCTCAGCTTCTCCCTTGCTCTCTGCTTCCCTTTTCTCTTCCCACTCCCCTGCTCTCTGGGCCATCAAAGCCTCCATGTCCACTCTCAGACCTCCCATTGCCCATCTCCCAATCCTGACCTCCCACAGGAGGCAGCCGACCTTGGGGCTTGGCCAAGTTCAAAGCCACCTACTACCTGTGGCACCAGACAAGGTGCAGGTCAATAAGTTGACCCCTATGCCCTTTAAGGCCTCTGCCAGCTCAGAAGCTACAGAAATTCTCCGAACCCTGACAAAAGCGGCCCCTGAGTCAATGTAGAGCCCCTCCTCTCCACAGATTTACCCCTTTCAATCCCCTGCCCATCCTGCCTTCCCTCTCCTCTCAAGAACACATGCCTCTCTGTCCACAGCATCAGTGCCATTAGGCTGGGACAACAACAGCCCCAACCTCCTTCCTTCCCATCCTCCTCCCCTCAAACCTCATCTACCACCAGCCCTCAGCCCTCTTGGCCCCTGGGCCACCTTTTTTGTTTGAAAGATCCTCCCAGCGTGGCCATTCTACAACGTGGCAGAGCCCTGGGCCCAGAGTCTGGAGGAGCTAAGTGCAAACGCGCTGAGACCCCTTCCAGTCCAGGCTGTGTGAGCCTGAGACAGTCACCTAACCGAGGTTTGCCCCCTCTGTAAAACGGATAATCGGAGCACCCGTGTCCCTGGTGGTCGGCAGACCCAGACCAGACAGCCCTGGGGAAGCGCTTGCTGTGCAAGCCTTAGAGAGCTACGTGAAGGCTGCTTTTATCACGTTCGTACCTGTCACCAGGGCTGATGTTCTTCGACCTACAGGTTCCATTTTTTTAATGAGAAATCTGAATTCTAAGGCTCTGCTAAGAATTACTGTACGGTCTCAGTGCTAATATTCCGAGTCCTCTAGAAGCCTCACACTCCCGGAGTTAATGTTCTAGATCGAGGTCCTTCCTGCCGGCACCCCGAGGTTCTCAGCACTACTTGTCTACACCCCCACTCCCCCCTCTCCTCTCCCTTCCCCCCTCTCTCCATCCGCCCCTCCCCCTTCCCCATCCTCGCCCCTCCCCCTCCGCCGCTCACCCGGTGGCTGCCTCGGCGCCCGGAGCCCCCCGGGTAGAAGTAGAGCTCTCGGCCCAGGTTGAAGCAGACGCGATCCCCTGCGGCCGGGGGCGGCCCGGCGGGCTCCCCGGAGGCGGCGGCGGCGGCGGGGTCGGGCTCGCCGAGGCGCACGAGGCTCAGGCGCACGGCGGGCAGCGCGGGCCCCGGCCCGGGCGGGGAGGGGGCCCCAGCCCCGGCGGCGGCGGCGGCGGCGGCGGCGGAGCCCGGGGCGGCGGGCGCCGGGCCGGGGGCCGGGCCCGGGGCCGCGGTCGGGGCCGCGCAGGAGGCGGCGGAGGCCGGGCCGGGGGCCGGGGCCGGACCCGCCCTCCGGGCTGCACCCTCGGCGCCGGGCAGCAGCTTGTAGAAGCCCTCGCGCGTCCGGAACTGCGACTTGATCTCGGCGCAGTCCCCCAAGGCCCCAGCGCCCGCGCCGCCCTCCGCGCCCGCCGCCATCTTGGGCCTGGCGCCCCTCCGCGCCCCCACCCCCGCGCCCCCGTTCCGCCGCACCCGACGCCGCTTCCGCCGGAGGCCCCGCCTCCCCCGGAAGGGGAGGAGCGTTCCCCCGACAACGGCCTCCCGGTTGGGGGAGAGGCGCCGCTTCTGGTGTGTCGATTGAAATAGATTGGCCAAAGGGCGGGGCCAGGGAAGGAGGTGGCTGAAGGCGTGGTGCGGACAAGGCGGGGCTGATTGGGGAAAATTAGGGGCGTGGCGCCGGGTGAAGGGGTGGGAGGAGGAGCCGCTGTTGTCTTGGTAACTGGTTGCCCATTCGGGAAAGAAGGTGCTCCAAGGGGCTTGGAGAGGAGAAGAAGGAAAACGGCGTTGCCAGGGCAACATCTGGCGGCTTAGGCTAGCCCTCGGCGATAGGAGGTGCCATCACCACAGCAACAGCCGCGCGCTTCGGCGGCCTGACGTCTTTTCGGACGCAGGGAGGGGCGTAGGGAGGGCGGAGTGGTTGCCAAAGTAACCGAGCTGCGATTGGACCGCGCCAAGGGGGCGGGACCCCAGAGAGACCGGAGAGCCGGGGGGTGGGCGGGGCCCTAGCAACCGCGCCGCTTCCCTAGCGATGGGGAGGCGGGGCGCTTTCCCAACCTTCCAGCCGGAGGATTCTGCGGGGAAGGGGGGGCGGCTTGAGGTTGGGGGAACCGAAGGTTCCTACGAAGAGCTTTGTAGAAAGGACAGTCAGGAAAGACTGGGGGGGGAGGGGAGGACGAGGACCCTGGGGACCCGACCCTGAAGGACCCCGAAGACCTCGCTTGGGTCTGGGGGAGGCCCAGCCTCTAGGGCTGGGAGGAGCCACGCAGGATCCCGAACGGGGGTACAGTCAAAGGAAAACACCGCACTCTCCTCCAGTGTAGAAAAGAAACAATTCTCCAGTAACAAATAAAGATTCACAAAGTAAGAAATCCCCCCCTAATCATCGGCATCCTCGTCCTCCTCATCCTCTTCATCCTCCTCCTCCTCCTCCGCTGCAGCCAGGGCCTGCTCCTGGGCAGCCTTCAAGGCCTGCTCCTCTTCCACCGTGGGGTCGGCCATCTCCATGGTCTCGGGCCCCACGACGAACTCCATCTGCACCGCGGGGGGCAGAGTGGGGTTGAAGTTCTCCTGGCTGTACTTGTGGCCCCAGCCAATGTAGATGTTCTCAAATTTCCTGGGAGGGGGTGAAGGAGGACACTCTGCAATATGAGCCAAAGGGCTCACGGAACCCCACGGAACCTTATACTGTCTAGTCTGAACCTCCCATTCCACCTAGGAAGAAAGCATGGTAGAATGGAGAGAAAGAGGCAAGCGGACCCTGCTGGGTAACCAGTTGTGCCACCCGGGCAAATTACTGCCCCTAGCTGGGCCCTACTTGCTTCAACGGTGAAATGAGATGGCTGGGTTATCTTTAAGGACCCTGCCAGCTATGATAATAATAGTGGTAACTTGGGGCAGCTAGGTGGTACAATGTATAGAGCACTGGCCCTCAGGAGGACCTGAGTTCAAATCTTATCAGGTGTATGACCCTGGGCAACTCTTTTAACCACAAGGGCCTCCAAAAGAAAAAAAGTAACAAAGAGATAGCCTTTATACAGGCTTTGAGGTTTGCAAAGAACTTTGCAAATAAGATCTCATTTGATCCTCACAGTGCTGCTGTCTCTGTTTTACAGAAGAGGAAACTGAGGCAGGCAGCAATAAGGTGATTTGCCTAGGGTTAGACAGCTAGGAGATAGCCTATGCTCCATCTGCTGTACCACCAGCTGTCTCATAGACCTATGATCCCATGAAATTGGGGCCCAGAGAGAAGAGCTGGGCCTGAAGTAACCCAGCAGGGCTAAGATTTGAAATTGACTCCAAAGTAGGCTTATGTTCCGTTGTAGCTTATTGCCTGCTCTGAGCCTTGGCTCACCTTGTTCTAGTCTAGAAGACCTTCCCCAGCTCTTTGACATCCAGCCTGAGTCAGGCCTCCTTCGAGAAACTTTCCTCTGCCTCACTATGCTTTAGTTCATTATATTAATATAGTTTATTATTTAGTTTGTTATATTCCCTGTCCTAAGGCCCTCCCAGCTCGAACATTCCCTGTCCTAAGGCCCTCCCAGCTCGAACATTCCCTGTCCTAAGGCCCTCCCAGCTCGAACATTCCCTGTCCTAAGGCCCTCCCAGCTTGAACATTCCCTGTTCTAAGGCCCCTCCCAGCTCGAACATTTCCAGTTCTCTTCCTGGAGGAGTCTCTGAAGGGCAGCTCCCCCACAGGGGGCTGGTCCAGGCTCTGCCTTGGCATCCCTTACCTTCCAGTGGCATAAGCATAAGCCCCAGGCCACAGGTTGGATCTCATCACTGCCACCGAGTACTGAGGGCAGAGGGTGCAGGAGAGGCGGGCTGTCCAGGGGGCCAACTGCAGGATTTCTGAGGGGACATGGGGATAAAGAAGAGGTCAGACTGGAAGAACAGTCACTCCCTCCCTCCCAACCCTCTTTAACACAACTGACTGGAGTGATATGGAGAAGAGGAGGAAGTCCATCTCAGAAACTTTCCCTGGCCACCTTCTGTCCGTACTATTGAGTCCTGAGGGATGCTGGCCTCTGAGGCTGGGCTCCCCTGCCTCTCCACACCATCCCCCTCTGGATCTCACTCATTTCCCCAACCCCAGTTCTCTGCCTCCATTATCCAGGTGCTGCCCTGAGCCCCAGCTTGGTCTGTTTTTAAGACCCAGCAAGCCTTTGAAGAGGACAAGTTTGCTTGCAGCAGCAGGGAAAAGATCGGAAGAGAGAGGAGATGGAAGATGGGGGAAGAGAAGAGAATGATGAAAAGGACAAGATCCTGGAGTGATGGGGACAGGCTTGAGGATGCGTCTTGGGGGCTTCTCCTTGGTCCAAAACTCCTTGGCTCCCCAACTGGCCCCAATTTCATGGGATCATAGGTCTATGAGGCAGCTGGTGGTACAGTGGATGGAGCATCAGCTATCTCCTAGCTGTGTGACCCTGGGTAAATCACCTTATTCCTGCCTGCCTCAGTTTACTCTTCTGTAAATTGGGGACAACAGCACTGTGAGGGTCAAATGAGATCTTATTTGCAAAGTTCATGGCAAACCTCAAAGCCTGCACTCCCAGGTTCCCAGATGGCATTTCACAACACCCCAGTGTCGAGGATTGCATTCATCATGTGTCCCCCTGAGTAAACTGGCTGCTCCCCTCAGCTCCTCTGAGTCACCTGAGCATAGCAACTGGCAGTTAGTTAGCTTTGCTCCAATCTGCAGTGAAGGGGTGGCCCATCCCCTAGCCAAGGAGAAGCCCCCAAGACGCATCCTCAAGCCTGCCCCCATCACTCCAGGATCTTGTCTTTTTCATCATTCCCTTCTCTTCCCTAATCTTCCATCTCCTCTCTCTCCTGGCCTTTCCCCTGCTGCTGCAAGCAAGCCTGTCCTCTTCAAAGGCTTCCTGGGTCTTAAAAACAGTAAGAAGGCCACAGACACACCTCCTCCTAACCCCACCTAACAACTCTTTCCTGGTGAGCCAGACTTTTGATCTCCCCCCCAGGCATCTCCCTCCAGTAATGCTCTCAGTGGCTAAATCTCATAAACTTCCTCACTTCCCATCTTTCTAGACAGCTTTCCACACTGCCAATCAATTCAATTTCACCAACATTTACTAGGTACTTACTATGTACAAGGCCCTGCTGGGAAGGTACAAAAACCAAGACCATCTCTGCTCTCTAGGAATGGTGGCTGCTGACTTTCCATGGGGGGAAAGGGGATGATCAAGTATGAAGCCAGGCACTGTGCTAAGTGCGTTTTACAAGTGTTGTCTCATTTATTCGAAACTACCATGGGAGGTCAGTGCTATATTTATTGCCACTTTACAGTTGAGGAAACTGAGGCAGGCAGAGGTGAAATGACTTGTGCAGGGTCACACAGATAGGACATGTCTGTGGCTGAATTGGAACTCAGGTCTTTCTGATTCCAGGCCCAGTGATTTACCCCCTGTTCCTCCCTAGCTAGGACAATCAGTATCAGACTATAGAGTAAGGTCTCCCCTTCTTTTTTTCTCCCAGTTCTTCCCAAGTAAACTGAGATTCCAAAGCTTATTCTGTTCTGCAAAATACCTGTCTGAATTCAGTTGAAGTATTTTGAATTTCTTTTGCCAGTGAGATAAACCTGTTCAGTTCCACTGCTGTGTGCCTGTACATTGCCTTATTTGTGAATAGGGGGTGGCAATAGGGGAGAACAGGGTTTAGGTATTTATATACAAAGACACAGGAAGAATCAGGGTTTGAGTGTTGGTCCCCCATTGTGACCAACTTTCCCCTGGCTGAGTTAAAAAGAGAATCTTATGGTTTTTATGACTAATAATTACACATATGTCCACAAAGAAAAAGGTAAATCACATCAGGGGCTTTTCCTTCCCTTGCTCTGGACTAAGAAGCAAGACAGAACACCATTTTTACTTGCTGAGGCAAGGTGTGCACCCTCTGGACAAATGGCCCCACTCACTCCTCCTTCCTTCCTCCAGTCTAGAGAAAGGGTGAGATTTGACAGCAGAGACTAGGAATTATGAACTTCCTGACCAGAGAGAAAAGGTGTGGCTGGTCTGTGGGCAATGCTCACCTTCCTTTCCTGGATACTCCCAAGCCTATGTCCAGTCATGCAGGTGGCAGCACTGACTGAGCTATTTATGTGCTCTCTCTTCTAAAAGAATGCAGTGATCAGTGCATTAATGATCCCTCATTAGACTAGCAGTTGGGAAGACTCAGGTACAAATCTAGCCCCCATTATGGACAGGCTGTGTGACTCCTCTTGGTTGTGGTACCCCAATCTGTAAAAGGAGGGAGCTGGACCAGAAAGCTCTCAATCTCTAATCCTATGAGACTAGCCCAAACTAGGGCTTGGC
This sequence comes from Notamacropus eugenii, assembly GCF_028372415.1. Taxonomy (NCBI): domain Eukaryota; kingdom Metazoa; phylum Chordata; class Mammalia; order Diprotodontia; family Macropodidae; genus Notamacropus; species Notamacropus eugenii. The sequence continues at coordinate 27,770,736 of NC_092876.1, forward strand.
AGCACTTCTAGGAAAAGGTGGGAGCTGCAGAAGCCGGTCTGCTTCTGTTCTTGATCCCTAAGGCCAGGGGGACCTGCAGCAGCTGGAGCTGACACATCATCTGGCACTGAGACCATATAGGGAGCAGCTGCCCTAGGCTGGATTCTGCCTCTTCATGTCACCCAAAGGGGGTGCTTCCTGGACAGCTGGCCGTAAAGTCAGTAATGCCTAGATTCAGATCCTGCCTCTGGCACATACTAGCTGTGTTGGACTGGGTAAGTCATTTTATCTCTAAGTGATCTACATAACTCCCTGAGATTAGGTACCAGCCTACATTAGTATACCTGTAACAATGGAATCACAGGCCCATAGTCCATCCCTGACCCTGTTGTTTATGTAGGGGAAAGGGGAAGGGGTTGGTCCCTCCTCCCCACCACTCCCCCCAAGCAACCTAGGAGATGAAATCACAGGAAAGGACAGCAAAGTGAGGGGGAGATGACATGTTAATGTGTCAGCACCAAATGCACACCCTGTTATCCCCTCATGAAGTGTGAAGCAGTCTTCCTGACAGACATGCAGCTTGCCATAGGCTGGCCAAGGGTAAGTCACCCCCTTGGTGGCCCCTAAAGATCAAACTAGTCAGCCTGGAGACAGTCAAAGCAGGAAACAGCTTTGTGGTGCCTGGGACCTGAATCTCAACAAGACAAAGCTAGGTGATGAGGGAAAAAGAGGAAAGGAGAGGAGGAGAGAAGAGGGGAGGGAGGGGAGGGGAGGGGAGAGGAGAAGAGAAGAGAACAGAGGAGGGAAGGGGAGGGGAGAGAGGCAAAAAGAAGAGAAGGGAGAGGTGAAGGGAAGGGAAGAGAGGGAAGGGGAGATAGAAAGAGAGGAGAGAGAGGGAAAGAAAAAGAGAGAAAGAGAGAGCAGCAGTACAAGTGGCTCCAAGGAGTACGAACCCTGGCAGCAGAAAAGAGAGTCAGCCACTGATTCAGGAGACAAAGAGCCCTGGAAAAGCCAATGAGAGCGGCAGGTCTCGGGAGCCCCCCGAATGGCCTGGCCAGCAGAGAGGCTGCACTCAGCAGCAGGCAGTGTGAGGAGACCACAAGAGGAGAAAGGACATTGTGTCCCTGCACTACCAGCGCTGGTTCCCTCCCTTCCTCTCCCTGCTCTGTGTAACAGGAGAGTGGGGAAGAGCGGGGATGTTGTGTAGCCATCTTAGTAGAGGCTTTGCTTTGATGTAATTGTGTCTGCTGCCTATTAAAGACAAAATTAAAAGAATGAAAAATAGAAGAAAATGTGAAATATATCATTGGAAAAACAAGTGACCTGGAAAACAGACCAAAAAAGATCATTTAAGATGTATTGGACTGCTTGAAACCCAGACATCATCTTTTAGGAACTTAAGGAAAACTGCCTTGATATTCTAGAAGCAGAGGGTAAAATAGAAATGGAAGAATCCACCAATTACCTCCTGAAAGAGATCCCAAAAGGAAAACTCTTAAGAAATATCATAGCCAAATCCCAGAACTCCCAGGTCAAGGAGAAAATATTGCAAGCAGCCAGAAAGAAATAATTCAAATATTGCGGAGTCACAGTTAGGATTACACAGAATTTGGCAGCTCCTACAGTAAAGGACCAGAAGGCTTGGAATATGATATTCCAGAAGGCAAAGGAGCTAAGATTACAAACAAGAATCACCTACCCAGAAAAACTGAGTATAATCCTTCAAGGGAAAAATGGACATTTAATGAAATAGAGAACTTTCAAGCATTCTTGATGAAAAGACCAGAGCTGAATAGGAAATCTGAATTTCAAAAACAAGATTCAAGAGAAGTATTAAAAAGGTAAACAGGAAAGAGAAATTATAATGGATTCTATAAGGTTAAACTGTTTATATCCTTATACGGGAAGATGATACTTGTAACTCCTAAGAACTTCCTCATTATTAGGGCAGTTAGAAGGAGTATACATGGACAGAGGGCTCAAGTGTGAGTTGAAGATGATGGGATGAGATCTAAAAAAATAAAATGAAGCTATGAAAAAGAAGAATGCGCTGATAGAAGAGAAAAGGGAGAAGTAGAATGGGATAAATTGTCTCACATAAAAAAGGCCCAAAAGCACTTTTATAGTGGAGCAAAGGTTCCCAAACTTATTTGACCTGCAGCACCCCTTTTAAAAAATTAGTCAGTCCCCCCCACACTGGAAATCCATCTTATTTTTTGACTCTTTTTTTTCAACATTTAAAAAAAATTTACATCATTTAAAAAATATAAAAATGCTTTTAAATGATACATCTTAAATTTAATAATTTATTGAAAATTTCTGGGGTTTTTCCTGCATTGAAATTTTGATGATACAATATTGCATAATGTAACTATATAGTATCGTATTATAAAGGTCAGTACATGCACATATTCATGTTGATGCATGCTGGACTTCCTGACAATGTGGCATCTGCTCACCTGCAAACATTTGCTTGTTAAGACCTGTTGGTGGACTTGACTGATGATAGGTTATAAATTACATTTTGTGGGTTTATTTGGAAAAAATGTAATCACTATGACTTTAACTCTGTTACACAACAGATGAAAGATGTATGAATGGTTTTTCAAAATTTTCTTCTTTTCTTATGCTTCTGCCACCCCCTTATTTTTATTCAGTGTCCCTCAGTTGCACCCCTGGCTACTACCACTCTCCAGGATCTGTCCAGTACCCTCCAGGGAGTGGTATTGCCCACTTTGTGAACCTCTCTGTGAAGGGAAAGATGGGGACGGTGTTGGACAATGCTTGAACCTTACTCTCATTGGAATTGACTCAAAGAGGGAATAAGATGTACTCAATTGTACTTACCCTACAGAAAAGCAGGAGAGGCAGGGGATAAGCAAAAGTAGGACTGACACAAGGAAGGGTGGATTGGGGGAAATAATGGAAGCAAAACCCTTTTGAGTTATAGACATAGTGAAAAGAGAGATAGAGGAGGATAAACAGGGGGAAATGAGATGGAAGGAAATAACACAGTAGTCATAAATGTGAAAGAAATTTTACAGCAAGTGTCTTTGGTAAAAGCCTCATTTCTCAAATATATTGAGAACTGAGTCAAATTTGTGAAAATAAGAGCCATTTCTCAATTGATAAATGGTCAAAGGATATGAACAGTCAAGTTTCAGACAAAGTAATCAAAGCTACCTATAGTCATATGAAAAATGTTCTCAATCACTATTGATTAGAGAAATGCAAATTAAAACAACTCTGAGGTACCACCTTACACCTATCAGATTGGCTAATATGACCAAAAAAAAAAGAAAATGATAAGTGTTGGAGAGGATGTGGGAAAATTGGGACACTATTGGTGGAGTTATGAACTGATCCCACGATTCTGGAGAAAAATTTGGAACTATGCCCAAAGGGCCATAAAATTGTGCATACCCTTTGACCGAGCAATACCATAACTAGGTCAAACAGATCAAAGAAAAGAGAAAAGGACCTATTTGTACAAAAATATTTCTAGTAGCTCTTTTTGTGGTGTCAAAGAATTGGAAATTGAGGGATGGTCATCAGTTGGGGAGTGGGTGAACAAATTGTAGTATATGATTGTGATGGAATATTATTGTGCTGAAAGAAATGATGAGCAGGATAAGAGAGACAGAGAGAAACAGAGAGATTTCTTGTTAACTCTTCTTCCCTTTAGACTAAGGGAAAAGAGAAAGTGAAATGGAGAGGCTCCAAAGGGTCACGTGGACTCCTAATCACTGCTACAACCCTGGTGTCTAAGACATCATCTGCCAGTGATGGAAACTACTTGGAGCCAGCACAGCCGCTGGGGTACCAGGTGTATTGTGAAGCTAGAGATGCAGGGAGCTGATGGGACTGGAGGCTGGCCACTGCTCCACTGCCTTGACTCTTGATGGGCTAGTGAGAAGGCAAGGACCTTCACCTCCTTGACTTCCCCCTACTTCTCCCCTTCTTAACAGAGCTTCAACTAGGTGGATTTCAGAGTCGTATAACCCTTTCTCATGACCAATGATGGGAGATGGGGTCTTGTACTTCATAACAGTCCCTTTGATGCCTTGAGAGGTAGGGTTTAGGTTGGCCTCACCAAGACGAGGCTGCTTGAAAAGATTTGGGGAGACAAGTAGACAAAGTACTTTGTGAGGAGAACTCCAGAGTTTTCTTTTAATTTTGCCAAGTTTAATGAATCAAAAGGCTATTAAAAGTTGTTTAAATGAATAAATGAATGTAAAAACATCTATTAAGTGCTTACTGTGTGCAAAGCACTGTGGGGTGCAAAGAAGGAAGTGGAGACAGAGCCTGTTCTCAAAATGCTTACATTCTAATGGGAGGAGATGAAACATTGAGGTTTCATTGGCTGGTCAAATGGAAAGATACTGTGGTCTTTAGGTGCAGCAGCAAAGCAGATGGATTTTTTCTATATTATATAAACACAAAAGGTCAAGTTTGAATTAGGAAATCTCCTGGACATAAGGAGTTCCATTTTAATTAACTTAGTTATAAAAATCATAAGGCTTACAAGTCATAAAGCATTAACCTATGTCATAATAAAAAAAATTCGAAGCTATATTTAGCTATATGGTGTTACTATTATTTTGCTTAGGGTGGTAGGAGTGCTGTCACTCTCATTGGCCCCCATTTTTGTGATCAGGCCACTCCCTCAACTCTGTTTCCCTCAGGGAATGTTTTTTCTTTCAAATAGACCATGGGAAGAAATTACCTACTTACATACACTTCTTAAACCACTCAGGAAAGCCTCCCCACAACCAAAACTGCTGACTTGTTTTGCTCAGAAAGACCCAAGTCTAAGTTCTCCTGGCTCTGGGATATTGTAAATTGAATCAATAATTTTCTCAAAACTCTGAGCTGCCAGGCTTGGAAACCTGCCCTGGAAAATAGAATTGCAGCTGTAACTTTTTTCCTCTCCCTCTCCCCGGCTTTCTCCTCTAATAGCTTTCTCCAATGCATTTGAGTAATGAGTCACATAAATCAGTAATGCAGTGGTTAACCACAATTATCGGAAAATCAGCTCTAAAGACAAGGTGAGCAGGAAGTTAAAGTAAACTTTGAAGAAACAGAAATTTCAAGAACAATCTCCTGAGAAGAGAGTTAGTGGATGGGGAAGGAGGGAAAACATCAATCAGTCAGCATTTGTTAAGTACCTACTATGTTCCAGGCACCGTACTAATGGCTGGAAATACAAAGAAAGATAAAAGACAGTCCCTGTCCTCAAGGAACCCATAATCTAATGGGACATACAGCATATGAACAAACATATGAAAAACAAGCTACATACAGGATAGGAGATAATTAATAGAGAGAAGGCACTAAAATTAGGAAGAGTTGGAAAAGACTTTCTGGGGAAGGTGGGATCTTAGTTGGGACTTAAAGGAAGCCAGTAGGTGGAGACAAGAAGGTAAAGAATGCCAGGCACAGGGGACAGTCAGTAAAAATACCCAGAACGGAGAGAGGGGGTAGATTATGGAAGACTTTGAGCGTCAAACTGAGGATTTTGTATTTGATCTTGTCTAGAAAGTCATTGGAGTTTATTGAGTATAGCTGGGTTATAGCTTCAGGAAAATCACTGTGAGTGACTGGAGGACGGATTGGAATCACCCTCTAAGGGAGTTCAACAGAGTAGAATCCACCCAGACACCCCTCTTGGCCTTAGACTCCAGCCAGTTATAGTAACCTCTACATTACCATTCTGGCCAGATTCATTGTTCCCTTGGGCAATCTCCACTCCTGGAGCATCTCCTGCTCCCTCTTAATCTATTGCTTCTAGCCTCCTGGTCTCCCTTAGCATAGAAGGGCTAGCTGCTCAGTCAAAGACTGGTCCTAGACAGGTGGTTTCTCTGGGCCACAAGAGTTTTGAATCCAGCACCATCTCTGGGAAGTACATGCTGACTATTAGAACTTCCAGTTTCTTAAATTCAGCTCTTTTTATAATTGGTATGAGGGTCAAACGAGATCATATTTGTAAAACGTGCTTAGCACAATGCCTTACACACAGTAGGTGCTCTGTAATTGTTTATTCCCTTTATATTTTGAGACTGGTACAGTTCCCAGGTACTGTTTTATCTTTTCTGTATCAAGAATTTTTGAGTGATTGTATCTGGGTTATTCATAAAAAAGGCAACTAAGTGGTACAGTGGATAGAGAGCTGGGTCTGGAGTCATAAGACTTGAGTTCAAATCACATCTCAGATATTTACTAGTGGTATGACCCTAGGCAGGTCACTTAACCCGGTGGCCTCTGTTTCCTCATCTATAAAATGAGCTGGAGAAGGGAATGGGAAACCAGTCCAGTATCTCTGTCAAGAAAACCCCAAATGGGGCCAAGAAGTGTTGGACATAACTCAACAACAACAGCAACGTTCTCCAAAAAATCCAGATGGGGTGGTGTTTCCTGATTTGACTTTATTATTAATTATTTATAATTATTATTATTTATTTAGGTTTAGAGTTAAATGGGATCTTGGAAGACATACGCCAATCCCCTCATTTTACAGATGACGATACAGGATTAGAAACTTGCCCCAAGTTAAAAAGGTAGTAAGTACCAAAGTCAGAATTTGAACTCACATCTTTCACCTCTAAAAGCAAATGCCCTTTCCACTGTGCCACACTTGTCATTGATCTCTTTTTCTAAATATCTTAAAATTCTTTTTGACAATTTTACAACATCCTTATTTTACACAGCTTTACCTTCTATGGATAAAAAGATCTCGTCTAGCTTTTTACTGCTTCACAAAAACCTTTCTATAATTTTGATCTCCATTTTGCTCAAGTTAAAATTGTATTCAGCAAATCAGAAATGTAAAAGCAAACAACCAAACCTACAGAAGGAGATAACAAGTAAAAGCAGTAAAACCAGTATTCAAATATAATCTCCCATCCTAGAGGGCTCCTGCACAGCAGCCACTCAAATCCATGCAAATGCTCAAGCTGACCAACAGACATTAACAATCAGCATATGAAAAAGCTAGAAATATTCAGGCAGCAGGATCAATTAAAAAAAATTCTCTATAGTACATAATAACGCACAAGTAACCAATAGCATTAAACAAACAAAAATGCATTTAGTATCTTTTGAGATATAGTTGATCATGAGAGAGAAAAATTCCAGGGGGAAAAAAATTTAACATAAAAATCTTTACCAGAAGGAAGCAATTCCAAAGAAGTAGCAAGAAAGTGTTTCAAAATTAGAATTGAAAAGGAATAAATATAAATGCCATTGTTGGAAAGGGGAATGTCAAAGAGAAGGGATGAGGAAAGGAAAAGAGTTCAAACCAGAGTTGGATTGGAGCAAAGAGAGGAGAAAAATATAATAAAGAAAAAACGGTTGTTGCATGTGTAGGTCAAGAGTGTCAGGCAAACTCATTATTTTTTTTAACCACCTTCTTCTTATTGTTGAAGAAGGGAGGGTGGAAGCAAAGAGAGGAAAAGGTACAATAGGAGAGGATGGAAGGAAATACACAATTAATATTCACCACCCTGAAGGTGAATGAAACTAACTCACCCACAAAAAGGAAACTGCAGAATGGGCCAGAAAATAGAATCCAACAACATTTTAGCTACAAAAAACCAGCTGAAACACAAAAAGTTCATTTACAGTTAAAATGAGGAGGTGGAACAAAATCTATTATGCTTCAACAGAACTCACAAGGACATAGGTAACAATTATGATCAACAAACAAGAGAAAACAAATCAATGAATTGGGCATGCAACTAAAAATGCTTAAACAACAACAAACCTATACCCCACCCCAACCTCCAACTAAGCAACAAAGTAGATATCCTGGGGAACTTTTTTTAAACTGGGTCTCATTCTCATGCCCTGGGTGAAAATGTAGCATGGCCCCAATTCTATGACTCATTAGCAAGGAATCTTTGACCTTTGATTTCCAGCATGGGTCAATTCACCTCATCTTGGCCAAATACAGCAGAGAAAGAAAATTACAGACCAACATACTTAATGAATATCAACATAAAACTTTCTAATAAAATATTACCAAACAATCCACAATAACATTAAGAAGATTAATTACTGTCATCAGGTTGAATTTCTATCAGAAACACAGAGTTGGTTCAACATAAAACAATTATAAATGTAATAAACTATGTTAAAATATAATTAAAACCACAAGCTTATATCAGAAGATGCAGAAAAGATTTTTGACCAAATCCAATTTCTGGTTTTGTTTAAAAAAAAAATCACATTAGAAAGCATAGGAATAAATGGACCTTTCCTTAATACAGTAACTCATCTACCTAAGTCCAAGAGCAAGCACATATTATAGAGAAAAGTGAGAGGCCTTTTGGGGGAAAAGAAAGGATGACCATTATCAACACTACTATTTAACACAGTCCTGGAAATACTAACTATAAAAGTAAGACAAAAAGAGAAATTGAGAGAATAAACACAGGCAAAGAAGAAAACATTATCGCTTTTGTAGGTGATGGGATGATTTACTTAGAAAACCCTAAAGAGTCAACTAAAAGATGAAAGAATAAATTCAGCAAGGCTCTAGGATAAAAAATAAATCCACAAAAAACACCAAAGCACAGCAGGGAAAGTTGGAAAGAGAAAATTCATTCAAAATAACTATAGAAGGTATAAAATATTTGGGAGTCTATCTCTCAAGACATACCTAGGAACTATATGAACCTAAGTGCAAAATACTCTGCAGCCATTAAAAACAACAAGATGGCACAGTGGATAGAGTATTGTACTTGGAATCAGAAAGACCTGGGCTCAAATCCTGTCTCATATACTTAGCTCTGTGATCATATGATCATATCTCTCAGCCTCAGTTTCCTCACCTGTAAAATGAAGATAATAATACCATCTACATCACAGAGTTGTCATGGGAATCAAATGAGATAACACTTTGCAAATCGTAAAGTGCTTTATATAAATGCTAGTTATTATTATTAATAATAGCTAGCATTTATATAGCGCATATTGTGTCAAGCATTGTGCTGAGTACTTTAGAAATTGTAACCTTAAAACAACCTTAGGAGGTAGGTCCTATTATTATCCCATCTTACATTTGAGAAAACTGAGGCAAACAGTGACTTGCCTAAAATCACACAGCTAGTAAATGTCTGAGGCTGAGCTCAGCTTTTCCTGACTTCAAGTCTATCACTCTATCCACTTCATCACTTAGCTGCCTCATAGTGTCACCTAAATATTATTATTATCATTAAAGACTGACTTATTGATTGGAGAAATATTAATTGCTCATGGATAGTTTATGCTAATTTAATACACATGTCAACACTACCAATTCATACCAATTAAATCATGCCAATTAAACTATCACCGGATTATTGTACAGAGTTAGAAAAAATAATGAAATTCATCTGGAGGAAAAGGGCAAGAATCATAAGGGTAATAATGAAAACCTGTGAGTCAGGAATCATAAGGGTAATAATGAAAACCTGTGAGTCAAGAATCATAAGGGTAATAATGAAAAACTGTGAGCCCAGAGCCTCATTCTGACTGTAGCCACAATTGACTCCCCAGTGTCCCAAAGAGTGGAGAAAACTCTTAAGAGTGTGGGAAAGGACAGAGTATAAAGCTCAATTCTGGATGTCAGCATCTGGATTTCCTTCACTTCCTCCAAATACCTAACTTCCCGTTCTAGGTACCCCTGCCTCCCTGTGGCATCTTGTCCACTGTGAGTATGCACATTCCCAAAACTAAGTGAAGGGGGAAGAGCTTGACATCAGCCATGCCCTGCCAACCACCATGGTCATCATGATCATCATCATTTCTCTCTCTCCTCCCCTATCCTCTCCTTTCCGCTCCTCTCTTCTCCTTCTCTCTCTCTCTCTCCCCCCCTTCCTCCTTTCCTCTCTTTCTCCTCCAATTATCTTCACCTTGGGCCCCTAAGCTAAAGCAAGACTTTGGGCAGGCAAGGGCAAAGGAGAGGTTACATTGATGGTTTTTATTTGCTTATACACTAATGGAATGTTTGCACTATAGCTTCATGGGATCATGAGCTGTGTATTTTTTCTTTTTGCTGTCTTAGGTTCATTGCCTTATGTACAAATGAGGTTTTGTACGTAACTTGGATGTTGGCACTGAAGTTACTCTATCAAGAGGGTGCTTCTTACAGCAGTGTTTACTACATGAAAAATGAGTGTGGATATTGTGTAAGGTATACTGCAGCATAATTACCTGTGAGGTTGGAACGATCATCTCAAATAGTTTGGATTCTGTTGTTTACATTATATTTATGAAGCACACTTACAAGTGTTCAGGTATACCTCAAGGGATTTTGCTGGAATTGCAAAATCTTTCACTGGGGTTGGGGAAGGAATAGGCATCCTTCCCTCCCCCACTCTACTAGGTCTTCCCCTGTACTCCCCTGTCATTCCCAGGTGCAGAAAGTGCACAGGTGAACTAGCCAAGGACAAGCAATACAAAACACTTGCCTAAGGTCATTCTGATGTCTGATATCTGCTGGGGATGTCTAAGATAGAATCTCCCTGCTGAACAGAAAAGATATCAGCTGAGATGACAGATATGGAATGATGCATTTCCATCAGAGTTGGTCCATGTTCTAGTTTTCCTGAACTGCCTTTTTTTCTCTCTTTATTTTTTCTTCTTAGTTACAAGGGATAGCTCCCTGGGTAGGATGGTGGTGAGAGATCTAAAAGAAGGTGATATTTAAAAATCAACAATGAAAACAAAACAAAACAAAAAAACAAAGAAAGAAGCCAGTAGATGTCCCCAGAGATGCTAACAAGGGACTTCACCATCCGCCCTCCTGGGACCAACCTTCAGGGTATCCAGCATACCTCTAACCCTAATTCTGAGCTGCTAGCTAGGAAAAGAAGGAGCCAAGGGGGAAGTCAAGTAGAGAAGAAGCCAGATATTGGTGAATACAGTGAGCCAAGACAGAAGCCACTGCACATTCTTCACCTCTGAGATCAAAATGATTGAGAGGCGATCCTCTCCTCTCTCTCTCTTATGGTCTATGGGCACATCTGTTACCCTTTGATCCAGCAATACCACTTCGAGGTATGTATTCTAAAGAGATCATAAAAATGGGGAAAGGACCCACATGTACAAAAATATTTCTAGTAGCTCTTTTTGTGGTGGCAAAGAATTGGAAATTGAGGGGATATCCACCAATTGAGGAATGGCTGAACAAGTTGTGGTATATGAATGTAATAGAATACTGCTGTGCTTTAAGAAATGTTGAACAGGTAGACTTCAGAAAAACCTGGAAAGATTTATATCAACTGATACAGAGAAAAGTGAGCAGAACCAGGAGAACATTGTACATAGTACCAGTCACATTGTTTGATGAGTATCTTTTAAAGACTTATCTCTTGTCAGCAATGCAAGGATCTAAAACAACTTCAAAAGACCCATGATGGAAAATGCATCCACGTTCAGAGAAAGAACTATGGAATCTGAATGCAGATGGAAGCAGACTATTTGCTCTCTTTTTTCGTTGTTTTGCTTTGTTTCTTCTTTCTTGTGATTCCTTCCATTGGTTCTAATTCTTCTTTACAACATGACTAATGTGAATACATGTTTAATATGAATGTATATGTAAGTCTATACCAGATTGCATGCCATCTTGGGGAGGAAGGAGGGGAAAGATGGGGAGAAAATTTAAAACTCCAAATTTTATGGATTGTTGAAGGTCGAAAACTAAAAATAAATTAATTTTTTTTCAAAAAGAAAGTGACAGCCTCTCTACGTAGCACCTTGATCCTAGCCCCTCTCCTCTGTGAGCCTTCCCTTTCAGTCCCTCCCACCCCCTTCCAGAAAGCCCCTTAGTCTCTTCAACCACCACCTCCATTTTTCCAACTTCCAAACATGTCCAGATCTCTCCTATCCTGAAAAAAAGTCCTTCACTTGGATCTCCCATGCGCTCCAGCTCTCTCCTGTGTTTCATCTTGCCTTTCCCTGCCAAGCTCCTTCTGATGTCATTTCTGCATTAGGATTGTTATCTTCAAGGTTAAACATGAGAACTGTCAAATCCAAAGTTCTTCTTAACGGTGATCTCCCTACAATCTGCCTGGCACACAGTAGGTGGTTTAACACATGCTTAGATTAACTTCTTGGGTTTTCATGGTATTAATCTTTCCTGATTCTTTTACTGGTCTGTTTCTTCTTGGTCTCCTTTGCTGTATCACCATTCAGGTCCCTCCTCACTATTCTGTGGGTATGTATCCCTGGGGTCTCTATGCTGGGCTCTTTTCCCTCCACATTCCTTCTAGGTGATCTCATCAGTTCCTGTAGGTTCAATCCCCCCTACCTAGTCTCCGCACCTCCACTTTCTCCCCTCTGTAATTCATCCTCCACATAGTGGGGCAAATGGACATTCTTATATCACCATTCTGCTAAAGAAGCTTCATTGGCTCCCCATTACCTTGGGTAAAATATGGATCCTCATGTTTGCTTTTTTACAGCCCTTCACAATCTGGATCCAGACCACCCAGCCACATCATCTTCCTTTCACCTTATTCTCCTTCACATACTTTGCTTTATGACCAAAGTGGTCTCCTTGCTGTCTGTCCCCTGCACACTCTCCTCTCTCACCTCCATGCCTTTGCACAAGTTGTCCCTCATGCTTGGAATGCCCTCCTTCCTCATCTCTGCCTGAAGGAATCCCCAGACTTCTCAAATACAACTTGTGTACCACTTCTTTCTAGACATTTTTACAGTCCCTCTCCCCTATTAGCAATGGCCCCTGGAAATGATTTAGTATATACTATATACTGAACTCTCTGGATTAAGAAAGTCAACACAGCAGAGCGGATAGAGATAGCCTGGCAGTCAGAAGGACCTAGGATCAAGTCCTTGCTGTGTGACCCTAGGCAAGTCACTCAACTTGGGAGTACACTAGGTAACTAAAACTCTTTGTCTCTTGAAGAGAAGTTTCCGAGAGAGAATTGTCTCATCCCGGAATTTCCTATGCCAAGGAAATCACATTCCGGTCCTAATCTTCTGTGTACACAGTGTGTCCTCAAAAGAATGCCCGATTCTTGAGGGCAAGGAACGTCCTGCTTATGTTCGTGTCCCCAGCGCTTGGCACAATGTCTGTCACATAGTCAGCAGCTAAGAAATGTGCTTTCTCTCTCTCTCTCTCTTTGTTCCTCTGTCTCTCAGTCTCTCTGTGTCTCTTTGTCTCTCTGTCTCTTCCTGTCCCTCTGTCTGTCTCTGTCTCTCTCAGTCTCTCTGTCTTTCACTCTGTCTCTCTCTCTCTCTCTGTGTCTCTTTGTCTCTCTGCCTCTCTCTGTCCCTCGCTCCCCAAAGGGGCGAGCTGTGGGAGCCAGGCCAGGTCCCTCATTTACAGAGGCACAAAGCTTTTTCAACCTGCTCACACCCACCCAGGACAGAGGGGGAGCATCTTGATCTCAGGCCACCACCTGGTGGCCTTGACCGAGATTGCACTCTGAGTAGAGGTTTGTCCTTTGGGCCTTAAGTATAAAGCAGGTGTCTGGTGGGTGGGACCACCTTCCCCTCCCCCTCCCCACTCCTCTTCCAAAAGATAGAGGAAGCAACAAAGAGACCTGCTATGGACCAGGTTCTGTCAAAGACCCCAAGAAAACAGGGAGGGAAGGGGCCAGCCAGAAGAGAAGGCAGAGAGAAGGAGGGTCTTGTGCATTGGGGCAGCCAGGAGGCCAGATCATGAGGGGCTCTGATTTTGGAGGTGATAGGGACTCATTGGAGTTTATTGAATGTGTGTGTGTGTGTGTGTGTGTGTGTGTGTGTGTGTGTGTGTGTGTGGAGGGTGACACCATCAGACAGACTGGTGCTTTAGGAAAGTCACTTTAGTGGCTGAGTGGAGAATCAGTTATAATGTGGAGACACTCACTGCAGGTCCAACCTTCCTTCCCCTCAGCAGCTGTGGCATTAGGCCAGGTATGAAGTGACCAGGAACTGTGGGATGGGGGTGTCAGAGAATAGACAGTGCAGAGGTGACATTGGCAGCTTTTGGACTTGAGGGGGGGAAGGAGAGAGTGGCATCCAGGATGATTCCTGGGGCCTGAGGGACTGGAGGAGGGCACTGTCCTCTATGACAGGGAAAGGAAGAGGGAAAGGGTCTGGGGAAAGGTAATAAGTTCCTTTGGACATGCTGAGTTGAAGACGTGTACAGGACCTCCAGCACAAGATGTCTAAGAGGCAGTTGGAGATGTGAACAGAGAATGTGGGGCAGGGAAGCAGATTTGAGCACCATCAGCAGAGATGAGAATGAGATCCATGGGAGCTGATGAGATTGCCTGGTGAAGTGGTATAGAGGGAGAAGAAAAGACCCAGGACAGAGGACTGGGTGTCCCCTAGGGTCAGAGGGCATGATCTGGAGGAGGATCTAGCAAAGGAGACATCGAGGGAGCTATCAGAGAGAGAGGAGGAGAAGCAGGGGGGTGGGGAGAGAGAGGAAGAGAGAGAGAGAGACAGAGAGAGAGAGAGGGAGAGAGAGAGGAGGATGATAGGATGATAGCAGGGATGGAGGCATTGTGGGATGATTTTTCAGGATGGGGGAGCCATGGGCACATTTGTAGGCAATAGGAAATAAGCCAGTAGAGAAGGCGAGATTACTAAATCAGAGTGGGGGGGGGGCAGTCTGCTGCAGGAGACAGGTGGAGCAGGAGCACTTGGACAAGTCGAGGGTCAGCCTTGGTGAAGACTGAGGTCTCAGATGGAGGAAGGAGAAGAGAGGGGCCAATCCAGTGCATCCATGTGGTCAGTGGTCCCTAAGCTTCCATCAAGGACTTTGCCAGGGATCCCACTCACCTCGCTATTCCTCCTATAAGACACTGCCAGATGCCTGATGGTGGGTGCTCACTGGCTGCCCCCATGCCTAGAATTCTCTCTTCCTTTCTTCAAATCTCAGCTAAAAACCCACCTTCTGCAAGAAGCCTTCTCTCTGTTGCTTGTCTCCAGTTTATCCTATCTATACCCTGTCTGTAGTGTTTGTACATAGTGGTTTGCATGTTGTATCCCGTCTCCCCCACTAGACTGTGAGCCCCTTGAGGGCAGGGACTCTCTTTTTACCTTTCATTATATCACCTGGGCTTAGCACAGTGCTTGGCACATAGCAGGTGCTTAATAAATACTTGTTGACTTGAACCAATCCCTGACCTTAGAAAACTTACATTCTGGAGGACACAACATAGTAGTATATAAAAAATCTAGGGACAAAGATGGGACATGTGATTTCACTGGCATAGGGATCTCCCAGGTGAGGAAATTCCCTTTACTAATTCAGTTCTGCTCTGATAGTGTGCTGACCAGGGTCTTGAAAGGTTGAGAGACTAGCTCAAGCGTCACCGAGTAAGTATGTTTCACTGGTGAGACTTGAACTTGGCTCTTCCTGATTCTGAGAGCCCGCCTCTCTGCACACTCCACCAGGGCTGCTTCTGTTTTACATACACAGAACATTCTCACCATATGTACAAAGAAAATATAAGGTGATTTTTTGGGGGGGGGGAGTCGGGTACTAGCATCTAAGTGGACCCATAACCTCTCAATTCAAACTATCTAAGGGGATGCTTCGAGCTGAGCTTTGATGAAAGCTAGGGAAGATGAGGAGGAGGTTTACAAAGGCACAAGACAGGAGATGGGAGATTTGGAAGCCAATTTGGAAGGATTGTGGGGTTTGGGAAAGGGAGCAGTGTGTGACAAGCCTAGAAAAGGGAGACCCGAGGACTATAAATGCCAAATGGGAGGGTGTATATTTGATCCTAAAGATAAGAGGGAGGCATACATAATGGTGATTTTATCGGACCTGATTTTTAGAAATATCACTTTTGCCACTAGGTGGTGCTGTATTGGATTAAAAAACTGGACCTGGAGTCATGAGAACTCATCTTCCTGAGTTCAAATCTGACCTGAGACACTTCCTAGCTGTGTGACCCTAGGCAAGTCACTTCATCCTGTTTGCCTCAGTTTCCTCATCTGTAAGATGAGCTGGAGAAGGAAATGGAAAACCCCTCCAGTATCTCTCCCAAGAAAACCCCAAATAGGATTATGGGAGTGCTGAGCCCCACTGATAAATGATAATATATAAGAAATTAATTCATAGCCCAAGGTAAAACAGGAATCTGGGAAGGTACCAAGGATGACCTAACTGCTTGAACCCACCCTGTATGCTCATGAGAGTTCAAAGGTCATACCTGAGTAAAAAGCTGGCCTCATATACTTCCTAGCTGTATGACTGGGCAATCACTTAACCTGTCTTTACCTCAGTCTCCTCATCTGTAAAGCAGGGACAATAAAAGTGCCTCCCTCCCAGGTTTGTTTGGAGGACAAAATGAGATATTTGTGAAACGTTCTGCAAAACTGAAAGACCTATAGAAATGTTACCTATTACTGTATTACTAATATTCTGTGGAGTCTGCAGGTAGGTGGGAGTCAGCTCGTATAGAAAGCCTAGTGCACCACCTGGTGGTACATGCAGATATTGCTCCCAGGGAGCTATCCCAGTCCTCTGCTCCATCCCCAGATTCCACACACCGTAGTAAAATGGGGCTGGGGGAAAGGGAGGGGGACAAGTACTTTCTGACATTTATTTGTGACATTTGTTTATCCTGCTCCCATTAGAATGGAGGTTTTTTTGAGAGCAGAGACTCATATCTTTGTGCACAAGGGCTGAATAAAAACTTACTGACTTGGGACATCCAGAAAATCAGACATGCTCTTGGCTCAGGGAGAACTTCCTGACCTTTGGCTAGGGAGACAGAATTCTCCTCCCTCCCCCATTCTTCTCCCTCCCCCATTCTTCCCTCCTTCTTGCCAACAGAAGGTCCTCATGATGCAAGGGTCCTTGCTGGCTCAAGATAGCAGAGAGGGCTTCCTGGAGGAAGTGGGACAGCATTAGAGTATTCCAGGGGCTCAGATGAGGAAGAGAACCCCTGGGCTGTGGCAGAGGGTGAAGGACAAAGAGATAGAGAGGAAGATGGGAAGGAGGGAGAAGGGGGGAGGCTAGGAGGCTAGGGGAGGCAACCTCAGTCAATACCTGCATCCTCAGACAGTGGGGTCAGGAGGGGGGGTCCAATTTCCTGTTCCACCTCCTCCGGTTCATCTGCTTTCTCCTCTTCCTCTCCCAGCTCCTCTTCCTCCTCAGACTTCTGGTTGGGATTCACCCAGGTGCAGCGGCCCTGGGGAGCCCCGGAACTGTGTTAGGATCCCAAAGCCCTCAGTCTCCTAGGAGCACTGGGGTTCTGTATACCCCAAGAGTCTTTGGAGACGGTCCAGAGGATCAGGGATCATGTGACTCATTGGCTAAAGACCTGCCCTGCCCCACCCCGTCCCTTCTTGCGCCACCCGCCCCTTCTAGCTCTAAATTTATGGGCCCCTGATCCCACCCACAGAGAGTGGACCTAGAATTCTCCCTCGTTCCAAAGAAGGGATTGGATTGGTAGCTGGAGATTCTGAGTTCAAATCCTACGTTTTCTACTTACTAGCAAAGTACCTGCCAGGTGTCACAGTGACATTGAGTGTTAGCCCTGAAGCCAAGAGGACCCAAGATCTGATCCTTCCTCAGATGCTATCTGTGTGAGCCTGGGCAAGTCACTTAATCACTCTCAGCTTATTTTCCCATTTGAAAAAGAGGATAATATTAGCAACTACCTCCTGGGACTCTTGTGAAAAGCAAAGGCGATATATTTATAAATAGTACTTTGCTAACTTTAAAACCCTGTGGAAACACTACTCCTACTCCTACTTCTGCTGCTGCTACTCTGGTTACTATAACTTGCTACTATCATCGCTGCTACTGTTACTACTACTAACTACGACTACGACCGCCACCACATCCCTCGGTGAGCTTAGGCAATAATAAGGGTTATATTTCCGAGGCTCCTTAAAGTGGCAAAGTGCTTTCCCTCGCTTATCCGATTCGGGCCGGGTACTTAAGGGGCGGGTCGTTAGCTGGGTGGTCTCCCAGGTCCACCACCCCCACCCCAGGCCCCCGCACCCGGCGCGCATCTCCAGCTCTCCCTACCGGTTCCCAGCTCCCAGTCCCGCGCCTGGCCCATCCTACCTGGGGCAGGATGTGCTGGGTGTGGTGCACCCAGTTGGCCAGCGAGTCCACGAGCTCTCCCACGGGGATACCCTCGAAGTCCGGGTTCTCCTCGTAGCTGTCGCGCCCGGCGCCGCCCTCCTCCTCCTCGTCGCCCTCCTCCTCCCCGAACTGGTAGAAGCCGAGCGGGCTGATCTGAGTGCCCGCCGAGATGCGCGCGATCTGCGCTCGCAGGTAGTTGGCCTCGGTGCCCGGGAAGGGCGGGTAGCTGATGATGGGCTTTTCCAGGTGGCCTGTGAAGAATTTCTTGATCTTGCGCGCGTTGGAGATCTGCGCGGGCGTGACGTGGGGCAGCTTGGTCCAGGGCCGCCCCGGCTCGTTGCACACGAAGTAGAGGTACTTGTTGGCCCCGGTGCGACTCTCCTCGCGGGGAATCACAGGTGGCGGCTTCCACGTGGACTTGGGCGGCTCGTCCACCTCCTTGTCCTCATCCTCCTCGCCCTCCTCCTCGCCTCGGCCCTCCACCCCCTCTCCCGCCCCCTCCACCAGCTCCTCGGCTTCCTCCTCCTCCTCCTCCTCCTCGCCCTCGCGGAACTCCACTTCGGCCACCAGGTAGTTGTGCTCGATGCCCAGGATCTTGCCCCAGAAGCGGCATGTCTGGATGGGCTGCTGCTCCACCAGCTGCTTGAGGGACAGGAAAATGCGGAAGGTCTCGTCCGAGCTCAGCCCCACTCCCGCCTGCTCGAAGTAGAAGGCCGACTCGATGATGTTGGGCACCGGGATCTCCGTCTGCGAGAGGGGGAGCGGAGGGGGGGCGACTCAGAGCTCTGCTCCCAGTCACAGCACGGCCCAGAGGGCAGGGGGAGCGGTCGAAAGACCGGCTGCTCCAGTCCTGCCCCCTTGCCACATGTTTACAGAAGAAAAGATGAACGGAGCAGGGACATCCAGCTAGCTGGCTAGGGTTAAAGCCGGGTCTTGAGACTCCAGCTACAGCTCTGCTCTCCCACACTGGGGACGGTGCCCGGCTTTACTCCTGCCTTGACTGATACCCCAGTGCTTGGCACAGAGTTGGCACTTAATAAATGCTTGTGGATTCGTTGAAAGGCACTTGTAGACATCACCCAAACTGAACTCATTGTGCAGAGAAGGATTAGACTAGGGTAGCATACATAGTGAGGAATCAGACAATGCGTGGTCTAGAAGGGCCTCAGGACACAGAACCTTCAGCGTAGAAGGGACTACAGAGTGTGGGAGCCGGAGGGAAATATCAGAATAGGGAAGGTCAGAGCTGGGAGGGACCTTAGAATATGGAATACAGATTATTCCAGCTGGAATCCCATATTCACAAACTCTCAGAGCTGAAAAGTAGTTCCGATGTCAGCAAGCCAGACTTGAACCTGAAGGAGAAACCTTTCTACAGAAGGATTATACCAGCCAGGGAATTGTCACTAGTAAAACAAAGTCCTTGGTGGTGAAGAAAGGAGGTGGGGTGGGTGAGGGTGAAGCAAAGAATTTAGAAGCTTAAGGCACCTTAGACAAGAGGAAGGTTGTTGTGAATGAATGTGAGGTAATGACACATCACACACTGAGCCACAAGAAATAAAAGAGATGATTTCTGGGCAAGTTGGGAAGTCTGAACTGAAGAACAGGGAAGAAGCAAAACTGGAAGAATTTCTCCAAAGAAAACAGCATGTAAATGAAAGTAACACGCTTGGGCAGTCTCACCAGCTCTAAAGGAGGCCCTGGTCGGCCCTGTCTCCAGAGGACCTGGGAGGAAATGTAGTGCCCACCTGATGCCCAGCGTGGCCTCTGGGGGCACAGAGACACAAGTATCTTAGTCTACTGCCTTTTTTTCTGCTTGACAATGCTCATTTGTTACCAGGGTTGGGTTTTATTTCTCTCAGCTCTTCATTGAGGAAGGGGTTGGGACTAAATTTACTGATGCTAAAAGAAAAAAGAAATGAAAACATTTGTTTTTCAAAGTACAGAAGAAACCAAAGGGATGTTCAGAAGGAAGCAAAGACAAGCAAGGCAGTTTTGAAAACAAAGTAAGAAATTTGTTACATCCTTTCTAAAGCCAGCAGGATGAAATGTACGTTCACAGTTCCATCCTACAAGCCTAATGGCATGCATGAGTATGTGCATGTTTGCGTGTGTGTGTGCATGTATGTAAAAGTCCATAATCAAACCAACTTTTTAAAAGTTGCCTCTACAGCAGCTCACACTTTTTAGTCTCTGAATCCCTTTACACTCTTAAAATTTATTAAGGACCATCCCCTTCAAAGAGTTTTTGTCTATGTGGATTATATCTATCCATATTTACTGTATTAGAAATGAAAACACCTTAGTGTTGAAAATGGTTTTGATCTTTTGGATCCCCTGGAAGGATCTTGGGGATCCCCAAGAGTCCTTGGACCACATTTTGAGAAGCACTCTTCTACAGAATGAAACCTTAGAATGAATTCTTCCAGGGAGCGGAAACCCTCTAGGGCACCTAAGGTAGCTTCTCTCTATTTTCCTGGTTACTTCTAACAGTCAGGGAATCTATCCTCATATGAAGATGAAATTGACTACTCTGAAATTTCTACCAAGTGCTCCTAGTTCTGAAGGTAGCTCAGTGATAGTGCATTGGAACTATTAGGAACACTTGAGTTCAAATCTGGCCTCAGATATTTACCAGTCGTGTGACCCTGTGTAAGTCATTTAACCTCTTGCCTTAATCTACTGGAGAAGGAAATGGCAAACCACTCCAGAATCTTTGCCATGAAAACCCTATGGATGTGGTTCTCAGAGTCAAATCCCCCACAAGATAGAACCTTAAATGCTTAAAAACAACCCTCATGTTATCCTGTCTCCCCCCCCCCCCCCCCCCCCCCGCCAACTAAACATCCTTAGCTCAACTGGCAGTTTCCAATCCTTCCTCATCTATCCTTGTCACCATTCTATGGACCTACTCCACCTTGTCAATATCCTCCCTAAAATCTAGTGCCTAGAACACCCTCTAGATAGGGTCTGGCCAAGGCTAATATGACCAGTGCACTTTGTTGTGAACATCTTCCCCCAAATTCCTGACAATCCACCCCTGGCTGGACAGTGACCCTGCTGGAAGTAACACAGTCTTTCTCCCTGGCACTCTCCAGTCCACTCTCTGTTCCTCAGTGGTGGTGGGCTGGTATCTCCAGTGGATCCCCCATCCCTTCTAAAGATCAGACATAGAGGCTCACTCTGCTTGGATTAGCTGGGAGTTACCAACTACAGTTCTTCAGGTAAGATGCAGGACCTCCAGACCTTCCTTACCACTGGCCCTGCCGATAACACCCTTCAGACCCTCAGAAGAGCTGATTCTTCACACTGACCCCTACGCCTTGCCACCAAATCCTTCAACTCTATACATGGGCCTTTCCAGTACCCCTGGAACTCAACTCTATTGTATATGTTGTCTTCTCAATTCAAAATATAAACTCTTTGAGGACAGGGACTGTCTTGCCACAGAGTAAGTGCTTAATAAATGCTTTTTTTCGTTCATTCATTCATTTGTTCATTCATCTGTCATGCGTCCATGATTATTAGAATTTAGATCATATTAGAATCTGTGGATTCCTGGTTATATTGATTACTAGTGTTGAGGTCAATAGCCAATTAAAACCTTCCAAGTGTCTTCACAATATTTTCTACTTGAATTTGTTCTCAACAAGCACTATTAAGCACCTACTATGTGCCCTAAATACTAGGGATACAATGAAAGCCAAATGGCAGTCCCTGTCCCCAGGGGGATCTCAGTCTAATGGAGAAGGGGCAGGAATGAACTTGTGTAGTTCACTTTTGAACCCAGGTGGCATTTTACTTTTGTCTTTATTCAATTTATCTTATCAGAGTGTCTCTACAGCCCAGCTCTTACCTAGATCCTTCCCTGTTTAAAAACCATTGTTCCTTCCATCCTTCCTCCTACAACAAATCAAACCAAGTATCCAAGGCCTTCCACATTCATCTGACACTCTCCAGTACACTCCCCTGCAGAAAGCTTCTCTACTGTCTCTGGCCAAGGACACCAGGCTTATTATCTACATCACACCTTTGCTCCAGCAATGCAACATACCTGGAATGCCATCCCCTTTCCCCTAAGTCTTTCTAAATTCTACTGGTCCCTCAATTCCTACCTTTTACAAAAAGTCTTTTCCAACTGGCAGAGTAAGGTAGGAACTCACTTGAATTCTCCCCAATTTAATTCCAAACAAATATAAAATAATACCTCCAAACAAATTAGGGAATAGCAGAACCTACAAAAGTATGAGGTGAAACAATTTTCCAGCCTAAGACAGTGTAGAAGGTGGCCAACAAAGGTATGTCTCAGTTGGGTAAAAAAGCAGTGTAGTCCAGTACAGATGGCACCTGTGTAAGTTAGGAGCAGATCATGCCCAAGCAAGCCAACAGATAGACCTGATCAGGTCAGTAATGAAACCCCATGGTCCTGGGCAGTAGGCCAGTGACCAGACCCATATCCCTAGTGCAAGAAGCTTAGGAGAGTGCCTTCTCCAACTTAGGAGTGAGCTCAACTTTAAAAGTCACAAAGTAGGATGGAAAAAATGAGCAAAATAAATGAGCATGATCATAGAAAGTTATTATGTGACAGGGAAGGTCAAAACACAAATTCAAGAAAGGACAACAATGTAAAAATGCCTTCTGATGGAGCCTCAAAATAAATTTGAATTGGTTTCAGGTCCAATAAAGAACTCTTGGAAGAGATCAGAAAGGATTTAAAAAATAAAATAAGTGAGGTAGAAGAAAAATTGGCACAAGGAATGAGACTGATGCAAGAAAATCATGAAAGAAGAGTCAACAGCTTGATAAAGGAAGCACAAAAATGTAAAAAAATTCACTGAAGAAAACAACTCCTTAAAAAGTAGAACTGGTCAAATAAATAGAAAAGGAGGTACAAAAGTTCACTGAAGAAAATAATTTCTTAAAAATAGAATTAGAAATGTGGAAGTTAATGACTTCATGAGACATCAAGATATAATAAAACAAAAATCAAAAGAATAAGAAAAAAAGAAAATGTGAGTTGACTCATTGGAAAAACAACTGACCTGTAAAACAGAACCAAAAGAGATACTTTAAGAATTACTGTACTATTTGAATGTCATGATTGAAAAAAAGAGTCTAGACATCATCTTTCAAGAACTTATCAAGGAAAACTGTCCTTATATCCTGGAACTAGGGGGCAAAATAAAAATGGAAAGATTCCACTTATCACCTCCTGAAAGAGACCCCAAAATGAAAAATCCCAGGAATTTCATAGCCAAATCCCAGAACTCCCAGGTCAAGGAGATAATACTGCAAGCTGCCAGAAAGAAACAATCCAAATATCATGGAGCCACAGTCAGAATTGCATAGGATTTATCAGTTTCTACATTAAAGGTTTGGAGGCTTTAGAATATGATATTTCTGAAGGCAAAGGAGCCAGGATTACAACCAAGAATCACCTACCCAGAAAAACTGAGTATAATCCTCCAAGTGAAAAACTGAATATTTAATGAAATAGAAGACTTTAAAGCATTCCTGATGAAAAACGAGAACTAAACAAACAAACAAAAAAGATTTTCAAATCCAAGACTCAAGAGAAGCCAAAAAAAAAAAAAAAAGGTAAACAGGAAAGAGAAATTATAAGGGATTCAATAAGTTTAAACTGTTTACATTCTTTTGTGGGAAGATGATACTTGTAGCTAACTCTTACAAACTTTATGATTATTAGGGCAGTTAGAAAGAGTATATAAAGATAGATGGTGTGGCATGTACAAAAATATTTATAGAAGCTGTCTTTGTGGTGGCCAAGAACTGGAAATCGAGGGGATGCCCATCCGCTGGAGAATGGCTGAACAAGTTATGGTATATGAATGTAATGGAATATTATAAGAAATGATGAACAGGAAGACATCAGAGAAGCCTAGAAGGACCTATATGAACTGATGCTGAGTGAAGGGAGCAGAACCAGGAGAACTTTGTACACAGCAACAACCACAGGGTGTGAGGAATTAGCCCTTCACAGAAATGCAAGCACCCAAAAAATTCCCAGTGAACTCCTGGGGCAAAATGCCTTCCATATCCAGAAAAAGAATTATGGAATCAGATCACAGAATGAAGCAGACTGTTTTTTCTTGTGTTATGTTTTGTTTTGTTTTCATAGTTTCCCCCATTCATTTTAATTCTTCTATGCAACATGACTAAGGTGAAAATATATTTAATAAGAATGTGTGTGTAGAACCTATATAAGATTGCACATCATCTCAGGGAGGGACGGGGAAGGGAGAGGGGAAGGTGGAGCAGGGAGGGGAGAAAATCTAAGATATATGGAAGTGATTGTAGAAAACTGAAAACATAAATTAATTAATTTAAAAAAAGATAGAAGGTGTGGGTATAAGTTGACTTTGATAAGATGATGAAAAAAATAAGAAGTGAGAAAGAGTACTACATTGGGAGAAGAAGGAAGGGGAGAGGTAGAATGGGGTAAAATATCTCACATGAATAGGCATGAAAGACTTTTAACAGTGGAGGGAAAGAAGGGGAGGGCATTGCTTGAACCTTATTATCATAGGAATTGACTCAAAGAGGAAATAACATACACATTCAGTTGTTATAGAAATCTGTCTTACCATATACAGAAGTAGGAGGGGAAGGGGACAAGAAAAGGGGGAGGCTAATAGAAGGGAGGGCAGATTGAGGGAGGTGGTGGGCAAAACAAAACACTGGTGCATATGTATAACCTATATCAAATTGCTTACCATTTCAGGAAGGGGGAAGGAGAGGAAGGGAGGGAGAAAATTTGGAACTTAAACTTTAAAAAAATCTTAAAAATTGTCTTTACAAGTAAATGGGGGAAAACAATATTATTTTAAAATGAGTGAATGACAATTAGACAATATACCAAAATTTATGGAATGCAGCCAAAGAGATACATAGAGGAAAATTTGTATCTCTAAATGCTTACATTGATAAAATAGAGTCAGAGCAGATAAATTAACTGGGTACACAACTAAAAAAAAAACTAGAAAAATAATAAATTAAAAATCTCCAACTAAACACCAAGTTGGAAATCCTGAAAATCAAAGGAGAAATTAATATAATTGAAAACACTGAACTAATAAATAAAGCTAGGAACTGATTTTATGAAAAAAAAAGTCAATAAAATAGACAAACCATTGGTTAATCTGATTTTTTTTTAAAAGAAAGAAAACCACACTACTAACATCAGAAATGAAAAGGATGAATTCACCACCAATGAAGAGGAAATTAAAACAATTATTAGGAACTATTTTGCCCAACTCTATGCTAATAAATTTGACAATATACATGAAATGGATGGATATTTATGAAGATATAAATTTCTCAGATTAACTGAAGAGGAAATAGAGTACTTAAAAGCCCTATCTTAGAAAAGGAAATTGAATAAGTCCTCTATAAATTCCCCAATGAAAAATCTCAAAAATCTCCAGGTCCAGATGGATTCATAGGTGAATTCTACCTAACATTTAAAGAATAAAATTAATTCCAATACTATATAAACTATTTTGAAAAAATAGGCAAAGAAGGAGTCCTACCAAATTCCTTTTATGATGCAATATGATGCTGATACCTAAATCAGGAAAAGCCAAAACAGAGAAAGAAAACTATATACCAATTTCCCTAATGAATGTTGATGCAAAAATTCTAAACACAATACTAGCAGAGAGATACTAGCAATATATCATAAGAGTCATACATTATGACCAGATGAGTTTTACACCAGAACTGCAGGGCTGATTCAATATTGAGAAAACTATCAGCGTAATTGATCATAGCAATAATAAAACCAACAGAAATCATATGATTATCTCAGTAGATGCAGAAAAAACTTTTAACACAATACAGCGCCCATTACTATTAAAAACACAAGACAGCATAGGAATAAATGGAACTTTCCTTAAAATGATTAGTAGTAGCTATCTAAAACCATCAGCAAGCATTATATGTAATATAGGGATAAGTTAGAAGCTTTCTCAATAAAATCAGGGGTAAAGCAAGGATGCTCATGGTCACCACTATTACTCAATACTGCACTAGGAATGTTAGCTATCTAGCAATAAGAGGAGAAAAAGAAATTAAGTGAAATAGAATAGGCAATGAGGAAACTAAGACTCTTGGCAGATGATATGATGTATATATTTAGAGAATTCTAGAGAATCAATAAAAAATACTAGTTGAAATAATTAACTTTAGGAAAGCTATAGGATATAAAATAAATCCACATAAATTACCAGCATGTCTATATGCTACCAACTAAGTCCAGTAGCAAAAGACAGGAGAAGAAATTCCATTTAAAATAATTGTAGGCAATATAAAATATTTGGGAGTCTACCTGCCAAGACAAACTCAGGAATGATATGGACATAGATACAAAACACTTTTCACACAAATAAAAGTCAGATCTAGACAATTGGAAAAATATCAATTGCTGATGGGTAGGCCAAGCCAACAAGATAAAAATGACAATTCTACCTAAATTAATTTACTTATTCAGTGCCATACCAAACTACCAAAAATTATTTTATAGAGCTAGAAGAAATAATAACCAAATTCAACTGTTAGAACAAACGGTCAAGAATATCAAGGAAATTAATGAAAAAATTGTGAAGGAAGGTGGTCCAGCTATACTAGATTTCAAATTATATTATAAAGTGGTAATCATCAAAACAACCTAGCACTGACTAGGATATAGAGTGCTGCATCAGTGGAATAGATTAGGTATACAAGACAGAGTAGAAAATGACTTTAGCAATCTAAGGTTTGATAAACCCAAAGATCCAAGCTTTTGGGACAAGAACTCACTATTTGACAAAAACTGCAACGAAAACTGGAAAAAATTATGGCAGAAATTAGGTATAGCCCAACATCTTACACCACATAACAATAGACTTAAAGGGTGATACCACACAAATAAATTATGAGGACACGAAATAGTACATCTGTGAGATCTATGGAGAAGGGTAGAATTTATGACCAAACAAGAGATAGAGTGCATTATCATTTGTAAAATGGATACCTTGGATTATATTAAACTGAAAAGCTTTTGTACAAACAAAACTAATAGAACCAAGATTAAAGGGAAAGCAGAAAGCTGGGAAACAATCTTTATAGCAAGTATCTCTAATAAAGGCTTCATTTCTCAAATATACAGAGAACTGAGTCAAATTTACATGAATGAAAGTCATTCTCCAATTGATAGATGATTAAAGGATATGAACAATCTTGAGACAAAGAAATCAAAGCTATCTATAATCAAATAAAGAAAGGCTCTATATCATGATTGATTAGAGAAATGCAAATTAAAACAACTCTGAGGTACTATTTCACACCTATCAGATTGGCTAATATGACAGAAAGGCAAAATAATAAATGTTAGAGGGGATGTGAGAAAATTGGGATACTTGGATGCAGTGTTAGTGGGATTGTGAACTGATTCAACCATTCTGGAGAGCAATTTGAAACTATGTCCAAAGGGCTATAAAACCGTGTGGATATATAAACCCTTTGACTCAGCAATGCCACTACTAGGTCTATATCCCTAAGAGGTTTATTTTAAAAGTGAGGGGGGTGGGAAAGGATCTACATGAACAAAAATACTTCAGCAGTTCTTTTTGTGGTGGCAAAGAACTGGAAATTGACAGGATATCCATCAATTGCAGAATGGCTGAACAAGCTGTGGTATACGAATGCTACTGTGCTATAAGAGATGATGGACCAGCAGACTTCAGAAAACTCCAGAAAAACTTAGATGAACTGATGCAAAGTAAAGTGAGCAGAACCTGAATAACACTGTATACAGTAACAGAAATATCATACGATGATTATACAGTGAATAACTTGGCTATTCTCAGCAATACATTGATACAATACAATTCCAAAGGATTCATGATGAAAAATGCTATTTCCAGAGAAAGAACTAATGGAGGTTGTCAATCAGAGCATACTTTTTTCCCTTTTTTTGTTTGTCTGTTTTGTTTTACAACATGATGAATGCAAAAATATGTTTTTCCTGACTGCACATGTATAACCTATATCAAATTTCTTACCACCTCAGGGAGGGGAGAGGAGGAGGGAGGGACGGAGATAATTTGGAACTCAAAATTTTTAAAAATGAATGTTAAAAATTGTTGTTACATGTAATTGGGTAAGAAATAAAATATCATTTAAGTAAATAAAGTGATTCAGAAAGAAAAAAATAGTCTTTTCTACTCTCCCCTTATGGTCTCCCCTTGATTTTAGAATTTAAACATAGAATGTCAAGACTGAAAGGAACCTTGGAATGTCAGAGCTGTGAAGACTTTCGAACAGTGATGATGAAAGCCCCAACCTGCTCTAGGTCGTCCCCTTCATTCTACAGCTGAAGAGATGGAGAGGTCAGAGAAGCCACAATGACTTGCCCAAGGTGAAGTGGTGAAATTTCTGTATTCAGCACAGGGAAGGGAAGGGAATAAGCATTTATATAACATCTACTGTATGCTGGGCACTGAATTAAGTACCTTATAATTATTATCTCACTTAATATATTTGGAGAATGGAAAGGACCCTGGCTTTAAATCATGCTTTGGTCACTACCTGTATGACCTGGACAAATCACAGAACCTCTCTGGGCCTCAGTTTCCACATGTGTAACACAAAAGAGTTGGACTAGATAGTCTCTAAATTTGAGATGAGTCTTAAGACTCTGTGTATTGTGTGTTTGTATGTATGTATATGTGTGTATATGATCCACACATGGATGCAGGTAGTGCAGTGTGCTGGCAATGCACATGTATGCAAATGTACACATAATGTGTGTTTGTAGTGTATGTGCATGCACATGTATAATGTATGTAAATGCATTGTTGCATACATAATACATCATGTGTATATGTATTGTGTAGTTGTATTGTACATGCATATGTATATATGAGTAATATATGTATGTGTGTGAGGTCTCAGCTGCCATGTTTCGAATGTGGCCTTCATGCTCTCTTCACCCCATCCCCCAGGGGACACCAACACTCCAGACAGCCAGGGCACAGCAGGGACCAGGACTGGGCTGGCAGACTTACCACCTCCTCTTCCATGTCCTGCTCACCCTCTCCTGCCCCCCGGAGGAACAGGCTCTTCTGCTTCTCAGCCATCTCATAGGTGGGCTGCATCTCGGGGTCATCTCTCAGGGTGTCCAGCTTCTTATGGAACCACTCCTGCTGGACTGTCCGGTTCATGGACTCCAAGATGGCCAAGGGGTCCTCTGGCCGCTCGTTCAGGATCTTGGTCAGCAAGTTCACCAGGTGTTCGTACCTGCAAGGACAGGGGCTCTGAGAGCAAATGGCTGGGTCCGTCCTCCCCCCAAAGCAAGTTCAGGGAAGGAAGGTGGGGGCTGTGGTCAGAAGAACAAGTGACACAGAAGGGGGAAGGGCATTCAGTATGACCTAGTCCAGTTCAGACCCCTTAGCCTGCTATTCGAAGCCTCCACAGCCCAGCTCTGACCTGCCCCCATATCCCTACATGACCCTTCTACCCTAGCACCTGGGAATCTTAGACTAGTGATGAGAAGCTCAGCATCAGAAAGGATCCCAGAGATCAACTCTGGTCCAACCCTTCTATTCAAGGTCCAGAGGGGGCAAGGGACATGCCCAAGGCCACACAGTGGAAGCAGCAGAGATACAAACCCAGGCATACTGAGTTTGAATGCTGGGGCATACTGAGTGGAGTCTTCCCCACATTTGTATTTGCAGCAGATCCTGCAGGAAGGTAAGAGCAGAACCAAAGCTTAAGCACAGACCACCTCCATTCAAGACCCACCTAACACATCTTGTAAATCTAAAATCAGCTATTGTCAATCTCTTCAATGCTGTGCCCTTTCTCACTTCCAACCCTTTGCCCGGGCCATTCTGGACACTCAGAATGCCTTCCCACAACATGCTGCCATCTTACTCCCTTCAGTGCATGTTGAGGCCTCAAAGCATCTGAGTTTCCTCCCTATGTTTTAGGGCTCAGCTAAAAGTTGAGGTTTTCCTAGCTCAAGAAATAAAGGCAGACAGAGACAGAGACAACACAGAGAAAGAGAGACAGAGAGACAGAAAGAGATAGAGAGAGAGAGAAAGAGAGAGAGAGAGAGAGAGAGAGAGAGAGAGAGAGAGAGAGAGAGAGAGAGAGAAAGAGAGTTGGAGAGAGAAAGAAGAGAGAAGACAGAGTTCTGCTTTCCTGACCAGATCAGATCTTCCCAGAACAGTGGAAAGAGAAGGGTTGAGTCATGGGACCTGGATTCTAACCCTGCCCAATCTCCTCCTGAACTTTCTCTGTGACTTCATTCAAGCCTCTTCCACCTTCTGAATATCAGTTTACCCCTCTGTAAGATGGGTTGACAGCCCCTCCCTCCCTTATGTGGTAAGGACATAAGGGCTTTAGAGAACAGATGGGGAAATTGAGTCTAGGGGAGGAAAGATGACTTGCCCCAGGCCACACAAGCCTCAGCAGCAAAGCCAGGATCCAAACCTAGGTCCTTTGATTTCACATAAGGAGCTCTTGACACTAAACTGTGTTTCAAAGATCAGACAGAACAGTCGTCCTAGGGAATGGTAGAAAGGTCCATTGTCTGGAAAGCAGGAGCCAGGGTCACCTGGTCAGTTTCTTTCTAATCCATTTCAATCCAAGAAGCATTTATTAAGACCCTTCTGTGTACAAGGCATTCTGCCAGGTGTTAAGACAGTGAAACCCCAATACCTGTGCTTAGGGAGTTTATGTTCTGCTGGGGGCAGGGGCAGGGGATGCGACATGTGAACAGACCCATAGGATAATTGGGGGAGGGAAGTTTGAGGACGCTTTGGAACAGCACAGAGGGGAGTCTGGGATTTGGAGGGGCAGCAGTGAGCAGAGAGGGCACTTCAGGCATGGCAGAAAGACTGCAAGGGTTTGGAATGTCTGGGGGTTAACAAGTAGGCTGCTGTGGAAATGTGTTCTTTTTGCAGCTGGCATCTCAAGAAGTAGAGGGTGGTTGAATTGGATTGAATGTAGAGTGAACAAAAAGAAAGTACCTTATGTACGACTGGAAAGCTAGACAATAACTGCATGATAAAGGGCTTGAGATGCCACATGTGTTTGACCCTAGAAGTAATAGGGAGCCATGGAGATTGCTTGAGGCTGGGAGTGACACGATCACTCCTGGACTTTAGGATGTGTTTTGGAAGCTTCATGGAGCATAGACTGGGGAAGAGAAAGGTCAGAAGTCCAACAGGAGGTTGTTACAAGAGTCTAGGCAAGAGGTTAAGAATAAACTACACTGGAAGGGTGGCCATATGAGTAGAAAGAAGGGTAGAGATGAGAGAATTACCGAGGGGGCAGACTTGCTAAAACTTGGCGATTGTCTGGCTTTGGGGAGCAGGGGAAGCACACAGAACCCAGTATGACCCTAAGGTTGGGAACTGTGGTGATTGGGAAGATGATGGTGCCCCCAACAAAATAAGGAAAATGGGAATGAGAAGCTGGGGAGGGGATTACATGTTGGAAGTCTTTGTGTAGGACTTGCCTAGTGGACATCCAGTTTGAGATGTCCAAGTTAGCCATAGGCCAGCTCAGCAGAGAGCTCAGGGCAGGATAGATCCACCTGGGAATCTGGATAGAGATGATAACAGCCCATAGGAACTGATGAGGTCCCCAAGTGATGCACAACAAGGGTGCAGGACAGGTCCTTCAGGTACCTCCACCGTCAGGACAGGAATTTAGGCTAGGGAGGAGACCCAGGATATTGCAGTTGTAAAAATCCAGGGAGCAGTAGAGTATCTGGGAGAGAGGGTGATCAGTATTCATTCAAAGGAGCAATTAAGAGATCCAGTAACCTCAGAAAGAGAAGTCTCATGTAAGTGATGAAACTGGAAGCCAGATTGTAAAGGGAAATGGGAAGAGAAAACGGAGGAGCAGAGTTTTTTCGGGGAATTGGATTATGCAAGGGAGAATATAGGATTATATCTTGGAAAAGGGTTTCATTTGGTTGTTTAAACCTGACTATGTTTGTAGGCAGCAGGGAAAGAACCAATAAATAGGAAAAAATTGAAGTTTGGGAGGAGAGGGAGTGGGCTGCCAGGGCATATGGGAAAGAATGGGATCAAGTATGAAGGTCATCCTTGTCAAGAAGGATCTCCTCTTTATCAGAAATGGGCAAAGGAGGAAAGAAGGAGCAGGGTGGGTGATGTCAGGGAATTTTAAAGTTTAGAATGGGGAGAAAAGGAAGTTCATCATGGGCAGCCTCTATTTTCTCACTTAGGTCTTCTGCTAAGAGAGAAGGGAGAGAATGGGTGATGCGGGAAACCTGTGGGAAGGGGCTATGGGACAGCCAGTGTGGGGAATGGGATGGAAAGTTAATCAGCAGAGAACAAAAAGATGACTTGGAACCTGTGAAGACCTGATTGAGGTTGGATGGCATCATCTATTGATGGTTCTGGGAGCAGAGGAACTGGTGTGGGAAAGGCAGATGGGGAGGATGACCCAGGGTCGATGTGGCCACAGGACAAGGTGAATGGGAGAGGACAGAGGAGCAATATTGGGAGGGGAGAAAAGAGAGACCAAAGTTGGTGTGGACGATTGGGGGCGGAGGGAGAGGCAGGGTCACAGTTGGTTATGGAAAGAATAGGTTCATGACAAGTGATGAGCAAGATGCCAACTCATGACAGGAGCTGACATATTCAGAAAAGAGAATTTCAGAGTTATGTACTTTGGACACTTATAGGTGATGATGAGATCGGGGCCTGAACTTGGTGTGGGAGGCGTGAAGGGTAAGGTCATGGGTCTCAATTTCTCTCTCTGAAAAATAAGAGGGGCTTGTATTCCAACAAAATGTCTCTAAAAACCATTTCAGCTTCAAGTCGTGGGCATGAAGATCATGTCCTCCTGTTTCTAAAGCTTTCAGGATGAGTTCCTAACAACAATCCTTTTATAGACACAGAAACTGTGGCTGGTGGGAGAGGATAATTTCCCATGGTTGTGCAGCTATTAATGTGAGAGGGGCTACTTTGACCCCAGGACCAACTTGTCCCATAGACCCACTGTTCCTGAGGTTCTCCAAGTCTGAGTCCTGACCAATGGACGCATAGACTGTGTGACCTTGGACAAATCCCATCCCTTCCTTGGGTCTGTTCTCGATTTTGTTCAAGGGGAAGGGGAGTGTGGTGGTTCAAGGCTCCACAAGCCTTCCCCGGACAGGCCTGGGGGCTGCCCACTTCTCACAGGCTGAGGTCACACTTAACGCTGGTCTTCAGCAGGTAGGCCTTGGCATTCTGTATCATCAATTCCCGGGGCTCAGGCTCAGGCAAGTCGTAGTCCAAGGGCCCGAAGCCCGGCTCCAGGTGAGCGCCTCTGAATCGCGGGTCGTCCATGGCGTAGGGGCCATGGAACCCCTCCTCCTCCTCCTCTAGGAAGCTGCTGGAAGACAGCACGGGCTCGGGCTGAAACATGCCGCCGCGGAGGTCCATTGGCTGAAAGAGCCCAAACTGAGATCCGTCCAAGTGGCCATAGGTATCAGGCATGCTGATGTGGCTCTGAGCCATACCCACCAGATGATCCAGGTTTCCAAGCTCCTCCTGGGAGGCTCTTTCCGTCACCTCCTCGCCCTCCTCGCCCTCCTCGCCCTCGGCTTCCTCCTCACCCTCGGCTTCCTCTTCACCTGGCGCCCCCAGGCTGCCTTGGGACCCTGGCGCCCTTGGACTCATTTGGGACAATATCCCCGGACTCAACTGGGGCAAAGAACCCCTCGGACTCACTTGTGGTAATGACCCCCTCGGGCTCAACTGGGGCAAAGACCCCCTCGGGCTCAACTGGGGCAAAGACCCCTTCGGGCTCACTTGGGGCAATGACCCCCTTGGGCTCAATTGGGGCAATGACCCTTTCGGGCTCAATTGGGGCAATGGCGCCCCCAGGCTGGTTCGGGACCCTCGGGCTGAAACATCAGCTGGTCCCGCCACCGATGGGGTCTGGGACAGGGTACGCCGCCTCTCCTGCGCCTCCCGCTCCTCCTGGCTCTGCCTGCGGGGCTTGCCGTTTTCCTCCTCTTGTGGCTGTTTCTCTTCCATGGTGAGCCCTGGTCACCCTTCCCAAAGAGGGCGAGAGAACAGATGCCGGAGCTGAGAGCGTCCTGTCTCCAAGGGCAACTGTTACCAAGCGGAGGGCACGGGCCCTGGGTACCGCAGCCTGGCGATGCTGGGGCCGCGCAGGCGCACCGATTCTGCGCGCACCCGTCACCGAAGCTCGGGCTCTGACCGCAGGGCAACGGAGCGGGACGTCGTGGCACCCCAGCTAGTGTTTAAAAGGCGAGGAAGGACCCACGGGCAGGAAATGCCCACGGGATGAGGGGGGCACTGATCTGCCCAGGATCAGCCGACAGCTCCACGCCTCCTAACGCGCCCACCCCCGCAGGCAATCCAGTGCGATACGCACTTATTCAGATCCTACAGTGTGCTGGTACTGGGGGAAACTGCTTTCCAGAAGCCTAGGGTCTCCATGGATCAGGAAGCCTGGTGGGCAGCTCAGGCCATTGCCTTCCCGATGGGCTGGCGCTGGGAGGGTCCAGAGTGGGGGAGCACACAGCTTCCCCAGCGCTTTGGAAATCAACACACACAGACACACAGCGGGGACCAGACAGGCCTTTTTATTGCAAAGGAATGAACCCTATTCTCCCCACCCCGTGTCCCGCTCCCTCCCCCTCCCCCACGGTCCGTCAGCTGTCCATCTTGGTCTCCGAAGCCTCCTCCCCCCCTTCCTCCTCTGGGCTGGGCACTGGGGCAGCCTCCTCCCCGGCAGAGCCTGGAGGCTGCGGGCTCCGGTCCTCTTTGGAAGGGACCCCTGCTGGCTCCTCCTGATGGGGGAGGTGGAGAAGTTAGAGGAGAGGTGGGGAAGGGAAAGCCTGCCGGTGCCCCCCGCCCCCAGTCTAGCCACCCTGGCCCGCTAAGCAGAGGCCCCTGCCTCTTACTCCCCAGCCCTGAAGCCCTGGGCCCCCTCAGCCCCCTGGATCCTCTCCTCTGGCCTTCTTTCTCCTCCATCCTTCAGGGCTCCCACACCGCCTTCCCCGATAACTTCCTGGCGGTTTCCTGAGCTTGTCAGTGGTACCCAGGAAAGGGCTGCGCAGGAATTACTGACTTGCCTTCTGCTTTGGCTGTGGAGGGGAAGAGGAAGGGGAACGCCCTACCTTCTCAGGTAGGGGCCCCTCCTGGCTCGAGTCCAGCAGGGTGGCCTCTGTCAGCCCCCCATCCTCCTCCATACTGATGAAAATGTTGGGGGCCTCGCCCTCGGTCCCCTCCTCTCGAAAATCCATGGCCTCCTCAGAGGGCAGGGGGGCTGCCCGGGCTGAGGGGGCCGAGGGCGGCAGGGGCTTCATCTTGTGTTCCTCCTCCAGCTGCCGCTTCAGCGCCTTCTCCTGTGCCAGGCGCAGGGCTATGAGGTCCTGGGCTGGTCTCGGGGCCTGGGCCAGAGCATCGAGGTCCTCCTGGGGAGGGGGCAGCGGCTAAATACCCCGGAATTGATGACACCACCCCCTCCCCCACACTCCCATAGCCAAGACCGGGCCAAAGCCCTCCCCTCTTCAGCCTCAGTTCCTTCATATGCCAGAGAGGACAATCAGTGTGGCCAGGCCCCATCTCCAGGGCTGCTGTGAGGGCAGCTGTCTGTGGCATGGGTTCTGGGAGGGGGCAGGGAGCAGCAGAGAGTGGTTGGGGGTGGAGAGCATAGAGGCCCTGACCTTGGGCTCCAGGAAACGTGTGGAGAGGAGCCTTCGAGGACCTCGGAGAGCCGATGCCCATTCAGGGCCCCCTCCCCAGTGCCAAGGCTCACCTCCTCCAGAGATGCTGGCATGGGCTCCTTGACATCCACATCTTGCTTGCTGCTGGCTTCCAGGATGGCCATGATAGAGCTGGGGATATGGGCTTGCTGTGGGGTGGGGGTGTGAGAGAGCAGACCTGTCAGGTCCTCCAGCAGAATGCCTGGGGTGGATCCCGGCCTCAGGGCTGTCAAGCTCATGCTTCAGCTCTGGCCAGGCAGAGGGAGGTTTCTCTCCGAGCCCCTCCCAACAGTGTCTGCAGCCCCACATTTTCAGGGACGTCTTGAATCAGGGCTCACAGGGGAAGGAAGGAGAGGGAGGTCCCTCAGGCCTATCTCCCTGACAAGGGTACCTGGTGTGGGGTGAAAGAGCGGACGTGGGCCAGCAGGGGTTCTCGGAGCTCCGGGCACTTGTCAAAGACAGCGCTCAGCTGCTGGGGTGGCAGCTGTAGGATCACCTGGAAACTCTGTGGCTTGGTCCGCTGACAGCACTTGATAAAGCCTTCCCATACCTTGGGGTACTTCCAGACCTGTGGCCCGGCAGGATGGGAGGGACAGCAAATGGAAATCAGAGAGTACCAGAGCTGGGAGGGAGCATCCCCTCTGCCCTGCCCTTCCCTCTAGAAATGAGAAAACTAGGACCCAGAGAGGGAGAAGTGACTTGGCTACGAGAAAACCCAAGTGGGAAGGGGCCAAGTCAACTTCAAGCTGCAGTCCTTGGACTCCAAAGCTTACAGGCCAAGGCCCTCCAGCTAAGGCCCCCCCAAGTGTCACCAAATGTCCTCTCTAGAAGGATCCTCATCCAGCCACTGCTCAGTCCCGATGTTTTTTGGGGCCCTCCATTATAGACAAGGGGACAGACGGGCTTGGCAGGGGTCACCTGTCCAAGGTCACACGAATCAAAGGACAAAAGCCAACATGTGGCTGACTCTCTTGCACTGCCACTCCACAGTATGATGAGGCCTGAGGAACAATCCAGAGGCACTCATACCCCAGCTTGGCAGTGTACCAGGCTTACTCTCTGGGCCCATTAGGCCCCTCATGCTTGACCCTCAGCCACAGAGCTCTACCCACAACTGTGGGCTCCAGGACCCTGAGGTGGGCCTGGCCCAAAGCTCCTGCCTACAAGCCACCATCACCTGCTTCATGATGAGCCGGGACAGGATGTTCATGACAAAGCCACCGAGCCTGGGATACATGGTGAGGGACTGGATGACTGTGCGCATGAGCAGCATAGGGAGGGGGCTCTGCTCCATCAGCTGCTGCATAACCACAGCCAGCACCTCCGAGGTGTAGACATTGCGCTCAGCAAAGCACAGGTTTGTAGCTATGGGGAGGGAAAGGCCGTCACCCCCAGTGGCCTGCCCACCTCAGGAGCCCTGGGTTGGGAAAGTGACCCTGGGGCAGGGGAGGGAGGCAGGATTCCAGCTCCCCCTCACCCCTGGCCAGGTCTTCACTCTTCCCCTCCCCCAGGCTCCCCCACCACAATGGCCTTTACCTTCCCCCTCCCCAAAGCCAGGCTGCGGGAAGGGAGGAGGGGGCGGGGGCAATGCTAACCCTTAATGATGGACTTCATGTCACACTTCACTGAATCGATGTTGTGGAGGGCAATGAGCAGCTCCCCTGGATTCAGGGGCGACACTGCTGAGTTCCCTTCACCTAGAAGAAGGAAGGAGGGAAGGTGAGGGCCCACAGTCTCCTCCACGTGCAGCAAGGCCCTCATAGCTTTTAAGGTCATCCCATGATGACAAAAGCAGATGCCTCTCAGGGTTCACAGAGCATGTTGTCCCCCATGCTGGAGGAGGCATCACACAGATATCAGTGGCTCCATTTCACAGAGAAGGGTGCTGATGCTTGGAGAGGGGAAGGGATTTAAGCTCCTAGGATTCTGGGAGACCAAACAAAGGACAGAATTCCAGAAGAGAAAAAGGACAATTTTGATAATGTAAAGTTTACCAGGTTTTGCACAAACAAATCGAATGCAACTAAAATTAGAAAGGAAATAGTTAACTGGGGAAGAAGTCTTTGCAGAAAGCTTCTGAAAAAGTACTCATTTCCAAAATATGGAAGGAACTCATTCCAATTTATAACAAAAAAAAACCCAAACATTCTCTAATTGACAAATGATCAAAGGATATGAATAGGCAGTTTTAAGGGAAGGAAATTTCTGAAGGAAGAGTAAATGGGTGCAGTGACTCTGGAGGCAAGTTGGAACTAATGAGGCCCCCAAATTACCGAGCCGCACCTCCAAAAGAGCAAAGAAAAAGGTCTCATTTGTATGAAAGTGTGGATTTTAAAAATCCCGTTTACAGCATATATTTCCATGGTCTACCTCTATGACTTCCAGTAGCCACAGCAGCTGCTTGTGGTGGCAAAAAAAGCCCACTAATGAGGGGAATGGAGCACTGCTGTGTTGGAAGAAACCTAGAAGAGCTGGATGAACTGATGCAGAGCAGAGGGAATGGAACCAGGAAGGTCCTTGATAACAACAAAAACACTGTACAACAATTTGGAAAAACTTAGGAATTCTGACCAACACCCTCCCCATACATGACTCCACAATCCTGAGGATGACCTCCAGCCTGTTTGTGAACTATGTGTCTGTTACGAGGGCTCCTCCTCCCCACACACCCCACTTTGGGATAGGGAGGGGGAAGAAACATCATGAATCTGACAAGGAAAGACCCCTGGGAGAAGATCCTGGCTAATTCCCTCCTCTTACACATGTAGAGCCCTTCTAGTTCCCAGACACCAGGCTGCCTTGTTGCCCTGGATTCACGAGCTCTGCCAATCTGACCCTTAGCACAGCCCTGGGAGGCCAGCAGAAACTTTCCTTCTTATTTTACAGATGAAGAAACTGAGGCTCCAAAAGAAGTGAGGCCCTGTTCTAGGGTCAAAGGTGCCTCACTGGACCTGGCTTGGCATTCTCGATACATGCCTCTTGCTCATCTCCAAGGTCCCCTCCCACTCTAAGCCTAGGCTTTGCCGCCATCAAGGTCACAAGGCTCTTCGAGTTTAGGCCCTGGAGAGTGCCCCCAGTCTGGCAGGGGCCTTACCATGCTGAGTGCCCAGCAGGCGGTTGAAGACCTCCTTCACCACAATGGGGTTCAGTTTGATGAGTTTGGGTAAGGCTTGAATCACTTCCTTCTGCAGAGAGGAAAGGGAAGGGGGTCACCAAAGAGCTGCTTCTCCCTCCCTCGAAGACAGGAAAAGGGAGCGACCCCCAATGAGACGCATCAGACTGAGGCAGCGTGGGTGGGCGAGAAGCGCTTCTCTTCCTCATCTACAAAATGGGCCCTAATCTTGGTCCAGTTCTAGACCCTGAGTCCTCAACAGGCTGGGCAGATCTCTTCTGCTGGCCAAGCCATGACCAGCTTGGCCCCTCTTCTGACCCTCTCACTGGGTCAAGTTGCTCTCTGCAGCAAATCTAGGCACACACCCTCCCCCCCTCTACGCCCACCCCCTGGCCCCACTGTGAAAGCTTTGGATTTAGAAGGCCCAGACACACCAGTTCATCAACCAGTGAAGGGGCAGGTGATGCAGGCATTGGGGGTGGGGGCACAGGGTCCTCTTCCACCCATGTTCCAGGGAGAGCTGGGGATGCAGATCCCAGGCCCACCACCCCTTCATCTCCACTTGGCTGGGGACCCTGGGCACAAAGGCACAATCCAGCTCCCTACCTTCTCAAGGCCATTAAGCACTGGAATGAGGAAGCGGACATCTGGCAGCCGCTTGTGGTACAGGTCTCGAACACGTTTCACCAACTCTGGGGAGGGGGGCACTGTAGACACAGGCAGACAGGGGAGGTGGAGCAGAGGGGAGGGAAAGAAGCCCTTTAGCAAGTCATATCTCAAAGCCTTCATTCCTTAAACATAAAATGTAGCTGCTGGATTCTCCTGAGCTGGGGTGAAACGGGACCTTGGAGATCCCCTGGTCTAAGGATCAGAGCTGGTCTTCCTAAGCTCAGAGAGAGTCTAATGGAAATTAAACACACACATGCCTGGGAGGAGGGCAGAGGAGAGTGACCTGCAGGCATTACACCCAAGAGAAATCTGAGGGGCAGGGAGGGCTCGGCTGCCAGGCCTAGGCTGACCTCTTATGGTGCTGAGTCAGTGGTTTAGGGGGAGGCAGTGCCCACCAAACGCTGGAGAAGTCAGTCAGTCTCCCCCTAGCCTCCAGGTCTCCCCCTTGGGCCCCTCCATCCTTCCCGAGGTCAGGCCCTTGGTTCGCCCAGATCACCACTGTCACCACCTTCCACACAGTGCTCTGTTCTCTTCACGAGCTTGGAAGGGCTCCCCACTCCCCGCTGACTCTGCCTTCAAGGCTCTAAACTGTGTTCTCTCCCATGTCTATACACGCACCGGGAATGCCTCCTTCTCACCTCTGCTCCCACATCTTCCCCAGGCTTGGAATGGCCTCTCAACCCAAGTGCATGAAGTCCTCTCAGACTAGCAGGCTGCTGGGGATGACCTTGGTCCTTGGACCTTCCATAGCCCTATTCTGGACCCCTCTAATGCACTTGGGGCATGACAGTGACCTGGAGGGGGCTGGCTTTTCCCTTCCTACACTGAGTCTGGTGAAGCATCATTTCCTAGCTCCTTCTTGCCTAACTCATCCCCTTCCTGCATCAGTTTCTCACCCCACCCCTCTTGGGTACAACAATGGCAGCTCACTCTGCCCATCCTCCTCCCAGTGATATATGCATTTAACTTCCATCACATGGGGAGTCAAGTCCTTACTCTGCACCTCCCTCAGGGCTTCAGGGTTCCACCCTTTGGAAGTGCCTACTAAGCACTTTGTAATGACTGCCTGTCTCTGCTGAAGGCTGTGTGCTAAATGAGGTGGGGGAGGAGAGGATACCTTTGTCTGTGAGACTGTGCAGACATCGAGTGACCAGGGTCTCAGCCCCCTTGGGGCAGTTTTCCACCAGCAAGAGCAGCTCTGGGGAGTTCATGCCCATCCCTCGGATCTGGAGGGCAGAGGAGTGAGAAGGCTGAGGTCCTGGGGAGGCTGTCACAGGGAGGGGGCTTGTCATAAGATTTAGAGCTAGACTCTGGAGATGCCAAGCAAACCTTCGTTAGCTACAAGGGGCACAGGTGGGGAAGGGGGGCCCACGAGGGTGCTGGCTGGAGTGATGCCCTTGGACTGGGGACAGGAGGGAGAGGAGCCCGTGCGGTGACAGGCACAACCCCAGGCTCCCTTCTCACTGGCTGCTCGATGACCCGAAGCACCGTCCGCTTGATGTCAGCAATAGCTTCGGTATAGACAGCTGCCAGCTCATGAATAAGCTTGTGGTTCTGGGGCAGCAGGGCCAGGTAGAGGTAGAGACACTGCTTCACTGTCTCCTCTGTCCAGGGGGCTGCCACCTCTGCCAAGGAGAGGGGATAGTTTCAGGACTGGAAGCCTGAGGGCCCTTCAGAGGGACAGGGAGCTGGCAATGGAGAAGAGGGAGGTGGGGGAATGGTTGGGCAGAGGGAGTTCTGCAGGGGGAGGAGCCAGGTTCCGAGGATGGACCTTCTCATCCAGGAGGGCGAGGACTGAGGACAACTATCTTGGGAGCAGAGGAGCAAGAAGACTGAGCTGGTCTGGCGGGGAGCAGGGGTGAGAGCAGACCCACGAAGGGGATCAGCCCCTTGGCCTCTCCATGGCTCCCACCTGTGTCCTTGTCAGCCCCAAAGAGCACTGACGGGGGGTTGGGGTGGACAAGAAGCTGCAGGTAGTTCAGAGCAAACTTCTCCACGTAGGCCCGAAGCTGCTCTTTCTCATACATGCGTTTGATGAAGAGCAGGGCCTGTGAGCGCACCTGGAGGGAGGGCACAAGAGTGACCCGACTGTCCCCCAGCCCTGTCCCCACCCCTCCCAAGGGGGAGCCTGAGGGACCCACAAGTCAACTGTGGTTCAAGTGCAGACAAAGAACAAGCAGAAGAGGTGAGCTGGGGCCAGGGGAGGGTATGGAGACAGACAGATGGACCAAGGGATGCTAGAACAGGACCCTCTCTCCCCTGAGTCTTTCTCCCCATAGGCCTGGGAGGAAGGAAGAGCTCCTTCATTTTACAGAGGTGGCCCCGAGGGAGGAGCTACCTTGTCCTTCTCATGGGAGCTAAGGTCCAGAAGGACGTGGAGGTACTGGAACTGACGAGCTGGGCGCTTGAAGATCAGGTCACGGAGGGTCGACATACCCAGGTAGGTGCGGCTCTATGGGAGGAGGCCACCAGGCTCAGCTTCCCATTCTCCCCAGCCCCAGCCCCAGCCCTGGTAGCTTGCACCCTCCATCTATAGCCCTGGCCTGCCACTGACTCACTCCAAGTATGGAGAGGAAGGAAGAGGGGAACCACCCCATTATGTACCTGGGACCTTAATTGCTCATGGCCTGCCTCCTCTCCCACTCTGTTCTCTCCCAGACTAGGAACCTCTTGGGGAGGGATGGGCCCTAGCCTCCTCCTTCCCTGTACATTTATCCAGTGTCCCTTCTGCCCCATGTCTGTCTGGACTGTTTTTGAGCACTGCTAGCAGGTCAGGCTGGGGAATAGGCCAAGGGGACATCCCTGCTGCTCTTACCTCATCCTCACAGTATTTCCGAACCACTTCCAGGGCACTCTCTGTGATGAGTGGGGCCTCCAACACCACCTTGGTGAATATTCTAGAGGAAAAAGGGAACAGATCGCCGCCAAGTCCCCTGCTGCCGCTCTGTTCTCTCCGCTACCCTCTGCCCCATACCTGAGGTGTTCTACCCAAGATCCCCTGGCACCAGATATGCCCTCCTCTTGTTCTCAGAGGTTGCCCC
The DNA here is from genome assembly GCF_028372415.1 of Notamacropus eugenii. Lineage (NCBI taxonomy): Eukaryota > Metazoa > Chordata > Mammalia > Diprotodontia > Macropodidae > Notamacropus > Notamacropus eugenii. The sequence continues at coordinate 27,813,344 of NC_092876.1, forward strand.
TGCATTGTTTTCCCTGTATCATCCAAATCCTGTTTCCAAGCACCCATCTCCTCTGCAGTGATTTCAGGGAGCAAAACTACCGCCTCCTCTAAACCCCCATAGTTCTGTCCATCCTTCTCATATGCACATGGGATCACAAGCCAAGAGCTGGAAAGGACCTTGGAGGCTAGCTATTCCAATTCCTTCACTTTACAGATGAGGAAACTGAGGCCCGAGGGCATACAAGAAGGACTCATCAGAAGAGGACTCTGAAGCCAATGTCTGGGGCTCCAGAGACCACGATCATCACATTTTTCTCGATATTCAAGTTGACTATGTGCTTGTCTGGTTGGCACTGGCCAAACCAGAACCCAGGAGGGCAGCATAAACCTCTCTCCCCACCAGGCTCCCTCTCTGTTCTGTCCAGCTCAATCCCATGTTGGCCACAACTCTTCCCCAATGCCCTGCATGCTCCCTGCCTTGAGCCTCCCAACATGCCCTGCAGCCCATCTGCCAGGTGGGTGGCCTTGGGCTCCATCATGTGCTACCATGATCTCTCTGCCTTTTTTCCTGCTACACCATCAATTCCAGGGCAGGGACTGGCTTTAAGGAGGCACCAAACATAGAGCAAAGAACCTAGGCCTGCTCTTCACTGGCTGAGTGATCTGGGGCCAGTCCAAGTCATCAGTCCCTCTGGGACTCAGTTTCCTAGGCTGTAAAATGAGGGAGGCACAGTCCGCCTTCCAAGGTCACTGTGGGCAGAGTAGTTTGTAAATCTTGGCGCTGCTAACATGAGAGTCCTCACAAGATAGAAGCAGCCCAGAACCCTGGTGTGGCCCTGTCTTCTGCTGTGGCCAGCCTACACTACCCGCCTCCCAAGGGGCTGCCAGGAGGCCCCAGACAGGGGGGATTCCTTTTCGTTTTCATTTCCTAGGCTTTGTGTGTCGTCCAGAGATCCGCCCAAACACAACAGGGATGAAAGTCAGCCACACATGTGGCCACTTGGGGATGGGTGGGCACACACACCCGTCCTTCTGGTCAGGCTTCTCCTGTAGGCCTGACAGCAGGCGGATGAGGCACGCATCATACTTGTCCAGGGTCCCTGTGGGCCCTGCCCCCAGGTGGGCGTTGTACTCCTGGTAGAGCCAGGCGAAGGCCAGGTCCAGGCGACCCCGGACGTCTTCTAGAATGAAGGCGAGCACCTCCTCCTTGAGGCCAACCTCAAACTGAGTCACCAGCCTGGCAAGGATCTTCACTCGGGCCTGAGGGGAGAAGGGTGGCTGGTGAGAAGCCCCACACAGGCTCTGGGTCAGGGCCTCCCCAAGGCTCGGCCTGAACCCTCTCGGAGAACAGCAGTGGGGCCTCATGGCACACACAACTGGAAACCAAGGGAAGGAGCTTGGGGCTGGAAAGGGCTTCATGAGTGGGGAGGGGGGCACCCCACACAAGGAAGGGCAGAGGGAGAGAGAGCCCCACTGGAGTGGAAAGGAAAAAAAAGTAACAGCTAGAAACTAAGGCAGGAGTGAGGAAGTCTATCCAATAGGGAATGATTGAACAGATTCTGGCATCCAAATGGAATGAAAAATTGCCTTAAGAAACGGCGAAAGAGTCCATTTCAGAGGATTTCAGGGAGGATAGACTGAAGCTGGGACAGCAGCAGGTCTAGGAGAGTCTTATACATGGATAATAAGAGGGTGGTAAAACCCAACTCTCAAAGACTTTGGAATTTTATTAATACAGTGCCCAGGCAGCGCGTGCTCAGAGGATCTCAGATGAGGCGATAAAGGGACTCACAGTGCAGAAAGGGAAAGGCGTTGTAGGACACAGCCAGTCATACTGGCCTGTGCTGTACTGTTACAGTGTTAGCTTGTTTTTTCTCTTGGTTTTTAATGGGAGACAGAGGCATGAGAGGGAGTGGGAGAATTACTTATAATGATGCCCACAAAAGAGAGGGCCATTAAAACATTTTTTAAATTTTAAGAAGGTACAGAAGTGAACATAAGTTCAGAAGGAGGCCCACATAAGCAGGACACAGAAGGAAGCACAGACAAGCAAGACAGTTTTGAAATAAAGTATGAAATTTATTATATACTAAAAAAAAACAAAACCCAAAAAACAATGGTGATTCTTGGTTTCATATATACAATCTTTTTTTTGTGTTCTCTCTGTACACAGAAATGCTTGTTTGGGGGTGTTTAAACTTAAAATAAAAAATAAAATTCAGAAAGGGAAGGGAAAAGAGAACACCTAGCTGCTCTTGAAAATTCAAGTCACCAGGTTCAGACCAACTGACAAATTGGCACATGTGCCTGGCGAGCCGTTGGCAGTGGTCCTTCAAAGATTCCAGAGCCATGGCGCAGGACTGCAAAGGGCTTTTCAAAAAAAAGGGACGAGAGTGGAGTCTGCCACCTCTTATAGGCCAGGGAATCTGACTTTGGTTTATTATTAAAGAGATGGTAAGTGACGAGCTAGAAAAGGAAAACATGATGACAGGGATTTGTCACTCCTTCCCTGTCTGGACAAGGCTGTTCATTGGGTAGTTCATAGATTAGCCAGGTTTCTAGCCCAGCACGTGACAATCTGACGAGCTCTCCCTGGGGATAAGACAGAGGTTCTGGACACATAATAGTCCAGGGAAGTGCATTCAGGACTGGGCAGACCTCAAAGAGTAAGTTCCCCAAGGCTAGGTCACCATGAAGGGAGGTCCTGGCTGAGGGCCCAGGGAGCCATGCACAGCCCTGGGGAGTTTCACATGCTTATCAATGACATGGATAAAGACAGGTTATTTCAAATGCTTATCAGAATTGCAGAGTACACAAAAACAGGGTCCAGAAATGACCAATGAAATCCAGACAGATCTTGACAGGCCAGAATTTTGGATCATATCTAATTAAATGGAGCTAAAGACAAAGAGTGACACTTTTAAAAAATCTACCACTTCAAGATGGGGGAGATGAACACTGGACTTAGAGTCAGGACGACCTGAATTCAAATCCAGCCTCAGATACTTACTAGCTGTGTGACCCTGGGCAAGTCACTTAACCTCTGCTTGCCTCAATTTCCTCATCTGTACAATGGGGAATAATAATAGCACCTACCTCCCAGGCTGTTGTGAAGATCAAATGAGATATTTGTAAAGTGCTTTTCAAACCTTAAAGTGCTATACAAATACTAGCTATATTATCATTATTAAAAAGATGGGGTTTTAGTGGAGATCTTGGGCGGCATTCTGAGCCACAATGTCCTGGCCTGGGAGGAGACCGTCTTGATGTACCTACTGTAGGCCTGGCTCACGCCTCTGGAGGAGAGGGACCAGGATAGTGTCACCCAGGGCTCAGTCAGAGGAATGAACTAGGCATGTTTAATCTGCAGAAAACAGACTTGAGGGGAGGACATGACAGCTGTCCTCAGGTATTCTGAGGGCTGTCCAGTGGAAGAGACTGGTTTCTGCAAACAAACCCAAAAAGAATGACGCCCCCACCCTGAAATCTCCAAGCAAAGGCTGAAAGTCCACAAATGGGGAGGGGGGGGCGCGCAGGCGATTCATGAGCATGCTCCCAGATGCTAGGAAATGAATCTCCAATCCATAGGGCCAGAGGAGCCTGGGCAATGGTTATGGGTGGGCAACTCCAAAGCTGCTACTGAGAACCTACTGAACTTGGATGGGCATACAGGAGTGACCTCTGGGAGAGCAGAGTCCAGGGAGGAGATGGGGTTTGTGTGCTAACAGTAAAACCTCAGACTCAAAAGGAGTAGCCTCAGCCAAGTTCAAGGGGACAGGTGTGCAGAGGGGGTGCAGTGAGGGGTTAGTCTGGGAAGGTCTCCAGAAGGACCAGAGCTTTGAGGAAGGTGACCAACACAGGAGGAGGACAGATGATGCAGGGGTGTGTAGGAGTCGGTGAGCACAATAGGGAAACTGAGGCCCAAGGGAGCCCAAAGCTGTCCAGGTGATACAAGGCAGAAGCAGACCCTCTAACTCCAAATCCCACCTGTGCGTAAGAAGGGGTATGGGGACAGGAGGAGCTCATCTTGTACCTGGGCTGCCCCGCTACAGGCCACAGACTTCTCAGCCCTCAGGATGCGTCTCACGGCCCCCAGCTTCATGCTCTCGATCTGGGCATCTGTCATGGGTTTCACCACATCATTCAGGCGGAAGATCTTCTTGCGCCCACCCACACCGGTCAGCCTGCAGCAAGAAAGGGAACAGTCGGCTCCACTCAGATCCTGGCTCCCAAGAACCCTGAACATCTCCTTGAGCCTCTCCCCTTTCACACCCCTGGTCCTTCTGGTGGGGATTCAGTAAGGACCTTCCTTGAGGGGACCCCTCTGGCCTGCTCCCATAATCCTGCTCTGTTTCCCCCCCCACCCCAGTTCCCAAAGTCACATAGCTACTAATCTGGTGTCTCCCCACCTTCCCCAATCAGATCCAGTCTTGTTAGGCCAACCTTATGATAACAGAAGGGAAAGAGTCCGAGTCAGAGGGTGCCTTCTGAGTTACTGGGGGGAGACAGGTCGTTCTGTGGGGACCTCATTTTCTCCCCCCTCAAAACCCTTAGCTGCACTCCCTCCACTCTTTGATCCCCTCACCTCCCCCAGTCTTCTGTCTCCCTTTCCCAGCTTCTTGCCTAGTGTCTACAAACAAGCCATAGGCCTTCTCTCTCCCACCCTTTCACAGCCAAACTCCAAGTAAAACTTGCTCTCTCACTGCTCTCCTCCCCCTCACTTTTCAAACCCTTACAGTCTGGGTTTTGGCTTCTTCACTCCACTAAAACTGCGCTCTCAGGAGTAAGAGGTGCCCCCAAGGCCTCCCTCAGCCCTGGTCCTCTGTGACTTGATAGCCCTGCTCTCCTCTCTGGGTTTTGGTGATGCTTTGGTCACTTGGTTCGCCTGCCCACTTCTGCATCTTTGGCCGCATCGTTCTCCATCCTGACTGGGGGTGGACTCTGAGGCTCTGTTCTGACTCCTCCGCTCTCCTTTTCCTACATTCTCCCATCTGAGCCTTATAAGGTCCTCTGGGCTTAAGGATTTCTATGAAGATGCCTCAGAATGACAGATGTTGCCCTCACATCTGATTCCTCCTCTGTCCTCCTTGGACAAGTCACTAAACCTCACTGGGTCTCAGGCTTATCCTGAGAGGAGCTGACACTGGAGCCAACTTCCAGTTCCACTTCTATGATCCTATCTAGGATTGCTTCTCTCCCTACCCCCCAAGATTCTGGGCTATCCCCAATGGGCCCCTCAATCATTTCCAGTCCCTCTGGGTCTTCCCAGCATCACCCCAATTCCTTCTCTCCTAGAGGATGGTGAGCCATCTTCTGTAGTCTGCCCCAGGCAGGAGATCCCTGTGCTTCCCCACCAGATCTTGGGTCTCCCCGACCTCAGGCTGAGGACTCACCGAGGCTGTGTAGCAGGGATGATAGGCTCAGGCCTCCGCTTGGCCTGGGGGGCCTCCTCCTCCAGGGTGCACACGGGGCTCAATGCCCCCACCACAGAAATGGCCTGACCCTGCCCCAGCACAGACACACGTCGCTTGATGAGAACGCTTTCAGGCTTTGTCATCTTCTCCTCCTTTGGCTCCTCCTTGGAGTGCTTTGTCTGCTCCACACCTTGGGGAAATGGGGACCAGGCTTATTAAGGTTCAGCTTCCAACGCCTTGGCCTCCCACTGCTGGGCTAAAGCTTTTACTCTAACTTTGTCCATGGCTCCCCGATATCGTTAAAGGCTTTCTGCCAGCTGGCTTCCCTGCCTATCCTCCCCTCCCTGCACTCTGACCTCCAGGCAAACCAGGCAATTCTGCCTGGACCCATGCCTGCTCTAAAGCCCTCACATGGCACTTGGTTCTGGTAACAGTGAGGATGAGAGCTGCCTACATTCATGTTTCAGCTCCCCTGTCCTATGAGCTCCCTAAGGGCTACTCTGAACACTGGAGGCACTGGCTCAGTACATGGATGTGAAGGAACACTTCCTTTCCCAGCTGCCCCTCTGCTCTGGGTGCTCCAGAGAGACGCTGTGACCACCTGACAGGCCCCCTCGTTCCTCTGGCTGGCAGCAACTTGTGCTGCCCCCTGCCTCTCCACCTCTATGCCCCATCCTAAGCCCAGCTCAGACGCCTTCTCTGGTCACCCTCCAGGTAATCTCTGTCTCACTGGAGCTCACGGCCCTACCAACTTCTCACTGCTTCATTCACCACCATTTACGCAGCACCTGGTGTATGCAGGGCCCAGACCTCTGTGCTGGGTAGAAGGAACACTTCCTCCCAAGCCTAGCACGTGCTGAGTTGTAGCAATTATTCAGCACGTATAGGACAAAGAATCGATCCCAATGCCCTGTTACAGAAGAGTGGGTGACTTGTCTGAGGTCAGCCTCTCCACTGGAATTCCTGCCTCTGGGGCCCTGTCTTATGTCCTCACTAGCCTGCTTTAGTTCCATGGGGGCAGGAAGGCTGGCTCATGTGACTCTGGCTCTGCCATCCCTGAGCAAGGGGAGGAATTTTATGGCGTCACAGGGCTGGACTTGGAAGGACCTTAGAGGTGATTGTGTGCAATGCTCCCATTTGTCAGATGGGGAAACTGAGGGGAGGAAAGTGGAGGACTTTGCCTGAGGTACTGAGGTCAGACAAGTCAGGTCTCTGGCTCCAAGGCCATAGTTCTTGCCTTGTCCTATTTCTGACTCTCCCCCCACTCCCTCTTCAGCACCTCACACACCTGGCCCATCCACCAGGCTCCCCTGTAGGGCAGAGGTCTCTGCCCCACAGCCCAGGCTGACCCAGCCTCCTGTTTTACCTGCGGGGAAGGCCCCTCTGCTTCCTCAGCCTGACATCTGCCTCCTGGCCCCTTCCCCAAAAGCACAGAGTCCAGCTGGGAGCCCCAGGACTCAGTGGGACCAATAGGGCTCCTCTTCAGACAGAGCATCTCACCCAAGGCTACGTGTCAGACCACACAGTCCTCAGATCTTTTGCACCACAGCCTCAAAATGAGGGTTCTGGGTTCCCTTCAAACCCTCCTGTTTGAAGGACGGACCTTTCTCTCAGCTGTTGGGCTCTCTCCAGTGCTAGCCTGTCCTCATTCCCTCTCATACTCAGCCACCCCTACGTAATGGTGCTGTCTCCATCCCTTTCCCCTACAAGCCCACCTGGCCCCAGGCCTGCTGCAGTCATCTGGGTGGCCATGAGTCGGGCCAGGTGCTTGATCTGGGCGTCCGTGCCTGCCGACTCCACTGGTGTGTAGATGGCCTGAAAGGAGGCTGGCATGGCCTCAGGAAGGTACACCATGCTGATGAGCACCTGGGGGAACAGAGCAAGGTCAGAGCCTGTGGCTTCTCAGCACCCCCAGGGAATTACTACCACATTGCCACCATGCTCTGGAGGCCGAGGAAGGATCACCATCCTCCCTTTGCAGAGGAGGAAGAGTAAAGTGTCTTGTCCATGGTCACTTGGCCAGGACATCAACTCAAATTGTGTGACCCCATCTCTCGATCTTCCCATGACTCCTCCTCAGAAAGAACACTTCCATCCCTGGTGGGAGTGCGGAGGAGGGGGAAAGGGAAGCAGCCCCAGTCAGGAAGCCAAGGAGGGGGAGACCACAGGCCCAAGGCCAAGGGGCCTCCGAAGCCCCAACACTGAGGTCTCAGGGCACTAGAAAGAGACAAGCTGGGGAGGCAGAACTCCAGAAATGGCTTTGGCGTAGGGTGTGGTCAGAACGCCTGTGTGGAAATGCCGGCTGGGGATATGACCTGGGACAAGGCACATCTTCACATGTACAATGAGTGAGGCAAGTCTCATGATCTCTATGGGCCCAATAACCAAAAAGCTCCTGATTCTATAAGAGAGAAACAGGGCTGAACTCCCAGGACACAGGATAAGAACCTGACTTTACATCTGAGGACAGTGGGGGCCACAAGTATTGCAGGACTCAAAGCCCAGTCCTGGGATTCCAAGGTAACGTTCACTGCCTCCAGATCCCCTCCTCTGGGAGGGCACCAAGCCTACGCCTCAGTAGACTGTACTGGTTTTTGTGAATGGGGGTCCAACCCAAGGAGGCCTGGCAGGTTGTGGAGGGAGGGGCTCCCATGGGGACCAGAGCCCTCTTCCTCTGCTCTGCTCCTGAGGCAGGACCAGGGGCAGCTCTCTAGTCTAGGGGACGCAGCTTCCTAAGGATCAGAGTGGGGCTCCTCCAAAGCCAGCCGCCCCTTCCCTTGGCCCTCCAGCCCCACCGCGCACCAAGTTGGCCACGTTGTCGGGTGTCAGCAGAGGCTGCAAGAATTCCGCAGTGATGTCAGTGTCTGACTGGGCCCCACTCTGGGCTGAGGCTTTCGAGGTCCCTGAGGGGCCAGGCTCCATGTCTTTGTCCTCATCATCCTCACCAAGGGTGGGCTCTGCAGGGAAGGGGAGACATAAGAAGCCGCATTCCTCAGGCACTTTAAGGACCACCACAGAACCATGTCCTCACAATAGCCCTGTGAGGTAGATAGAACAGTAGAAGGTAGCCCGGTGGCCTCGGCCCTGCTCCTCTGCTGGCTTTGGCCCAGACCCTCAGCCTGTGTCCATCCCTAGTCCCTCTGCCAGAGTCCATCCCCATCCCCAGCTAGTGCCCTTCTCTGCCTGAGAAGACCCAGGGCATCTTATAGCAAGCCCTTTGTGATAAAGGAGGAATCTGTATGTTCTGCTTGGGCACAGAGGGCAGACCCAGACCCCAGGGCGGGGGTTACCATTTGTTTGGGAAGACTTCCTCCCCACTAGAGTTGTGACAAGGTTATCTTTGGAAATGGGGCTTCAGGGAGCTCCCTTACCCAGAAGCCAGAAGCCCTCATGCTGGTAATCCTGCCCAGGGGACTCCCATTCAGGTGGCCCTCAAGGTCTCCGTGGGCGCTCATTTTCTATGATTCCCCCAGAGAAGCTGGGCCCCGGCCTATGCCCCTTCTCTTCTCCGGCAGCAATGGGGTTTATGGTGTGACTGAAAGCACATCCCTTGTCACTAACCGAATTACTGCCCTGCTCTTTCTTCTCTCAAGGTTTATCAATCTCATTCTGGTAACTGCTCTCAGCTTACAAAGGAGGGGAACTTGCCTCAGTTAAAGGATTGCAGCAAGGCCACAAAAGGAGGAGATGTGAGTGACGAGATGTGAAGCCAGATGTCCTGACCCAGTACAGTGTTTGACATTGGGCTGGGCCCCAGGGCCCAGCACCCTGGAGGGCTCCCTTCACTTCCTCCCCATGACCGCCAAGTCCCAAGCCCACAGTTCCCCTTCAGCCTCATGATTGGCCCAGCAGCCTCGCCAGTCTGGCCCCTGACTTAAAAGCAATCCTTCCAATATACCCAGGCCTCGGTCATACAGTCCCCCAGAAAAGGGAGTCCCCCCCAATCTCGAGGCAGCTTGGCCCAGTTCTGGTCAGCCCTCAGGGTAGGAAGTTTCCCTATATTGCACCTAGATGTGCCTCTTTTCAGCCTCTAACACCCACTGCTTCCAATTCCGTGACCTTGAGCAAAACATGACATCCAGCCCAGTCCACAGGACAGACCCTTGGCTATCTGAAAAGTTATCACATGCTCCTGGAATCTTTTCAATCTATATATGCTTCCTTCATTCCACTAATTCTCACCTGCTACAGACTTGGCGCTATTCACCTTCCTGGCTGCTCTCCTCTGACATTCCTCAGTTTGTCAATCACCTAATACTCATGGTCAGACCAGGGCAAAGGGCATGATCACCCTCAGGCTTGAAGACATGCCCTGAGTCCCCTGGGAGGAGGCAGCACAGGGGTGCATGGGAAGTGACTAACTCGAGCCTTGGAAACCACCAGGGATCCTTAGAATGGATGGGCCCTTAGAAATCTCCAGACCTTTGCACAGGATGAGGCTCTGAGAGGAGTCAGGGAGAGGCAGTCCACCTCTCCAGCTCACCTAGTTTCATCTTCTTAAGGGCTGAATCTGGGTCATCTCGCTGCCGTCTCCGAGGCTCTTTACCCGTGGGCATGTTTCTGGCGATCTCGGCCTGTGGGGTGCCCAAATCGACCAGGAGGGTGGTGATTTGGGCCTGGAACTCACAAGATGCTGGATGCTTGAGGACACTGAGCAGGTGTAACTTCAGGTTTTTCCGCACACTGCTCACCTGGGATTTGGCCAGGGTCGGTGGCAGGTTGGCTGCAGGAGGGATGAAACCCACAGGAATTCAAGGAGCCTGGCTCTCCAAACCCCAGGGGCCAACTCAAAGCCTCCTGTCTGACCTAGGGACTCAGAGAATGCCACAGTATTCTATAGCACCATAGGGCCCCACCAGAGGGGGCATTCAGGTAGCCTGAAGTAGATGTACCCATACCCCTCTTACAATCCCTACCCTGTGAGCAAAGTTCTGTATCTTGTGCCCCAAAGTCCCTAAGATGGGAGTGCGAGTGGGAGTGAGAGTGAGGGGAGAGGACCACAAATGTTCCCATCCCCCCATCCCTCCACCTCCATCTCTTCCACAGCCAGAAAGCCAGAGAAAGAAAGGAGAGGAAGATAGGGGGAAAGAATGGAGGGAAGTCTCCTGCATGTTTGTCTCAGTCACTGGCCCCCTGTGATCTCAGGGACTCAGGCCCAGCACCTTAAGTCACATCACACCCTCCCCTGTGCCTGGACCTTCCCCCTCCAAACAGTCACTGGAACCCTTATCCCCTTCCTAGCTCTCTATTCCATGGTGCCCAGTCAAATCTCACCCTCTTCCCTTCTGTCTGGCCCCACTGCAGCCAGTCAATTCAAAGTCCTGGTCAACATCTCTCATGGGCATTGCTCCTCCTTTCTACTCCTCAGCACCACCACCACCCCCCAGCTCCCCCTTGCCAATCGACTTTCGCTATCAATCACCTTAGAGCCACAATGGTAACTGCACAGACGTGACCACATCACTGCTCTGCTTAAAACTCTTTAGTGGCTCCTAGAGCTTGTGGAGTCAAGTTCACACTCCTGAGCCGGGCACCAGGCCCCCTTTGCACAACCTGCATTTCCCTTCCTCAGTGCCTTCTCTTGCTCCCTCCCCACCTTTGCCCATTAGATTCCCAAGTACTCTTGAAAGCTCAACCTAAATGTCACCTTCTCCCTAAAGCCCCCTCCATTCCCCTGCTTCTGCAGAGGAAGGCCCTGCACTCTCATCTGCTCCCCTATGCTTTACTTAGAAAGTTCTACCTCTTCCGCCAAGGTGTCCCCTGACCACTCCAAGCTAAGACCAGGGAGGTAATTAGGGAGAAAGGGGAATGGACTTGAGGAGAGGGAGAAATCAAAGATGACGTGGCCACAGTGAGTAGTGGAGCTGGGACTAAACAAGACCCTACTCACCATGCAAGGTCTCATAGGCTTGGATCACCTCAGACATGAACATGGGCCGCTGACGGGCGATGTTGGCCAGGGAGCCCAGGGCAGTGGTCAGGTTGATGGAGGAGATCGCCGGGTGGACCATGAACTTCAGCAGCTGTTCAAGGGCCGCCTTGCCCTCCTCCCAAAGCAAATCTGATCGAGGAGGAGTATCAGGTCAGACCTCCACCCATGGCCACTGACAGGGAGAGAGCTGTGGGCCCCACAGCCTGGGAAATGAAACTTCTTGGGCATCCCCGAAAGCCTCTTCTCCCCTTTCAGCGTGGATCATCCCACCCACTCTAATTTTCAGGATGAGTTAATGCAATCTTGGGTCATGTTCATGAAAGGCTACTGTCCAGCACGAGGGAGGTGACGGGCCTGATACTGTCTGCCTTGGTCATGGGCAGTGGCTGTGTAAGACTCAGAACTGGAAGGAATCATATCCTATGAACCTGTGAGGGACAATGGGTACCTTCTGCCAAGGAGTCACAAGACTCGGAGCTGGAAAGAAGGGACAAGGAGGCCTGGAAGGGGGAAGGCCTTGTGGCGGGGAGGCCAAGATTCAAGCCCGCCTCCCCCTCCTGAATCCCCCACCCCAGGGCTGCCCTCACTGTAGTTGATGTAGGGGTGATCCCGGGGGATGCGGTCCAGGCTGATGTCATGCTTCTGCCTTCGAGGCACCTCTGAGTCAGCCATTCGGGGGGACAGAGTGACGATGAGGCCTTCCACAAACTTGATGGCGTGGGTGCGGATACCGTCATTGTCCGAATCCAGCAAGAGGATGATGTCAGCCGCCATGGCAGACATCATGTCCCAGCAGGCTTCCTGCAGCTCACTGATGATCTTGGATTTCACCATCCACTAGGCCAGCATTAGGGTAAGAGACTGAGGGTCAGCCTAGCAGGGCACCCGAGGACCCATGGTCACTCCTCTTTGACATGTTACTTAGTATCATCCCTCAGGGCCCTGAACAAAATGACTCCAACTCCTTCCGGACTCTCCCATTTTTTCCCTTCACACCACTGATGCTGCAGTCAAACCCGACCTCAGCTGAACGTATCCTGCCCCTTCTAGTCAGAGCAAGCTGCCTGATGATCCTCAGTCCTTCCCACTCTTCTGTAGGGGGCACAGTCCCTCCAGCCCTGCCAGTCTGAGTTGCTTGAGGGGAGGATCTTGTCTTTTCCCAGTGCTGTCCCTGGTCCTAGTGGGTGCTTAATAGATGTGCTGGATGCCCCTGAGGACCCTAGGATGTGAAGCTCGGAGATGACTTAGTCCCATATCTTTGTCTGTGAGGAGAAACTGAGACCCAGAGGTGGGGAGAGCCTCTAGCCCAAAGTTCCCTAAGTCGGGACAGAGCCTGCCATGGGCTGTCTTCTCAGCTCCGGCTCCTGCTCAGTCCTCCTCTCAGCCCTTCCACCCCGAGCTAGTGGAGTTTTCTCTCTGACCCTTGATGCCACTTCTGCTCCAATGTGCTGGCGGGCATTTGCTCGTTGGGTTCCCTACATCTAACATCCACTGCTCCTCCAGGCCAGGCTCTGGCCCGGTTCTCTCACCTAGGCTCAGATCACTCCTACGTTCAGTCTGGCCAAGCCAGAGCAAAGCAGGCCCTCCCTTATTTCCAAGACGGCCCTGCCCTTCGCTGTCCTAACACTAGGACAGCAGGTTCTGTGCAGAGATTCCTCTCTTCCACCCTCTATTTGGTAGATGAAGAAATTGAGCCCTAAACAGGCTGGAAGGGAAGAGACTTCCTACAGGCCCCACAAGATATAAACAGTGAGGCCAGGATCTGAACTCAGGTCCTGTGAATCCACGTTGCCAAGACTCACTTAGCCCAGGAATCAGTTAACAAGCATTTATTAAGCACTTACTCTGTACCAAGACTGTGAATACAAAAAAAAAAAAACCACAGGCCTGCCCGCGAGGAGCTCCCATTCTAAGGGAACAGAGGAGAAGCACGCCAGCCAGAAGGCGCCTCACCTGCAGGGCCACCTTGTAGAGCTGTGTCATGGTCAGGATGGCCTTCTTCACCACGTTCACGCTCTCATCTCGAAGCAGCATGTTCAGGTTGGCGATGAGCTTCAGCAGCAGCTCGATGTCCCGTTTGCTGCAAGGCAGACCCAGGCGAGGAAGTGAGGGGCGGGAGATCAGGGAAGGGAGATGATCGGGGCCAGGCAGAGGGACAAAGGAAGTGGGGTTCAGGCTGGGAGGATGGGGACAGTCTGCCCAATGAGCAGGATGGGGGAAGGATAGTCACAGAGCCCATCCACCTGGCCCCTCTGTGTCTGCCAGCCGTACCAGGCCTCCTCGATGAAGCCGATGACAAATTTGCGCACCTCAATGGATTTGTCTGCCTGGAAGGCGATGATCTCCTGCCAGAGAGGGAAGGGTAGGAGTGTTGGGGCCTGGCCAGGCCCAGCTCAGCCCCCTCCCCAATGCCCTGGGCTGAATTCACTCACATCCAGGAAGTTATCCAGCAGGGTTGGGTCCTTATTTATGATCAGCTCCTGGACCTATAGGGAGGAGGCAAAGGGGTGAAGGTAAAACGAGGTCAGATGGCCCATTTGGCCCCATGTGCCTAGCCCAGCCCAAACTCTATCCAGAACATCACTCACAGGATCCTACAGTGCAACCTTTGAACAGCAAAACTGGGAGAAACTGAGGACCATTAATCTACTCCCTGATTTTAAAAATAAGGAAACTAAGGCACAAAACGACTTGCCAGAATCTCATACAGTGGTTAGAATTTGAAAGGCTGTCACGTGGAAAATCTGCCTTGTACTGGCTCCAGAGGTCAGAACCAGGTACAGGGGAGCTACAAAGAGGCAAACTGAGGATGGATGTCAGGCAAACTTCTAACATTGAGATCAGTACAGAAGGGCAGTGGTTGCTTCTGGAGACCTCTGAGAAGAGGCTGGACCTTCACACCACAGAACAAGTGTGTGATTCTAGAACTCCTTTTGTGAACAGGCTGGACCAGATGGCCTCAGAGGCCTCTTCTACCTCTGGTAAGCCCTGCCTGCCAGGACCTGGAGGAAAGCCTGGCCCCCTCTCTCCTCCCTTCTCCTCTACCCATGCCAGATCCCAATTTGGGGCCCTTTCCAGTCTCCTGGTTCCAAGGCAAAGTTACCATTCCAGCTCTGGCTGGTACTTTCCCGGTCTTACCCAACCCCTTCAGCTTCACCTGTTTGAGCACTGTGATCTTTGAATCATTTGCAATCAGAGCGGCCTGGTTCAGAAGATCTACCACCTGCCAAGCAACGAGGAAGAGCTGAGGGCGCCCAGATTCAAGACCCTGCACCACACCCCCATCCCCATTCCATGCCACTCACCATTTCTCCTCATCTTCCCTTGTCTACTCTTCTCTTACCTTTCCCTACCCCAATATCTGCCACTGCTGAATCCTTCCGCACCAGGACTACAGAGAGCCATCCCACTTATCTCCCTATGACCTGGGGCTGCCCCATCTGCTGGGGTTGGGTCTTCAATGCCAGCTCAGCCCCTGCACCATGCCATGCCTCCAGGATTCCTTCTCTACAGCCCTGGCCAAGTTCTCACCCTCTCTGAAGTAGTCATGCCATCAACGCCGCTCCCCTCTTCCTGGGTGAAGAACTGGGAAGCCACACTCCTGCGGGTGATGCTGTCCCCACTGCCACTCGCCATGGCGCCAGTCAGCTCCTCACCCTGAAGGGAAGAAGGGCAGAGGGCTCTGGGAATTCAGGGTGGCAATCCATCTCTCCTCCCTCCACCTTTCTAAACTTTGCCTGACTCTCCTCAAGCCTCAACCCCTGTGGTGGAGGGGAAGAGAACACCATCCCAGAGAGAGGTAACTACCCTTTCCTAGGCCCTTAAGTTGACCCAGCAATTTCTTCTCAGCCCAGTGATTTGCAAAGCACTTTACAGAGATGATCTTGTTTGAGCCTCATGAAAACTTATGGAGGTAAATCCCATTATCCACACTTTACAGATGAGGAAACTGAGGCACAAAAAGGCTGTGACCTGCTCAGAGTTGCCTAGCTGGTAGGTGCCTGAGAAAAGATTTGAACTCTAGTATTCCTGACCCTAGGTCAGTAAGGAAATTGCTCCTACCAAAACAGACTGACAACTGGGGGGTGGGGCACTGACTGGCCTCAGGTCATGATGTCCAAAGTATGTCCAAAATGAGTGGACACCCCACATCCATTAGGCCTGGAAACCTCAAAGGAGACAGAGTAATTGCTGCCAGCATTTGGGGGCAGGGGGGAAAGGTCACACAATGGCTGGCCAAACCAGGACTTGAAGCCCAGACCTCGAAAGTAAGAGAGGTGGGGATTCCCTGAATTCAAACCTAGGCTGTGCTACTTAAGGCCCTGTAATCTTGGTGATTTGTTTCACTGTGGGCCTCAGTTTCCTCATTTTTAAAATGGGTGTAGAAGAGATACTGTCTTAAAGCTGATTTTAATTCTGACATCTATGTCAGATACTCTCAAACATCTTGCATCTCCAGCATGACGCAATGTAGTTTTGGATTTAGTCAGAGGCCCTGCGTTCATATCCTGCCCTTTTACCTCAGTCACCTTGGGCTTGCTCTCTCACCTTTAAAACAAGGGGACCAGAGCAGATGGCCTCTAAAGTCCCTCCCAGCTCTAAATCTATGACCCCATGAACATATCCAACCAAGAAGGTTGACATTAACTATGGAAGCTTAGGACTCCATGCAGAATGCTCTGGGGCTGCCTTCAGTGAATTCCAGAGGAGCCCACAGCAGCCCCAAGCCAGATCTTCACTAGCCTCCCAAAGTCCCCGGACTTTACACTCCAACACCCTCACACTTCTCTCAATGTTTAAGCCCTTCCAGCAAGGGCCTAATATGAAGACCCAGGCAGATGAAAGCTGCAGAGGCTGAATTTAGCTCAACATAAGGAAGAATAGAGTACTGCAGGGGATGGAAAGAGGGAACCCCCATGGGGAAAGTCTGTCAATGTTCGCAGGGCAGCATTTTCTTGGCAACTCCTCTTTTAGAGTGCCACAGGGCACTGAGAAATCATGGGACCGACTAGAGTCAGTCTTAGTATGTGAATCCTGGTTGTCCTATCCTGAGGTCAGCTGTCCTGGGAGGGGTAAGATGGAAACATCCTGGGACAAGGGAGAGGTCCAGGGCAGGGACAAGAAAAGCCTCTGTAGAACTTGCTATGTGCCGAAGAACTTTGCATAAATGTCTCATCTGATTCTCATGGGGGGGGTGGGTGCTGTTATCACTCCCATTTTACAGGTGAAGAAACTGAGGCAAAACAGAGGTAAAGTGACTTGCCTAGGGTCACAGTTAGGAAGATACCTGAGGCTAAATTTGAACTCGGATTTTCCTCTGTACCAAGCACTAAGTGCTTGAGCCAGGATTCAAACCAAGCACTCAGATCCCAAATCCAGGACGCTTCCCACTATTCTATGATGTCTCTTGTAAGAGCTGGACCAGATAATTCCAGGGATTACATGAATCTAGGAATATATGTCCTCATCGAAGTTTCCAGAATGGGCTGCCTGACTGAGGCCCAGGGGTCTAGTTCCTTGAGATCTCCCCTATGAGCTCAGTCTGGAACTGCCTCAACTTTTCTACTTTGGGCTTCTGGGGGAACCTCTCAGTCCCCTGGGATTCAGAGGATAAATCGAAGGTCCATGGCCAAGCCAGGGCCTTGAGATAAAATGGATGATCTCACTTGTTCCCCTCCTCCACAGTTTTGGGAACAGCAGACAGCTCCATCCCAGCCCTTCTCCTATCCATGAGAACAGTCTGCTAGGCAAGACCAGCCTCGCCTGTCCTCTGGCCCTCCAAACTGGAAGAACCCTCAGAACCTCCACTCCAGAGACCTAAGGTCCCTCAGAATAACAGCTGCTCACGTTTATATAGTACTCGAAGGTCTTACAGAATGTGAGAGAACTGAAAAGGGACCTCTGAGATCACCCTGTCCTCTCTTAAACACTTAGTTGCTATTGACCTGCTTGTCGCTTATCACACTAAGTTCCCTTTAGAACAGGCTTTTGTTCATCTTTGTGATCCCTAACAGTGGGCACTGAACAGCTGCTGACTGAATTTAGTTCACCCCCCCCACCCTTCCCCCCCCATTTCACAAGAGGTTCCTCCCACCTCCCTCAGTCAAGATATCTCCTCCCCTTGAGAATGCAATCTAGGCCCATCCATGAGACTTCCTTATTCTTCATCTCTCCCCCCCTCCCCCTCCAATGTTCTCTCCTCCCTTCTCCCCCTCCAATGTTCTCTCCTCCCTTCTCCCCTTCCAATGCTCTCTCCTCCCTTCTCCCCTTCCAATGCTCTCTCTTCTCCTTCCTTCCACTAGTGTCTCCCTCCTTCCCAAATCTAGTAACAGCTGACATCTAAAGCGTGTGAAAGCGCTTCACCTACATTTTCTCATTTGGTCCTCCCAACAACCCTGTGAGGTAGGTGCTATGGGCACTATGATCCCCGGTTCATAAATGATAAAAGTAAGGCTGAGGGAGATTAAGTGACTTGCCCAAGGTCACACTACAAAGAGTCAGACAAAATGTGCTCTCTTGCCCTCCCCACTGATAGCTACAAAAATGTCCTTCCCTTTCCCCTTCCAGGATAGTTTCCCTCCTCCCACAAGGGTCTCTAATGCTCCTTGCCCCAGCACCTCACCATTTCTTTCCCAGTCCTTAAATTCCCTACACCCCACCCCACCGGTTACCCCCACAACGCTCCTCCTCCACTGGGCTCTAGGACAGTCCAACAAGCTAAACAGTTCCTCCCTCCATCTCCCTCCGTCCTCAATCCCAATGTGTCCCATCAACCTCCCCAGCAGCACCTGCAGCCCCAGAGCTATCCCCACTCACCCTCTCTCCCATCCTCCTCCTACTCTGCCCAAAGTTTTCTGCCTAATGGTCTCTACCAGTCCAGGGTTTCCTTTCTGGCCCCCAAGCCTCTGTAACAGTCTCAAGATTCACACTTGCTCCTCATCCTCCCTGCTCCCCCTATTCTCCCCAGTGGTTTCTACCTCCTCAGAGGTCTCTTCTCCCCTCCCCTTCTCTCTACTCCCTAGGGTTCTCCCCCCCATTCTCCTCCATGGTCTTTACCTCCCTAGGTTTCTCTTCCCCCCCATTCTGCCCAATGGTCTCTACCTCCCCAAAGTCTCCCCCCCAATTTTCCCCAATGGTCTCTACCTTCCCAAGGTTCTCCTCTCCCCCCATTCTACTCCATGGTCTTTACCTCTGTAAGATTCTCTTCCCCCCTCAATTTTCCCCAATGGTCTCTACCACCCCAAGGTTCTCTTCTTCCCCCCCATTATCCCCAATGGTCTCTACCTCCCCAAGGTTCTCCCCCCCAATTTTTCCCAATGGTCTCTACCTTCCCAAGGTTCTCCTCTCTCCCCATTCTCCTCCATGGTCTCTACCTCCCCAGGGTTCTTCCCCCCCCCCATTCTCCCCAGTGGCCTCCCTCACCCTGGGGTTCTCCCCCACCCCCATGATCTGTCTTCAGGGTTCATACACCCCTCTTCCTTGCCCCCTTCCCCATGTTCTGTCCCCATGAAAGGCTCCACCTCCACGGTCCCTCTTCGGGGCTCACTCACGTTCCGGCCCCCCCCCCCCCCCGCGCACGATGGTCTCGCCCATCGCGCCCCTCTCTCTAGTTGTTTCTACCTGCCCAGGGTTCTAGCCTCCTCAGAGTGCCCACGCACACATACTACCCCAACCTCGCAGTGTACTGTCCCTGTCTCCCCCTACGCACGATGGTCTCGCCCATTGCTCCCCTCTTCCCAATGAGCAGCTCCTCCACAAGGTTCTGCGCCCCTGCCCCCACCCCATCATGGTTTCCTTTCCCCTGGGGGTCCGAGTCCTGCGGAGGCCGCCCTCCTCCCATCCTCTTCTATTCTCCCTCGTCGCCCCCTGTCCTCTTTTCCCTCTCTCTTCCTCCTTCCCCCTCACGCCGCCCTCGGCAGCGTCTCCTCCTCACAGCCGTCGCCATCTTCGGGCCGACTGCCGATGCCCCTTCTGCGCAAGCGTGGCCTCTGCGAGGCCCGCCGGGAAATGGAGTTTTCGGAAGGGTGCGCGCCCCCAAGGAGGAAGCAGAGGCAGTGAGAGGGCTAGGGACGCCGGGAAATGGAGTCCAGAGTAGCCTCCCCGCCCAGGGAGACTCGCCCCGATGCCCCAAGGCCGGAAGGAGACTCTACGAAAACAGAGCCATTGCACCGCGGAGCCCCGGAGGCGTCTCTGAGGATTGTGGGAATTGGAGTTCTCCGCGCTCCGTGGGTTCTCCGGAAGGAGGGCGCCGGGGAGGGAGAGATCCGGGGGGTGGCGCTCCTGCTCTCCTCGTGGTCGCAGAGAGCAGCGTGGAGCGGAATGGGAGGCGGAAGGGAGTGGAGTCTTCCGGGCCTGGGCCGGGCTGCGAGGCGGGACGCTGTCGCGGGTCCTGCACAGGCCGGGGCGCTGCGTCCAGCCGGATGACCCCCCAGGGCCGCTGGAGACCCCTTCCCTGCGCGCTCCAGCCCCCTCCGAGTCACGAGCGCCAGACGCCCTGCTTAGGCCTTGTCCATGGCCCGGGGTCCCCCCTTCCAGGAGAGCACTCGCTGGAGGCCACCACCTGCTGGCCAGCCTCTGCTGTTCCTGCCACCCCCAGTGATTTTCTGTTTTATCTCTCCCCGCCCCCAAGTTCTGTGAACACGGGTGCTGGGAGCGGGGGAAGCCCTGAGACCCAGCTGCTCCAGCGCCTCCTGGTGATACAGAGGAGGTGTTGCAGGGAGCAGGCAGCAGACGCAGTGTTGGAATCCAGGACCTGGGTACCAGGCTGCTTCCTGCGGGGGAGGGGGAGGGGAGGGAGCGAGCTTTACCAAGTGCCTGCTGTGTGCCCGCGGGCTCTGTGCTAAGTGCAGTGAGGCGTTGTGCTCTTAGCCCCGTTTTACAGTGGAAGAAACTGAGGCAGCCCGAGGAGACATGGTTTGCTAGGGTTCGGGGGGCTGGTGCGGGTCTGTGGCTGAATCTGAACCCAAGCCTTCCCCACTCCGGGTCCCATGCTCTCCGTATGCACGTCTCTGGTCTGGGCTGGCCAGCGAGGCCCGGCTGCCCCCAGTGAGGGGCTCCCCTCCCTCCTCCAGAGTCAGCGAAGCGCAGGGAGTCAAGAGTCCCCAGGACTGGGGAAAGCTGGGGAGGCCGTGCATGACCTCGGGGCCTTCCAGCCCCTGCTTCAGGAGCTGGACTTCATGGCCTTGGAACGGATGGTGCCCATCCACTCATTGCCTTGGGGAAGTCTTCACACCCCCTAACTCACCAGCCCCACGTAGATACAGAGAGAATGACGGTCTCTGCCCTCCAGAAGCTTCCATTCTAAGAGAGACCACCAGGGGACATTGGGAAGGTGTGGGTCCACGTCCCTCCTCACACGCTTCCTGGTGGGGTGACCTTTGACAAGTCCCCTAACCTCTCATCTTGAGTTTCCTCATCTGTAAAATGGGACCTATACCAAAGGGAGGCTAGAAGGATCAAATGAGAGAAAAGGGGCTTTGGGAAGCTCAGCTATTTCCCATGATTATGTGTTTGGAGGGAGATGAGGGATGGCACCCCCACCTTTGCAATCAGGAATACTGAGGTTCCAGTCTCTGACATATATACTAGCCTCATCACTAAAGGCAAGTGCTTAACCAGTCGGTGCCCAGGAAATACAAGAATAAAATTTACAGGTGAGTCATTCTGTATTAAGGACCAGGAGTTCTCTGCCTAGAGGAAGTCACTAGCCCAGACCCCAAAATATTCTTTGAGGATGGTGGGAGGGCAAACTTTGGGAAGGAGGAGCCAAGAAAAGCATTCTGTAGGAGGCCACCTAGCAGCTGAGCCTTGAAGGGAGAAGGGAAGGGGAATAATCATTTATTCAGCAACTACTGTATGCCCGGCACTCTGCTATGTACTTTACAAATATTTGAGTCTCCCAACAATCTTGCAAGGAAAGTGCTTTTGTTATTCTTATTTTACAGGTGAGACAATCAGAGGTGAAGTGACTTGCCTAGAGTCAGTAACTTAGGAATTTATGTAGGTGCAGAGGTAGTGTATTCTAGGCATGGCACACAGTGCACCAGGAACATGGCATACTCTGAGCAAAGACCCCAGAAGTGAGAGGGGAAAGAGCTAGGTGATTGTAACTGGAATGGAGTAATGTGAAAAAATATCTGGAAAGGTGGGTTGCAGTTAGATTGTGAATGTGCTGAGCTAAGGAGTGTGTTTTGCTTTCTTAGAAGTAAGAGAGAGCCATGGAAGATTCTTGAGTAGAGGAGGAGCCTAGGCAAATCTGTGCTTTAGGATTGTACCACTATGGAGGATGCATTAGAAGAGACTAATTATAAGGCCAATATGAAAGTCTCCCTTTGAGTTTCTGAGCCTGAGTCACTTTCTCAGCTCCATCCCCATCTCTGATCCTTTATTCCCATACCTGGATCCTGATTCTTTCCTCTGAGGCTGTATCCAGAAATTTACCAGACCACTACTGATCATGTCTTAAATTATTTTGACTCAAACCCATCTCAACCTCTGCTCCAGTGCCTGTCTAGGAACTCGACATCTCTGCCTCTGACTTCATGCTCCCAACTCTGATCCTCATCCTTGCTTCCAAGGACTAGTTTCCATAACTGAACCCCCATCCTCACTTCAGAGTCCCCATTCCCATATCTGGACTTTCATCTCTGTCTCTGAATTTCCATTGCTGTCTGTGATATCCCTGTTTCTGAGTCCCAACCCCCATCTCTGAATCTCTTACTGCAGACTCCCAATTTCTGGCACTGAAATTCCTATCTCTCTGCCCCCATCACCATATCTAAGATTCCACCCCATCCTCAAGTTTCCTCCTTTGTCTTCAAACCCTTGTTTCTGTCTCTGTGTCTGAGAACTCCTTCCTATCTCTGGATTTCTAGTTCTATGAACTCATGTCTGTGAGTTCTGAGCCCCGTCACTGACCCTAAGCCCACATCTCTGTCTCTGATGTCATATATCTGTCTCCAATTTCCTCATCTCTGTCTCTGAGTACCTATCCCAGTTTTTCCATGTAATTCAACATTTATAAGCACCCACTATGTCAGCACCTACTGTGCTAGGCACCAGGGACACAGTGACAAAAGTTAAACGATTCTCTCAAGTAGTTTGTGTTCTACTTGGGGTAAAGAGGAGTGATATACATACAAATAAGTAAAAGACACAAAGTCATTTCAAGAGGAAGAGAATGTTGATAACCAGAGAGATCAGGCACCTTATGTAGGAGGTAGCCCCTGAACTGTGACTTGAAGGAAACATGGGATTTCCAGTCACAGAGGACAGCTTTTGCAAAGGTATGGAGGTGGAAGATGGAATATGATGTATGGGACAAAAAAAAAAAATCTAATTTTGGAAAAAAAAATACTAGAAACACAAATGGAAGAAAACAGAAAATCTTTTATAACTTTAAATGTAGACAGACTAAACAATCCAATAAAATGAAAGAGTAACAGATTGGATAACAGAGCACCGCAATCTGTTGTTCATAAGAAACATGTCTAAAGCAAAGACATGCAGAATATGTAGAGGCTGAAACAAAGTTTACTATGAATTGGTGAATCCAAAAAGAAGGAGTTGCTCAGATAAAGGAAAAACAAAAATCCACAATATATATAGAGATAAAAAAGCAAGGTACATTATGCTATAGGAACCACAGACAACAAACCAACCTCAGTTTTAAACTGACATGTAGCAAATGGTATAGCATCTAACCTCACAAAGGAAAAGTTAACTAAATTGTAAGAAGATTTAGATAGTAACACAGCAATGGTGAGACCTTAAAGTCTCTGGTATTTGGATAAATATTACATAGAAAAATGAAAAAAATTTATAGAATTAAACAAATTTCCAGAAAAATTAAAGCCGAAAGATATGGCATCTTCTGAAAGTGACGGCTAAAGAAAATCCATATATCTCAACACCACAAGAAATTTGTACAAAAATTGACTATATTAAGGAAGTGTAATAGTGTAAATAAATGGGAAAAGATAGAAATAGTAAACACATCCTTTACAGATCATAGCACAATAAAAAATAATTATCAGTTTGGGAATCATGAACAATAGATACGGAATTCACTAGAGACATGATAATGAATGGGTGAGTCAAAGAAGAAATCAGAAAGAATAATGAGAAAAGCAATGCTAATGATGAAACAACATACAAAAATTTCTGCCATGCAACTAAATGAGTCTTCTGTGGAAAAATTATATCTTCAATAAACCATATTAACTTAAATATGGGAAACAGCTAGTGGCCCATTGACTGGAAAGGAGAATGAATGAAGGGACATAATATGAAATAATACTGCAAAGGTAGGTAGGAGACAGATTTTGAAGGGCAATGAATGCCAGGCTGAGGAGAACAAACGGGGATCGACTGAAGATTTCTGATTGAGAATTACATGGTCGGACCTATGTTTTAGTAATATCATTTTGGCATCTGTGTGGAGGATGAAAGAGAAACAAAAGAGAAGAAAAAGTTTAGAGGCAGGGAGACTAATTAGGAGGCCATTACAATAATCTATGCAAGAGGTATCGAAAGCCTGAAATGGGACAGAGGCTGTATGAGTGGAGAATATTTATAGTTCCTCGACTTGTCTTAAAAGTCCCTAGACTCATTGAATCAAATTAATCTCCACTTCCCAACTCTTACTGTCCACATTTAATCAGATACTTTGCCTTGCTGATTCCACCAACACAGTACATCTATCAGTCCTTATGAAGGCTCATGCCAGGAATGTATGCCATCCTGATTTCCATGTCTTAGAATCTATAGTTTCGTTCAATGTTCAACTCAAGTACCACCTCCTATATGAAGTCTCCTTTGACTTTGAATATAGCTTATATCCACTGGCAGGTTGAGGCCTCACAGGGAAGTGACTACCATTTCCCTCAAGGACCTAAGGATAATTCTGAAAAGTTGAAATTTCTAATATTGTGACTCCTGCAGTCCCACCAATATGCTCCCAGTTATCAATCAGTAAGCTAAAACTCCCATTAGCTTTTTAGGAAAGGGCATTTAGTAAGAAGGTATCAGAAAAGTAACTGGTATAAAATATTTCCCCTATAGTATTACATAGTACAGGTATAGTCTCCTTTGCATATCTGAGGTCTCCGAGGAAAGTGTGCTCAGACTTCAATTAGAAAATGAGGCAAATGTGGCCATGGATACTTCTCAATTGTTGTTCCTATTATTATATTATTGAATTGGTGGAGTCCTCATGAGTTTCCTGTTAGGTGTAGCTTTCCACTAGGGCCTTTGGATTGTTCCCTTTATAGAGTCCAGAGTTGTCCCTTCCGTCTACTGCAAGGGTTCTCATTCCCTGAAGCCATCACCATCCTTGGGTGACAGTCTTTATCTCTCTGAGTGAAACTCCTCTGTCATCAGCTTTTACCATTCTGGTGGTTCTTGCTACCCACCTTTGGTCACCCTATGGGACCTTCAGTGGCACCTCTGGAATTCATAAACTTAGCAGATCATTTGGACACTCCCATCTTAGAATACTCATTCATCTAATATCCAGAAAGAATAAACTCAAAAGAAATACACGTGCCATATGATCATGGACACATGGCTGCCAAGTGAGGAGATGTGACAAGTTTCCCCTCCTCAACCAGGCAGCTTCATGGAATCCTTGTCCCACTCCCTGCCAGGAAAGAAAAGAGCGCAAGGTATGGATAGATGTCCCATTTTGTATGTATACTTAAGTCTAGTTCAGCACCCTGCGAGTCATCAGTTCTTTGGGAATTGAAGTTAATGGAAAGACTTTTTGACATTGTACAGGAGCAACCACAGTCATCCATTATTGCCCAGAAACAGACTTCTACCTGTTGAATTGGAAGCAGGGAAAAAATGTCCATGAATTCTCTGTACAGTCCCCCAGAAAGTGCAGACCTAAGCATGGTCCCCCTTTTGTTGCTGTTCAGTTGTTTCAGTCATGTCCAGCTCTGCATGACCCTATTTGGGTTTTTCTTGGCAAAGATACTGGAGTGGTTTGCCATTTCCTTCTCCAATTTATTTTACAGATGAGGAAACTGAGGCAAACAAGGCTAAGTGACTTGCCCAGGGTCACACAGCTAGAAGGCTGTGGTCCCTCTACAACAATATAAATTGGAGATAACTATTGATGTAAGGCATTAAAAGTAAGGGGTGGTGATGTGGGTACAGACCAGCAGTGGCCTCTTGGAGAAGGTGGGATTTCAGTTGAGTATTTATAGAATCCAGGAAAGCCAGAAGATAGAAGTGAGGAAGAAGAACTCATTGGACATGGAGGACATAGCTGTGGGTACATAGTTGGAGGATGGAGCATCATGCTAGGCAAAATAAGGAGGCCATGGTGGGTGGAGTATGAAGTCCTTGGAGAGGAATCAAGTGTAAGAAGACTGGAAAGGTAGGAAAGGGCCAGGGTAGGAAGAATTTTAAAAGCCTTATAATTATATATTGGATCCTGGATGAACCATTGGTTCCTAGGGATGCACTGAAGTTCACTGAGTAGGAAAGTAGCATGGTCAGTCTTGGGCTTTAGAAAGGTCACTTTGGAAGCTGAATAGAGAGATCGGAGTGGGAGAGATGAGTCAGGCAGACTCACCAGAAGGCTATTGAGCTAGCCTGGGTGTGGGGTGATGAGAGCCTGCACCAGGGTGGTTGTAATATGAGTGGAGAGACAGGAAGAGAACTCATCCAGGCTTCTTCCCCCATCAACCCTTGGAAGATGATGTTATTGGAGAGAAATTATGATGGTAGAAATGATAAGATTTGGCAATGGATTGTATATATGGGCTAAGTGTGAATGAAAAGTTCAGGATAATGCTGAAGCTGTGAGCCTTGGGTGAATGGGAGATCATGGTGATCTCAGTAGTAATAGGGAAGTTTGGAAGAGGGGAAGATTTTTTTTGATGGGGCGAGAGAAGACAATGAATTCCGTTTTATGCCTGCTGAGCTTTCAATATCTAGGAATCATTGACCTCAAAGGTCCAATAGGTAGATGGGATGTGAGAAGTTCAGGAGAGAGGCCAGGGCTGGACAAATAGATCTGAGAATTTCCTGCTTGGAGATGATAATTGAATCAATGGAAGCTGATGAGATGAGTACAGAGGGCAGAAGAGATGAGGACCCAGAACAGTACCTTGGGGCTACCCACAATTAGCTGATATAACCTGGATGAAATTACTCAGTGTGATCTGGATGGGGATCTAGCAAAGGAGACTAAGGAGTGTTCAGACAGATAGGAAAATGAGGAGATGGAGCAGTGTCAAGAAAACCTAGAGAGAATTGTTTATTAAGGAGAAGAGGATGGTGACAGAATGATGAGGTTGGAAGCCAAGCTGCCCAGAGTTAAGAGGAGAGTGAAAGGAAAGGAAGTAGAGGCCCTAGATGTAGATGGTCTTCTCAAGAATATTAGCCACAAAAGGAAGGAGAGCTATGGAACAGTAGTTAACAGGATGATCAAGTGAGGGTTTTATGAAGGAGACTTGGATATGTTTGTAGGCAACAGGGAGGCAGCTGGTGGACAGGAAGAGATTGAAAGTGAAACATCCAGAGAAAGAATTATGGAGTCTGAATGCAGATCAAAGACTACCATTTGCTCTCTTTTTTTGTTGTTTTGTTTCTTCTTTCTCATAGTTCCTCAAAATTGGTTCTAATTTTTCTTTACAACATGACTAATGTGAAGATATGTTTAATATGAATGCATATGCAGAACCTGTATCAGATTGCATACTGTCTTGGGGAAGGGAGAAGAGAAGAAAGGAGGAGAAGAAAATTTAAAATTCAAAATCTTATGGAAGTGAAGGTTGAAAATTAAAAGTAAATAACTTAATTAAAAAAGAAAATGAGAGAGTAGGGATGACAGAGGAGCAACCTGCTGGCAAAGATGGGAGGGAATGGGATCATGTGCATGTAGAGAGATTGATTGACCTTTGCCACCTTTTCATGTGAGATGGAGTCTCACATGGGGAGATACCTAATGTTTGAAAGGAAAGGGCATATGTAGGAGGTAGCACTTTAGATGAGTGTTGAATGGAGGTAGGGATTCCAAGGGACAGAGAGAAGAAAGGAGAGAGAGCATTCCAGGCGCTAGTACAAGCCTATGCAGAAGACAGATGGAATTCCAGGTCACTTTGGCTGGACCATGGTGTGCAGGAAGGAGATTGGGAAGTGCTTCAAAAGACTAACAAGAGTTTTAATTTATCCTAGAGGGCCCTGATAGGAGTGACACAATCAATTCTGCACTTTGGGAATATCCATTTGGCAGCCATATGAAAGGTGAATTGGAAAAGGGATAATAGGGATGCCTGGAGATCAACAAGGGGGCACTTGCAGTAATCCAAAGGAGGGGTGAGGAAGGCTTGAAGTAGGGTGCTGGCTGTGTGAGTGCAGAGAAGGGGACAAATGCAATAGGATCAAAAGGACAATAGCTGACTGGATATGGGATGAGGGAGAGTGAGGAGTCAAGATAGATGTCAATAACCTTGACAGAAACATACAGGTTAGGAAGGATGGTGGATTCAGGGAGAAGAAGATGAGTTCCCCTTGGGACATTATAGGGGGGTGCTATAGGACATGTCCAGGAGGCAGCTGATACTGGATCTCAGAAGAGAGAGGAAGGCTGCATATGGAGACCTGAGAGTCATCTGCACAGAGATGACAGTGGCTGATGGGGTTGCAGAGAGAGTTATGTGTAGAGAAAAGTGTTCTGAAGGGTAAGCCCATGTAGAGCTGATGTAAAAGGGATTACAGTTGAAGCCTCCATCCTTGTCTGTTTCTGAGTGTTTGCGTTTTAATTCTATTTTCCTGGGATCCCTGACTTTGGGGACGAGTTTCCCTTCTCCTGCCTGCCAGACTTGGCCGGTTGGGGACAAAGGCGTGGGACGCCCTCCCCCAGGACAAGAGTGTACAAGGGAACCTGCTGGTCCGAGCTGGTGTCACTGACTACTGGTGTGACCTGGGGCCTCAGTTTCCTCGTCTATAAAATGAGGGGGTTAGATTAGATGGCCCCTTTCTCAGGCTCATTCCGATTCCACTGCTAATCTAGAGCTGTTCCGTGACTCTACCACCCGACCCATCTTCGCGCGGCCACCAGAGGGCTCCTGCTGGGTGCCGGGACTCCTGGGCTTATTTCCCCGCTGGATCCTTTCTCCATCGCTCCTGGGTGGAAAGCCCCGACACCTGGGTCCGCCCTCACCAGCCCGCAGAGGGCGCGTCGAGCCCTGCAGCATCTCCCCACTCACCTCCCTCCCCCGGGGGGGTGGGTAGAGGTGGAGAGGGAGGCAGCCGGGGCCGGGCTCCGCCGGGGGCGGAGGCTACCTGGCTATAAAGCCCAGGAGAGCGCGCGGGCCGACGCCGGCCAGGCAGGCAGCGCAGCGCACCGCGGAGCGCACACCCACGGCCTCTACGCTTGGAGATCCCCGGCAAAGACCAAGACCTCCGGGGACCCCGAGGTCCGGGGGCGAGGGGGGTGGGCTTGCCCGGAGCCGCCCCCCCCGGGGGATGCTGGGCGCCGCCCCCTCCGTGAAGATGGAGGCGCACGAGCTGAGCGAGTGGAGCTACTTTCCAGAGGCTTCCGAGGTGGGAGCCCGACCCGTGGGGAGGCGGGGACCAGAGCTAGGGGCAGGGACGGAGGAACCAGAGACCGGGACAGATCAGCCACGAGGAGTGGGTCGGAGATCACTCGTAGGGAGAGATGCAAGGAAAGAGCATTTCTGAGGTGCCTACTGTGTGCCAGGGACAGCGCTAAGTGCTTTCCAAATGTTCTCTCCTTTGATCTTGGACAGCCCGGCTTCGGGTTTTCGGGGGTGAAGCGAGTGGGGGTGCCTGGAGAGTTGAGAAACGGGGCTGAGGGAGCAGAAATCAGCAACAGGAAAACGTCGGGGCTCAGACATTAGGGATGAAAGACCTGAGGAAAGTAACATCCACAGAGGGGTCTGGGAGACAGTTAGAGATCGGAGCTGGGGGAGGGAAGAACCTATAGACAGAGGCAGCCCAGAGCAGAGATAGGGTCCCTGTGTCTTCCATGGCATAAGGGGTCTTAGTTCTCTGAGGCTCAGAGTCACCCTTCCTTCCCCCATCCCTGTCTGTTCTCAAGAACATATTTAGAACATACTATTAGGGGGGATGGGAAGAGAGAAGTGGACAGCCACAGTAGGGAGAGGAATCATCCCAGTCCCACCCAGCCTTCCCCCCCATTCTGGACTGCACAGACCAGTCTGGTCATCCTTTCTAAAGTCTAACCCCTATCCTGCCTGCTTTCTTCCTAAAAGGGTCTGGTGGTTGGGGCATATTACTGAGTCCCTCAACTGGAGGTTATTGAGGGACAGGGAGAACCAGGGGCTTGGGGAGACAGAGAGATGGGAGTCTATAACTTGCTTATGCTGCCGCTGCTTCTGGGTGAACATGAACTCTCGATTCCCTCAGGTTGGGCAACGAGATGTGAGGGAGGGCATGGGATGGGGCTCTGGGCCTGGATGTCCTTATCCTTGCCCCAGAGTCTGGGGTCTAGACAAAGTTTGGGGCCTGGGCTGCTCACCTTGAGAACCAGCCTCACGGGCACAGGGCACTTGGAAACTCAAGTTTCTGCTCTAAGGGGCTTTAGTATGAGAAGGACTTACTTCCTTGGAGAGCAGTAGGTTTGGGGTTTGAGACATCTGGATCAAGGGAGACCGACCTCAAAACTTGTTGAAAGGAGGATGTTTATACATATACGAGTAGGGGGACTCCTGGGATATGCCCAGCTTCCCAATTTAAGAGAGTGGCATGGTAGAGGTAAGAGGTCTGGGAGCCAGGATGCTGGGGTCTCCCTTTCCAAGGAAAGAGAAGGGTAAGGTAGTGTATGTGTGTATATGTTTGGGGGGGGTGATGTTGGAAAAGCTGAGCCAAGCCCCAGTCCTCAGGCAGGGATGGAGGGGGCTGAGCAGGAGGGCGGCTCCCAATGAAAGCCGGCTGTGTTATTGATTTTTTTTCTTTCTGGGCGGCCCCTGTGGCTGGAGGGGGCAGCGGGTGCCCAGCCCGAAGGAGGGGGACTCCCCCTTGGCCTTTGGTGGGAATATCCCAGCCTCTGGTCCCCACAGCCTGGCTCTCCTTTCCCAGGAACTCTAGGTATTAGGGATCCCCATCAATCTGCTCCCTAAGACTCAGAGTTGGGACGTGGCTGGGAGCCTATGCTTAGTTCCACTCTCTCCAACTTGCTAAGTATGAGGGAGACAAGCTCCCTGATCCTTCTCCTGCCGCCAGCAGTGGGGGAGGGGAGCCAGGAATGGGACACTGGAGCCTCCCTCCCTGGAGCTCAGGGTGATCAGGAGACTAGGTCTCTCTCCCTTTCCCCTGGAGTCAAAGTTAGCAAAGGGGAGCAAGAAGTTGAAAAAGAAACCTTCCCCTTCCTCTTCCCCTTCCTTTTTTCCCTTCCCTTTCCCCTTCCCCTTTTTGGATCATTAAAATGTCAGGAAATAGGCAAGGTGGTTTTGGGAAGGGAGATTGAGGGGGGAGAAGTTTGGGGTTAGCCATTTACATAGAATTGAGGGGATACTTCATGGGCTGGCAAAATTGGCTACGTGGAGTTTGGGATACAGAGTTCAGTCGATAGATGCCACACGGAAGGTGTTGTTTAGGGGGACACGGACTGGGGGAGCTACAAGTCCAAAGGGATACTGTTGGGAGTACAAGGTTTGGGAATGACCTGTAGAATACTTTCCAAATCTAAATCCTATATCCTCCAAAGCAATGATTCTCCAAGTGTGGACCAGGGACCCCTGAGGCTCTTCAAGGCCGTTTCAGGAATTCTGGATCCACGAGGTTAAAACGATTTTCATAATGATACTAAGACCTTCTAATTTTTAAATATGGTAAATATTGATAGGTAGATATAACCCACATTAACAAAAGCTTTTTTGCGGGAGGAGGGCCTTAATTTTTCAGAGTGTAAAGAGGTCTGGAGAACAAAAAGTTTGAGAACCACCTTTCTAAGGGACTTGTTTTTTGAAGGGAGGTTAATATTCTCGGGAAGATATAATTTAGGGGGACAGAGTTTTGAGGAAGCTATAACTTGGAGAAACAGAGACCTGAGAAGATCCTGCCGAGGGACAGAATTTGAGAAGACATTATCATAGGGGTGTTACCTAGGGAGATATGGTTTGGGGGAATCACAATTTGGAGGGACAAAATTTAAGGAAGGCTATATCTACCTGGATATATCCTTAGTAGCTTGGAAGGATATCTCAACAGAGGACACAGATGAAGAGAAACAGAGAGCTATGTGGATCTCAAGGGCTTGTCTTGATGGATTCGTCTGGAGGCAGAAACACCCTTGGGGGAGATAGTTTATGAGAGATAGGTCCCTTCTTTTTTGGAGGGACCACAGCTGGGGGAGACATGAAGATGAGAGAACAGGACCAGAGGACTGCTTAGGGGAATAGAGTTTGGGCAGTGGACGTAAACCACTCGGAGAATTTTGGGGGAACAGTTTGGGGATTTAGAGAGTAACAGAATTCTTCTGGGGGAGACAGTCTGGTGACAAACTTTGAAGGGATACTGTTTAAGGAGCCACAGTTTGGGGGCATACAACCCCAGCAATACCATCCAGAAGATGCAGCTTCGAAGGAAGCAGATATTATCTAGGGAGGTATAATTTTGGATGTCACTTTGGGGAGCTAATCTGGAGTATACCAAGGATCCAGAGAGGACATAATGTCCCAGGAGTGGGGGAAGGGATAGAGGAGAGCCATAGAAGGGCAGATTTGGAAGGGAATTCAAAGGCTACCTAGCTAGCCTAAGCCTTGTTATCCAGGGAGGACATAGTATGTAATACAAAGCTTGGGCTCCCATTATGGGGACCCTAAGAAGACCTGCCTTGGTGGGTGGGTATAGGGAGAAGTGTATCTGGCTCTCAGCTGCCTATACTTGGCTGGGCTGGGCTCCGGACAGTCAGGCCAGGGTAGGGTAGGCCACACCTGGGCTCCAGCAATGTGGCTCAGAGGGGGTGGGGATAGGGGCCCTTATCTGGCCCCTTATCGACCCAGGGACCCGCCCGAGCTGGACAAACACCCCCCCACCCCCACTGCCTGCCCAGCACCTGGGCCTCCCATTCTGAGAATAGAGCAGGTCAGAGTTGGGAGGTACCTCAAAACATAAAACAGAGAATATCACACCAGAGAGAGAGTTTAGAACTTGGAATATCAGATCTGAATGGGACCCTAGAACGAAGAATGGGAGGGATTCTCTAGATTCATTAGAGCATAGATTTTAAAGTTGTAAGGGACCTTTAATAAGTCATCCAGTTTCTTCCTCTCATTTTACAGATGTGGAAGCCTCTCTGAGGCTGAGAGAAAGGTTAGGTGATTTGTATAGGGTTACACAGTTTTTAAACATCTGATGCAGATTTCAAACTAGGTCTTCCTGATTCTAAATCTAACATTGTGTTCCCTTTACACCATGACTAGAATATAGAACGCCAGAGCTGAGAGGACTCTTAGACCAAATCATATCAGCTAGAATGACCCCTTAGAATGTAGAACATAAGACAGAACATAAAAGGTCAGAGCTAGAGGAGGACCTGACAACCCATAATGTCAGGAGACGTTTATTAGACAGACCACTTACTCTAATCTACCTTCCCATTTCACAGATGGGAAAACAGGTTGAGAGAGAGGAAAGGAGCTTGCTTTAAGTTACAAAGTGAGTCCAGGACAGAACCAGGCCTCCCGAATCCCTGCCCAGGGCTCTTTCTACCATACCAAACTGAGGAGGAAGAGAGCAGGCAGGGAGGTGTCTTTCCTGAGTCACCCCAGCTCCAATGACCATGTACTGGCTAGAAAATGGGGCTGGGGGAGCAGATCCCTGAGGAAAGTCTTTGTGTTTCCAACAGTCACTAGTGTACTTTGCATGGGAGAGGAGTATGGAGCCTGGGGTGAGTGGGGGGATACCTGGGGATAACTGTAGCCTCAAGGCTCAACTGTCAGGTCAAGGTGTAGGTAGGAGTCTGGCTGAGATGAAAGGCTCATCCTCACCTACCCAAGGAGCAGGAGCACCCAATCCCAGTTCTCTAGTCTCCTATAGGATGAGGCTGGGATCTGATGAAACCATTTCTTTGGTTCAGGAGTTGGAAGGTCCTTCATTAAGGCCACTACCCTTATCTTGCAGATGAGGAAAGATCCACTTAGAAGCAGAAAGGACTTGCCCAAGATCACAAAGCATGATAGGAGCCAAGTCAATACTCAAACTCAGGGCTTCTGAACTTGGCTTATGGCTCTTTTTACTAGGTGGCAGACACATTTCAAAGTAGTGAGCTCTCTGACAATGGAAGGTATGAGATCTTGAGCTGGGAGGGATTTCACAGATGCCTCAGCTCAACTGTATTTTACTGAGTTCAAGAGGAAAGGAGACTTGCTACCATGATAGAACACTTAGAATCATAGACCATTAGCATGGAAAGGATCTTAAGTATCATCTCTACCACAAATTCTTAACTTGGTGGTCTGTGGACCCCTAAAGGGTATCA
Source organism: Notamacropus eugenii (assembly GCF_028372415.1). Lineage (NCBI taxonomy): Eukaryota > Metazoa > Chordata > Mammalia > Diprotodontia > Macropodidae > Notamacropus > Notamacropus eugenii. The sequence goes on from NC_092876.1 coordinate 27,847,151, forward strand.
TGGACAGATTTCAGAGGGTCTTTGGATTTGGATGGTTAAATAAAAAAAGTCCATCTTTATTTTCACTCTAATTGAAATTTAGAATTTCCTTTAATTATTTAAATTCCCATAAGACAGGTCTATGTAGAGGTATGTTGGTAAATGTTTTATAACTAGCTTTCCAAAACCCCCCCCCCCAAAAAACTACAGGACACACGTTGAAGCTTAATCTTTCCCTCCCTTCCTTCCTTCCTTCCTTCCTTCCTTCCTTCCTTCCTTCCTTCCTTCCTTCCTTCCTTTCTTCCTTCCTTCCTTTCTTCTTTCCCTCTTTCTTTCTTTCTTTCCCTCTTTCCCCCTCCTTCCCTCCCTTCCTCCCTCCCTCCCTCCCTCCCTTCCTTCCTTCCTTCCTTCCTTCCTTCCTTCCTTCCTTCCTTCCTTCCTTCCTTCCTTCCTTCCTTCCTTCCTTCCTTCCTTCCTTCTTTTGGTGAGGCAATTGAGATTAAATGACTTGCCTGGAGTCACACAGCTAGTAAGTGTTGAGTGCAAGGGTGGGGAATCTGTGACCTTGAGGCCACATGTGACTCTCTAGGTCCTCAAGTGCGGCCCTTTGACTTAATCCAAATGTCACAGAACAGATCCCCTTAATAAAAGGATTTGTTCTATAAAACTTGAACTCAGTGAGAGGCCTTTTGAGGCCACACCCAAGGATCAAGAATCGGTCACAGGTTCCCCACCCCTGGTCAAGTGTCTCAGGGCACATTTGAACTCAGGCCCTCCTGTCTCCAGGGCCAGGGTTCTATCCACTGCAGCACTTAACTACCCTGAAGCTTCAGCTTCATTATAATTTTTTCCATCACTTTCTCAAGTCTAAAAAATCAAAAGAATAAGCCAAATCCTGACTGGTAGCACTTTCTGATTCTGGAGTGTAAACGATCACATTGAAAATCTGACTCAGCTCTTGTGAGCTCATTCAAGCTGGTTTCAGCACACTCTTGGGTCTGTGACACAAAAACCCCTGATCTAGACCAATCCTTTTATTTTACAACTTATTGCAGTCCAACCAGGCACTAGCTGCTGGGCAAACAAAGACAGGCAAACCAGCCCCTGCCCTCAGGAAGCTTATATTCCAATGGGGTGAAATACACACAAGTTTTTGATAGGAAATCTATACAAGGCAATGCTAATTGATCTAAAGAACATTAACTGCTGAAAGGACCAATTCAACCCACTTCAGCCAACAATAATTAAGTTCCTACTGTATACCAATTTGCTAGGAATACAAAGATGGAAAAATTCACGACTGGCCCCTCTCCTCAAGAGCTTCCTGGAAAGGGTCTCTCATAGGAGGCAGGACATTTAGAGTGGTAGAAGAGAGTAGGGAAAGCATTCTGGGCATGAGAAACAGCCTTGCAGGACATGGGATGCCAGTTACTGGGCACAGCTCCCTACTACCAGAACAGAGAATTTGTATAGGGGGAAATTATATGGGAAGGGCAAGTGGGAGCCAGATGGTGGAGGGCTTTCAATGCCAGGCTGAGGAATTTGTATTTGACCCTGGAGGCCATAGGGAGCCACTGGAAATTTGTGAGGAAGGCAGTGGATAGTGTCTGTGTGACTTGGAGAGAACAGAGGTGTTGTATGGGTAGAATCAATAAGAACTGGCAGCTGATTAGGAGTCAGAGAGAACTCCAAGGTGGCAAAACTAGGTCACTGAAAATGTACCTCCAGTAGGAATAAGATGGGGAAACTGAGACCCAAAGAGACAAAATGACTTGCTCAAGGCCCCCCAGCTAGCCATTGGCAGAGTCAGGATTTCCCCCCTAAATCCTCCGACTGGGAAGCCCTTCATGGGTAGTCCTTCATGGATGATTCTTGGTATATGTCCACCAGCAGGTCAGGTCCTCCAGGTGCACACCCATTGGTGCCTTCTGTGACGGAGAAGAGAGAAACACTGCCCTCACCCATGTCAACCACCTGTCGTCTCCCAGTGGGGCGAGGAAGGAAATAGGTATCCCACAGGGGCCTGGGGTCAAGTAGTATCAGCCCTGTCCCAGCCTTGCTGTATTAACCACCTGGTTTGGCTCAGGTCACTGCTCAGAGCCTATTTCCTTTTCTGTTAAAAAAAAAAAAGGGGGGAGGGGGATTGACTAGACCACTAAGGTCTCTCCCAGCTCTAAATCCATCACTCTTATGATCGTTCCCTCTCTGGGCCTCAGTTTCCCCTTCGGAAAACTATAGCCCTGAGGCTGTGTGAGTCATCAGTGTCACTGGTGGGTAGACCTGCAGAGGAAGGCCCCTTCTAGCCAGATCCCTTCTAGTTCCCGACATCTCTTGAACCCCTGGATGGCTTATCAAATCACAGGGTTTAGGCTTCTTCTTCCTCCTCCCGGCCCCAGCCCTCAGGGACAGGGGCAGGAAGAAGTTCCGGCCTGTGAGAAGGGTGGGTCCCCTTTCCCAAGTCCCTCCCCCAGGGCCCCACCCTGGGAGAAAGATCCGGCTCAGACCCGGACACCAGGGGTTCATCTCTCAGCCCTGGGGCGTGAGAAAGCCTAGAGGATTAGGGGAGCGGGGTGGTTCAGGGTTAGATGGGGCAGGACTACTGGTCCGACCTCACCTGGAATGGGGTGGAGACAGGCTGAGCCCTAAAGCTGTTTTAATGTGGAATAGATGGTGAATTGGGGGATCTGGAGGACAAGGGGTCGGGAACTTGGCCCTCTCTTAGCCTTCCACGTGATCGAAGTTCAATCCTCGAAATCCCAAAGCACCCAGCATTCCAGCTGCTCTCCCTTCTGTCTCCTTTCCCCCAATCCGCCTTGGAATCATCGCTACTGCTTCGTCCTGAATTGTGGGAACCCAGAGCCTTCCCAGCTGAAACATCCAACCCCTTGGTTCCTCAGATTCGGGATTTTCCAGGGGGAAAGGGGAGGATGAGAGAAACAGACAGGGGATGACAGACAGGCAGAGGGGAAAGAGACAAAGATGGAGATTGCATGTTGGGAAGAGAGACAGAGGCAGAAGGATAGAGAGGGAGGAAAACGGAGGCAGCAGGAGTGGCCCAGGCACAGGTGCAGACAGATATATGGAGTGAGAGAAAGGCACAGGGAGACCAGGAGAAGCCAGGAAGGTCAGAGGGATAGCTGGAGAGGGGGAGGTATCAAAGAATCTCTCCCAGAGAATCTTCTGAAATTCCATCTAGTCAGAGACAGTGGGTGAGAAAGAGACAGGAGAGAACTGGGGAGAGACAGAGAGACTCTTCCGATCATTTTTCCTGGTTAGGTGGATGAGAGTGTCCTGCCCACTGTAAGCCTTTCCTTTTATTTCCTCTTCCTCTACAGGTCTACCCACCGGTGACACCAATGAGCACAATGACCCCCCTCAATTCTTACATGACCCTGAGCCCCCTGAGCCCTCCATACCCACCTCCTGGCCTCCCAGCCTCACCCCTTCCAGCTGGTCCCCTGGCCCCAACAGCTCCCCCAGCGCCTCTGGGACCTCCATTCCCAGCTCTGGGACCCAGTGGGGGCAGCAGCGGGGGCCCAGGGTATGCTGGCCCAGGACCTGTGCTAGGTCGGCCAAAGGAGGCCCCGAAGGGCAGTTACCGCCGTCCTCTGGCTCACGCTAAACCCCCATACTCCTACATCTCCCTCATCACTATGGCTATCCAGCAGGCCCCTGGCAAGATGCTGACCCTGAATGAGATTTATCAGTGGATTATGGACCTGTTTCCGTACTACCGAGAGAACCAACAGAGATGGCAGAACTCCATCCGCCACTCACTTTCCTTCAATGATTGCTTTGTCAAGGTGGCCCGATCTCCGGACAAACCCGGCAAAGGCTCTTACTGGGCCCTCCACCCAGGTTCTGGCAACATGTTTGAGAATGGTTGCTATCTCCGGCGGCAGAAACGCTTCAAGCTGGAGGAGAAAGTCAAGAAAGCTGATGGTGGGGGTGGAGGTGGGGGACCAGGGGGCCGGGGAGCAGCCGGGGCTGCCTCAGCTGCCTTGTCTTCCTCCCCACCTCCACCACCTGGGCCCCCTGCTCCGGAGGCAGAGGCCCTGGGTGGGGGGGAGGGAACAGCAGGGACCCTGAACTGCAGCTCGCCCCCACCCTCTGGGGGCCCCTATTTCCCTGGCTTGGAACTCCCCAGTGAGCTGAAGTTGGATGTCCCCTATAACTTCAACCACCCCTTCTCTATTAGTAACCTGATGTCGGAGCAGGCAGCGCCAAGTCCGATGCCACAGGCAGCTCCCAAGCTGGACGTGGGTTTCCCTGGCTATGGGGCTGAGGGTGGAGGTGGACTTGGTGAGGCTGGGGTCTACTACCAGGGCCTGTATACCCGCTCTCTTCTCAACGCTTCCTAGCCACAAGGGAGTAGCCAGTGGAGTGGCAAGAAAGGGGTGGACCTGGAATGTCAAGATGAGGTGCAGTTGTCATCTGTGGGGTCAGGCAAGGCCCCTGTTTCTGTTGGAATGGATTGCTGTCTTGGTTAGCTGCTCCCTGCCCTTTCAACTTCTCCCACTGGTCATCATGATGGCTCTCATCCTCCTTTCTTTCTGGCCACCATTTTAGTCAGTGTCTTGGTATATCCCATTGGTCATCACATGGGCTGCCATTTTCCCTTCCATGTTACAATATTTTAAGTTGGGATTGGTTGAAGAGATTGGGGGCAGGGAGTCAGTTCAAGTCTCTCTCTTAACTGGGAGGCCCAGTGCAGTGAGGGGACCGTAGCCAGGAAGGGACAGCACCTTTTCCATGGCTTTTGGGCTTGGACATTAAAGCTTTTCTCCCCCCTCTCAGTCTGCTTCTGTTCATCGGCGTCAGGATGGGAAGGAACTCTGATGCTTGGGTCCCTTTTTCTCCTAGACCTGTGGCCATTAGTGAGAGGGCAGATACTGGGTACCCTTCTCCTTGGTTTTTTGTCAGTGGAGTTCATCACTCTTCTAATATTGCTGGCCCCAAACAAAGACGATGACAGTGATAGCAATAAGGTGGGATATAGAGGTGGAGGAGACCTCAGAGAGCCTGTAACCCAACCTTCTCATTTTGTGATTCAGGCCCAGAGAGGTAGTGACTTGCCCAGGGCCACACAATAAGTGACTTACCTGGAATCTGAGCTCAGGTCCATGGACTCAAGACGCAGTTGAAAGAATTCTGAATTTGGATCCTAGCATTGCCACTTATATTAGTGTGTAACCTAAGGAAGTCACTTCCTCTCACCATCCTACCATCTACCTGAGGACTCCCATTTATAAAATAATGGGAGGTTTGTAAAAGCTTTTCTCTGGGAGCACTAGATGCCTGGGTCCTCTGGTCAGGCCCTCAGTGCTGGAACTGGGTAGGGGGTGGGGAAGACAGACATGGGCCTGACCTTTGCTCCCCACCTTCCCACATTGGTGTCCCTGACCCCAGAACAGTTTGTTCACCAGAGCTGCCCCTGCCAGTGCGGCCCAGGAAAGAGGGAGGGGGAGGCAATTTCTCCACCTCAGGACCCTCCCCCATCCCAATCCACGCTGAGAGGGTCCCCAACCTTGGCCCTGCTGGAGAAGAGCCAAGTCATGGCTGGGGGATGGTGGCTACTCGAGAGTCCCTCTGTCCATCTGCCCTTGGTCGTGGAGTCTCCTCTCTTTCCTCCACTCCCTTTTCAGCTATCTCTTCTCTGTGTGGATTGTCCCCATCACTATCTCTGTCTTTTTCCAGATCTTTGCCCTGTTTCCAGATTTCCATCTTTCTGTTTCTGGGTCTGTTGCTGTCTCTTTCCATCTCTGCGACTATAAATGTCTCTTTCCACCTGTTTTTAAAACTACATTTTGTAGATTTCTCTCTGTGCCATGCTCCTTTGTCTCAGACCCTGTATCTTAGTCCCCTTGTATATCTGTTTTGGTGTGTGTGTGTGTGTTGTGTTGTGTGTGTGTGTGTGTGTGTATGTGTGTGTGTGTGCGCGCCAGCTTTCCTCCTGTGCTCTCCGGGTGTCTGTTTCTACCTCTGCCTCATTTTCCTCCTCTTAGAGGAAGAGACACTGAGAAAGGGACAGCCCCATTCTATTTCTCTTCTCTGACCCTCTGGCTCTCCCGGTGTGTTTGTGGTCTCTGCCCCCTTCTGTGGGCTCCTGTTTTCCCAGCCCTGCCTCCGTCCCTCCGGAGCCCTGGATCCTCATTCCTCCCCCACCCCACCCCCCTTCCTTCCCGCCTCCCAGTCCGTGCCTGGCTCCCTGTCTGTCCCTCCGTCCTCCGGAGCCCGCCCGGGGAATTCCTCCGGCTTCCTGGAAAAAACAACTGGGAGCAGCAGCAGACAGGGGCTCAGTCTCTCCCTGGGCTCCCTCCCCCCCTCCTCGGACCTCGGGGTCTCTCCCGGAGCGAGCGGGCCGGGGGCCAGGCGGGGCCGGGGCTGAGGCCGGAGGCTGCGGTTTAGCCGCTCCCCAGAGGCCCCCGGATCTGGCCCCCACCCGGCCAACAGCCCAAATATTATTCCACGCGAGCGAGCGAGGGAGCCGCCGCTGCAGCCTCCAGCTGAAAAGAGTCTTTTTCATCCTCCTCCTCCGGGCGGGGGGGAGGAAGAAGCCGGGGCTGGAAGTGGGGGCCCAACCCAGCTCTGGCCCGGAGACCCCCCGGGGACTCAGTGGGGATTCCAAGCCTCCCCGGCCCTGCCCCGGGGTTCGACTCCCGGATCCTGAGGGCTGCGGCCCAGGGGAGTGTTAGCTGGGGTCTCGGTGGCCCAGGGGAGGCTGGCTGGGGGCTGGGTGTCTGGCTGGACTTGGCCGGCCTGGCGTGCCATCCCCCACCCGCCCTGAGGCCCACGCCCAAAGCGGAAAAGTACACTGGCCAGGGACCCAGGGGGACACCGGGACACATGGATGCATGGCCACACAGAGGCAAGGACAAGGAGATGCAGTTGGGATTTCAGGTGTACACGTTCAGTCATAGTCAGCCCAGGGTATAAAAGGCGACTGTTACCAGAGAGCACTTTTGGCCTGGAGGCTGGGGAGATCCCGAAGGGAGGGCAGGAAGGGACCAAACCCCAGTGAGAAAACTGAGGCCCAGAGAAAGGAAAGGACTGGGTCAGGGTCTCACATCAACTGTCAGTGGCAGAACTCAAGCTTCTGGACTCTAAATGTACATTTTATGTATGAAGAGGTGTGTCTCTGGCAGCGAAACCCCGCCCCCAATCTTTCTGTCCCCAATCCCTGCCCCATCCTTTTCTCTCAAGATTGCCTTCCATGGGACATTGGGCCTCCTAGCCCCGTTTCTTCTCTCCCTTTCATCCCCTTAGCTGGCTCCCTGGGAAGGACTGGGGGGCTCCCACACTAGGATGGGGAGGCTTCATCAGGCCCCCTCCCCCTCTCCTTGGCCGTCTTAGACTCTGAGTCTTCCAGTTGTCTTCCCTGTCCAGATTCTCCCTTCAGACCTGAACTCTCCTGCCTCCCTCCTCACCACCCCCAGGGATGGGGTCCCTGGCCCACCTAGCCTCCCCTAGACTCCCCTCCCCTCCACACCCCTCCCACAAGTTCTGGGCCGGGTATATATATCTGTGGCCGGCGGCAGCAGCCTGGGCAAACACTGGGGCCTTTGTATCCCTCTCTCCTCTTCTGCCCTATCCAGCCTGGCCTCTCCCTCCCTCTCTCTTCGGCCCTCCCTTCTTCCCTTCCAGCACAGAGACGTTCCTGTGGGGGCTGCCAGCTTCCTGTCTCCCCCCCCCCACTGCCAGCCAGAGGTGTGAGCCCCTCGGTGTAAGGCCCAGGCGGCCAGAGGCCCCCGGAACAGGCCCAGGCCCAGCCACCAGCGACCCACCAACAGGACAGACTGGGTGGGGGCTGGCAGGGGGTGTGTGTGGAGGCTTTCCAATCCTGATGGAATTTTTTTTCCCTGAGGGAGGCAGGGGCCAAGACAGGGTCCCCAAGAGTCCTCTACCTGGACTGGGGCCCCTGCCTTTTTGGCACTTCTCTCTGGGCCATCTCCCTGTGCTTTGCCATTTCTCTGCTTCTGTGCCTCTGTCTTGGTGGCCCAGGTACTGGCGCTTCCTTTAAGGCCTGCCAAGCTGGCTCCTGGTGTCTCTGTTCTGAGTTCTCTCCCTATCTCAGCATCTCTGTCTCCTATACCTGCCTCACTCTGACTCACTCATTCACTCGACAAACATTCATTTATACCTACTTCGACAGGCTGGTGGGGCAGGCTGCTGGGGACAGGCTGCTGGGGCAGGGCAGGAATCCTTGTTTAAGGGACTGTGACAGCTGATCTCTCAGTCTCTGCCTTAAAGGAGATATAAGGAATTTTCTTTCTGCCTTTCTGTGTTCATGTGTGTCTTCCTGACTTTTACCCCATCTCTTTCTCTCCCTTGGTTTCTTTGAATTTCTGGGTCTCTGACTCTCCCTGTCTCTCCCAGTCTCCCCCTGCCCACGGTTGGTTAATGGGTAACAAGGCTGGGGGCTCTATCTGAACACACATCAGGTGTGTTCTCTAGAGGGGGAAGGGAACAGTGTGACACCCCCCCCCCTCCCAAGCAGGACAGCTGTTCTTAAAGGGGCAGGGTCTGCTTGTCCCCTCCCCCTTCTCTCCAGTTCTGGTATCTCAGGCCTCAGAGCCTTACCACCCTTCTCTAAGCCCAGATGATTTAGAAACCCAAATCTCCTTTTCAGTCCTCCCCACCAGACTGCTCTCCCCACTTCTTTTAGCCTTATCAGCTGCACCTGTTTGTCCAGGGGGCGGGTTTCCCAGCCCTGCCCTGGCACCTGGGCTACATACAGTGCCAGGGACCCAAATGCTTGGGTGTCCCCAGACTGAAGGCCTCCAACACCTAGGGACTGGGGATGGGAGTGGGAAGTTGGATGCTTGAGGATGGCTTTGGGGGATTGGATGAATTCTAGCAACTAGAGGAATGAGACCCCAGGATTTAATGCCTGGGTCCCTTAGGAATATTTTTTTTTTTTAAGGAGAAAGAGGTAGAGTGCTGGACAGAAAGGATATCTCATGCCTGTAAGTCAGGGGGACTAAAGTGCTTGGTGACCAGGGAAATTGGACCCTCAGGGGTCCCTGGATGGGGCTTAGATTCCAAGGTTCTCCATGGGAAAGGGACCAAGTCTAGGGCCCTAGGAAGCCAGGAGGCAGGATCCCTAGGAGAGGCCTCAGGGAAGTGAGATCTAACTTCCCTGAGGAATGGAGACCCGGACATTGGGGTGGGGCTGGGGGGGTGTACTCTGGTGTGTGTGTGTGGGGGGGCGGGGTGGTATACTGTGACCCTTCCCGCCTGTAATTTGATTTTTCTGTGTTTCTCTGGGTTCTCTCGCTGTGCTGAAGTCTCTGTCTCCTTCCAAATGGGTGCCTAAGACAGCTGGGGGAGAGAGGGGTGGTGTCCCATCTTTAACCCCTTGTCCACCACCAGATTGGACGGCCCCGCCCCACCTGTCCCCCCACCCCCTCTGCCTGCCCGCCTCTGAGACGTCAGAAGCAGGAAGTCCTGGTTAATGATTAGATCCTTGGGGCAGGTGCGGGACAAGGCCGCTGAGATAAGAAGCCGCTGCTGGGAGCCTGGCCCGGCCCACCCCTGGGTGTCCCCTGCCCCCACCTCGGGAAGTACCCCTTTCTCTTATCTTCTCCCGCCCGAAGGCCACAGAACCCAAGTTCCCAATGCCGCAGGAGCCCGCGGGCTCGTCCTCCTGACGGCTTACCTTCCTCCTGGCCTCAGTTTCCCCCTCTGTGAAAGGAGGGGGCTGTTTCTGAGGTCTCGCTCTCCCCTCCCCTTTTCGGACCGAGCCTCGCCTGACGTGGGGGTGCAGAGCTGCTCCTCTAAGGCAGCGGTCACGTCAGGGCAAGCTGGTGTTCCAGCCTGCCATCCAGGTCGGGGGCTCAGAGAGCCTCAATCCTCAGGACTGGGGGACGGACGGAACCTGAAAGTCCGCGGAGTGGGCCGTGGCTGAGCTACGACCAGACGTGTCCAGGGGTTGGGGGGCTGGGGGCCTGAAGGGGTTCCCATCTCATGGAACTCCGGGGGACAGACGTTCCCTGACCCCCCCCACTCCCACAGAAGTGGAGCCGGTGTCCTTTGGGGACTGGAGGAGAGGACGCCCGGCTTCCCGGGAGGCTGGAGTCCCCCCGTCCCCCTTTCGGGGTGCGCGTGGCTCTCGACCGCCACCTGGCGGCCTCAGGCGGAGCTACCGGGGGACCGAAGGGTGCATATGACCCCAGGATTCAGGCTTGGCACAATGGGTCATGTGGTCCAACCCAGGGATGGGGAACCTGGGGCCTTGAGGCCTCATGCGGCCCTCTAGTGCTACCCTTTGACTGAATCCAAGTTTTACAGAAGAAATCCTTTTATTAAGGGGATTTGTTCTGTGAAGTTTGGATTGTCAAAGGGCCGCACTCGAGGACCAAAGAGGGCCACATGTGGCCTCGAAGCTGCAGGTTCCCCATCCTTGGTCAAACCCTTTCATTTTATGGGTGTGTGTGAAACTGATGTCCAATCAATCAACATTTAATAATTAGCTGATACATGCTAGGCACTGGGGATCACAGTGAGCAAGTCCTGACCTCAAGGAATTGTCAGATAAAATAAATACACAGTGACATGGGTGGGAATACAGAAGGGTCTTTTGAAAGGGTGCATTTAAGCAGAGCCTTATGGAAATAGAAGAGAAGAGCCCAAGTATCCCAGGCTTGGGGAGGAGGATAGGGGGCGTAGCTTATGCAAAGACTGGAAGGCTGGAGACGATGGGACATCCTGTCCAGAGACAGTCAGCCCAGGAGGGCAGTTGGAAGCCAGACTGTCAAGGAGGCCTTTAGATGCCAAGCAGAGAATTCCACACTTCAGTTATGGGCAGCTGGGAGCCACTGAAGGTTCTTGAAGTCCTTTCTGTTCAGCCTTGTATGTACAGCACATCAGATGGGTGACAGTGAAGCAGGGTGGCTGGCTGAAGCGGGGAGAGCTAAATGCAACGACTGCTTTGAAGACTACTGAAATCAGGAAGAGGTGATGGTTGTGGTGTTGAGTGGAGAAAAGATGTGAGACCTGTTACGGAGAATAAAAGGGCAAGACCCGATGACTGGCCCCTAATAAAAGTGATAATATACAATCAACAGAATGTGGTAATAAAAATGACAGTGCTGATGACGATGTCTTGGTTTGGTAGAAAAATGGTGGAGACCCTCAACAGATTCAGGGAATTTGGGAGTTGTTTTAGCAAGGGTCATCAAACTAAACAGACTGAGGGCCAAATCCTCCCTAAATCTGTTTAGTGTTTTAAAAAACACAATCTGATTAGAATTTCAAAACAACTCTGGGAGATAGGAACTATTATTATTATGAACATCCCTGTTTTACAGTTGAGGGAAACTGAGGCAAAAAGGTTAAATGACTTGTTAGGTATCTGAGCACCATATAGCTATCTCTGAATGCTGAGTTTTGTTTTGGACTTGTCTTTAAGATACTTAGGGGACATCATGACCCAAAGTCGGTTGTGAATACAGACCTGGCAGAGTTGTGGATGGAGATGCTGGGTGAACCCAGTGAGCTGGTGAGAACAGTAAGACGGAAGGGAGAGGGCCCAGGATGGTGCAGTATGCCTATACCAATTAAGTGAGTCATGGGATTACAAGGTAATGACAGTCTAGGCAGAAGTGAAAGGTTTTGCCTGAGGCCACGAAGCAACTCAGGGACAGAATTCCTTTAAGAGTCCCAGGGCTACTTCCATTACTCTACCACCTACAGCAAAGCTAGAGAGGGATGAAATGGAGAAAGGGCTGGGGTGGGGTCTAGAGGGAAAGCCAAGAATTATGACTATGTATGTTGCATACTCTAACCGCGCATCTCATTTGATCCTCACAATTACCTCGGGAAGGAGGTATTATTATCATTACCCCCATTTTACAGATGGGGAAACTGAGGCAAACAGAGGTGACATGACTTACCCTGCAAACTACCTAGAACAGGAATGCCTAGATATCTTCCAGTTCACCCTGTAAGTATCTGATTGTTGTTTAGCTGTGTCCAACCCTTCTTGACCCTTGGACCAAACTGTCCATGGAGTTTTCTTGGCTAGTGGCTAGTAAGCATCTGAGGCTTCATTTGAACTCAGGTCTTCTGACTCCAGGTCCAATGCTCTCAAAGCTGAGTCACCCAGCTGCCTTATTAAATATAAGACATGTAAATCTGAGCTTTTCTTGCGTATGTATCTAAGAACTTAAGTAATGAATCACTACAGGGCAACACAGCTATTTGCCAAATATTCTCCATAAGCCCCTGACCAGCTTCTTGTACTGCCTGGAGGTAAGCATGCCCTACCTTGGGAAATCTCTCTGCATGGAAGGAGAGAACAGGAACATAAAGTCCTTAGCCATTAGTGAACCGGGGCACAGCTGGGATTTCAAGCTCTGGCCTTCAGTGGCAGATGTCCCTTTTAAGTCTAGCACAGACCCAGGTCCTTGTTTCAAAGATGAGGAGACCAGGGTTCAGAAAAGTTAGGTGCAGGCTCCTGGGTCACTAAGGCAGTCGGCTCTTCTGCAGAGCGCTGAATGAGGCATGTTAAGGCTGGGATTTCACAGATGGGGAGACTGAATCTTCGAGAGGAGGACCCAGTGAACCTGGGTCAAAGGTAGGGTCTGACCCTAACTCCACATCAGGTCTTCTGGAATTCCAAGGACTAAGGGATAAGATGACTCAGCCCCTTAGTGAGGGGTCCTGGAAGAGGACTGAGAAAGATGTTCATAGGGCAGACGCAAAAAGGACTCAGGACCACTGGGAAAAAAAAACCCCAAACTTTGCTTTATTGAAGGAGGATCCCCTGCCCCCCAAAAAGGAGTTTCTTAATCCAGATGTGTTCTTTCTGAAAGGGCATATTGGGGCCCTTTCTCCCTCCCCCCTGTTACAAGCAGCAAAAAGCCAAGCACTAGAAGTGGGGGAAGGGGACTAACTATGGCCCACTATGGGGATGGGGGAGTCATAGGCTTGAAGACTACCCCTCCCCCCTCCCCAAAGCATCGAGGGCCCTGCAAGGGAAGTCTATGGCTCCATCCACATCTTTCCCCCCCCAGATCATGAGCTGACTGTTCCTAGGGTGCTGGATTGGGTGGGGACCACCCCAGTGCTCTGCCGGCATCTCCCCTTGGATCTGGGGAAAGACTCGAGGAAGCATGAGGACCCAGGTGCCTAAGGGGACATCTTCCTTGAATGTGTCCCGTCCCCCCCAGGATCCAGGAACTGAGGGCTTCAACGCTGACCTGAAAACCATCAAATACACACACACACACACACACACACACACTCCCAACACCAGGGGAGAGGGCGCTGGCTATTCTGGAAAGCTTTGTCCAAAAGCTCGGTGCCCAGTTTTGGAATTCACTCCTGGACCTGTCGGACTCAGAGGTCACCTGTTCTGGGGAAGCCCTGTACAGTCAGGACCCAAGTGTCCAGTGTCCCGGACGCTAGGCTTTGGAGGTGTGCTTGAACTGGTCTCCCCCATAACCAGAGGTGACCATTCCCAGGAAGCGCTACTGAATGGCAAGGCCCCACAGTGTGTCCATGGTCCAAGCTCTAGGGTTTGGGGGGCATCTTTAAATCCAGCTCTCCCCTTGGAATTGGAGGCAATGGTTCCAGTCTTTTCTTTGTTTTGTCTAAAGTCGGGGTCCCAGACATCTGAGGGCTCAGCTCTGAGCTTTAGGGCCCCGTGAAATCCAGGGGCCAGGTCCCTCAGCTCTGAGCTTTGGGACAGTCCTTGAGCCCATTTCTTCCCCTCAAACAGCAGGCACCCAATACAAAGCTCAGTGTGAAGGAGATCGGACCTAGGCGTCAAAGGGCCAGTTCTGAGGGCTCTGGAGTGTCCTTGGCTCCATCTCTCACTGGAAATCGGGGGGCAGCAGTCCCAGAGAGTTTTGTCGGAGGGCAAGAACCCAGACACCTGGGTCCCCAGCTCTGGACTTTGGGGTTGCTCTGGTCCCATCCTCCCCCCCAAATTTGTGATGGCTGTTCTGGAAAGCTCAACCTGGGGGCTGGGAACCAGGAGTTTGGCAGGGCTCAGCTAAGAGCTCTGGGGGTGTCCTCGAGGCTGTTCCCCCCAGAATTAGCTCTAGGAAAGCTCAGTCTGTGAGTAAGGGAAGGGTGTGGGGGCAGGGGCCGCTCAAAGGGAATAATTTAGCTGCAGGGTCCAGGATCCCAGAAACCCAGGGCCTTGGAAGGGATGTGGGAAGGAGGGAGAGCCAAGCTTAGGGGTCCCGCTCCTTCTTCACCTTGATGTCACCTGCCAGGATGGTGGCAATCTCACCCTGCATAAAGGCCCAGGGCACGCTGGAACCCACTAGTGGGCACTTGTCCCCACTGGGGCAGTAGACTTCACCAGCAGGGCCCATGGTCTTGATAAACTCCCTTGAACAGGGGAAGCAAAATTTGTGGCCTGGCACTGAAGGGCACTGGACAAAGTGGGTGTCCTCCAGCCTTTCCCGGCACAGAGTGCAGCACAGGGGAGCCCCAGCCCCACTGGTCCCCCCACCTGCCCCAGCCACACCCCCACTCCCAGATTCCCCCTCTGCCTCTCCATTACGGGCTACCAGCCTCTGAGGAGCAGCTGGGGATGAGCCAGCTGGGCTGGCTCCTCCAGCCCTCCCAGGGCCTCCGCCACCTCCCTCCTTGGGCGACTGACCTAGCCCCTCGGCCACCGTCTTCAGGGCTGCAATGGGTGAAGGAGCCCCAGCTGCTGCTACAGGGGGCTCACCCGCATAGGGGGCTGCTCCCCAGTGGCGCTGCTGCTGCTGCTGCTGCTGCTGCTGCTGCTGGTGTTCCTCACTGGTCAGCTTCCCCGCTGCCTCCCCCTCCGGCTCAGGAGAGGCCTTGCGCCTCCTGGGGACTGGGCCAGGGGTCCGCGCTGGGCGAGCAGAGGCGCCATCGGGGGACTGCAGAGGCAGGGCCTCGGCAGGGGCGGGCTCCCGGAAGGTGCGGACCCCGTCAGTGAGGAGCTCGGCCAGCTGCCGCCACTCGCCGGAGCCATGCCGTTTCTCATACTCCAGGTACTTGAAGCCCGAGGAGGCCAGAGCTTTGCCCGGCTCCCGGAGGGCATCGTGGAACATCTGGCGGGCCACTGCTAGGACTCCAGCATAGACATTCCCAGAGCCACAGGGGTACTCAGTAAAGAGCTTTAGCTCGAACTCATAGCCTGGGGGGCGGGCAGTGGCATCAAAGGCAAACACTCGTCCCACCAGCCCATGGTCCTTCTTGAATCGGACATTGAAGGGGGCACAGGCTGAAAGCGCCAGCAGCTGGTCCCGAACAGCCTTGGGCCGCCCATGCCATTCCTCAGCTCGGCCACGCATGGCCTCATTCAGCTCTGCCAGGCAGTCTGCTGCCCTCGGAGGTTGGCTGCCCACAACACCCCCAGCACCAACCCCCGCCACTGCCTTCTCCTTCTCAAAATCGGCCCCAAAGCTCGGGCGGGTCCCCAGGGCCATCCCCCGGCCGCCCAGCCCGGACACGGCAGCTGCTAGCAGCCCAGGCGACACCAGGCCAGGCATGGCCCCCAGCAGGGCTCTCCGGGCACCATCTGCTTCCCCGTTGGCCAGCCGGGCCCCTATGCCGAAGTCCAGGGTGGCCTGGGTCAGGGGCATGCGGGAGGTCTGCCCGGAGGACGCTGCAGCCGTGGCGATGGAAGACGAGGACGAGGAGGACGAGGACGACGATGCCCGGTCGTAGCGGTCCGGGGGCTGGGCCCCCACGGCCTCCTTGCCAGTGGCGGAGGGGGGCTTGAGCGCGGGGGGCCCCGGGGAGCGGCCCTCAGGCAGAGAGTGGCTCCGCTTGAGCTGTCTGGCCGCCTCGATGAGCAGCTCGATGCGGTCGGCGCCCTCGAAGTTCACGCATCCCCGGCACACGGCCTCGCTGAAGTCCCACACCATGGCCCACGGCATCTTGGGCAGGTCGCACAGGTAGCACCACTGGCGCCGCGACGCTTGCACGGACGCCATGGCGCCCGGGGCTCACGCCGATGGCCGGCCGGGCCTGGACGCCGGGCTGGGGTCCTCCCTCCCGCGGCCGGCCCCGCGGCCCCGCCTTCCCTCGCTGGCGCACCGCTGCGCAGCTCCGAGGAGGGGGCGCTCCCGGGCTCCACGTCCGGCCGCAGGGCCCGCCCCGCCCCGCGGCGCTCCGCTGCCCTCCGCGGGCAGGCTCGGCGGCTGCGGGCTGCGCTGGCGTGGCTCCCGCGCGCGCAGCTTCCCGTGCCCGGCCTGGGCCTCGCCGCGGCGCCGCCCCTGCCCGCTGCCCCTGCCCGCCGCGGCCGTCGCAGTCCGCTCTCAACGCTGCAGCGGCCGCCCGCCTTCCTCTGGCCCAGCAGCCGCCTCGCAGGGAAACTTACATAACGCACGCGGGCAAAGCCTTCTGGGGGATGTAGTCTCTTCCGAGGGCCAGCCGGGGACGGGCGGAGGGAGCGCGGCGCAGAGTGGGGCAGAGCAGCGCAGCGCAGCGCAGCGCAGAGAGGGGCAACGCCGCGCCCAGCTGCCAGGGCACAGCGCAGCCCTCGACCCTGTCCGCTGGACTGCCCGCTAGGCCCGGGGGAGGCGGGAGGGCAGTCCGAGCTGTCGGCGAGTGGCCCCACATGGGACACTGAATGGTAGAATGAGGGACGCAGACCCTGAGAACGCACGGGGGTGGGAGATGAGGCTTGAGGGGGGGTCAGCGGTGCTAGGATTCGCAGCTGGAAGCCCCTTGGCCCTCGTGGAAGCCAGCTTCCTTCGTTTTGCAGAAGGAGAGCCCAGACTCCAGAAGGGACATGAATTACTCCGAGGTCTCCCTCCTGCCCCTACAGGCACTCACAAGGGCCTGAGGCCGGACCCTGGGGACAAGGCTGGGCTGCATCCCGAGAACAAGTGACCTTCCCGCTCAGCCTCCGAGGCCCCCTCAGGAACAGGGAAGGGGTGGAGAGGACGAGAGGCTGGCCTTAAAAGCGGAGATACGGAGCTAGGCAGGACCTCGGAGATCATGTGGGCTGACTCCCTCATTTTACAGAGGGGGAAACGGAGGCCCAAGGAGGGCCTTAGGTCACGCAGAGGCAGGATTGGAAACCAGAGGTTTAAACGTGCTTTCCAGCCCTGACTTTCTATGATTCTTGGGGTCCGTGGGCTGAGGGAGGACCAGGGCCGTGCATGGTCCCCCTCTCCCTCTCTGCTTCAAGATTATGGGCTCTTGGGCTGAGGAACTCTTTCCAGTTCCCTCCAGGCCCTAACGGGTTAACTGTCTTAGCCAGAAACCCTCCCTGCCAAGCTCACTACAACTCCCAGAATGCTCCGTGGTTTGGGGAGAAGGTGATGAATTTCCTGTCCCCCCCAAATCTCCCTCCTACCCACAATTCTGTTCTCTCCAGTTCTGCTTTGCCCCCTCGAGTGCTGATTAAGCTCTCGGCTGCAGACCGGGGAAGCGAGGTCCTCGTCCCCGGGGGAGGAGGGAGGCCCGAGAGCCGGGAGTCTGCCTCCCATCTGCGCCGCCCCCCTGGGGAGAGCGTTGGGTGCAGGGCTCGGATTTGAGTCCTGGCTCTTTCTCCCGTGTGCCCTTGGATCAAACGAGCTAGTCTGCAAAGCGCTTGGCACTTAGTCCCCCTAAGCTGGCCCGAGTTTCCTCTTCCGCAGGATGCGAGGGAACCCGACGGCCTGTATGATTGGATATCTGCCTCCCCTGTCCTTCCAAGAGCAGGGAGAACACCGATCCCTTCCTCTCCGAGCCCATTTCCCGATCGATGATGAGGCAGTCTGACTAGACAGCGATCCCGAGTGCCCAGCTCCGGCGTCAGAACTAGGATGTCCCGGGGAACCCTCAGGATGTGATTGACGCCTGGGAGTCGGGAAGACCTGGCTTGAAATGCTGCCTGCCCCTGCCACTTCCAGCCAATAACCAACCCCCTCTAGACTTCGCGTCCCGGTCCATAAAAGAGAGGAGGGCTCCCCTAGTCCAAGGTTGGACAGCTCAAATGTCGGAAAGGTCCTTTGCAAAGGACATTCACTGAAAGTCTGGTATTGTCACTACAGGCCCCCTGAGACCAGTCACAGGCTTTGTATTGAAAAATAGTTTATTGATATTTTGTTCTGGTGGGGAGAAGAAGGCGGGCACGGAGTGGTAGCAGGAAGGCCTAAGGCCTGCAGGGCCCTGGGGACTTAGCCCCTCTGGTGTGCTAGGAGGGGCAGGGAGCTCCTGATGTCCCCATGTCTTGCCTGTGGCTTCTGAACCTGGAGTTCGGATGCTATCTAGGCACATTGGTGGAACCCTGGCTGAGACAAGAGGCCTCCACGAGCTGGGAGGATTGGGTGGGAGTTCCACCTGGTGGATAAGGGGATCACAGACCCCCTAACCCCACCTCCCACAGAACAATAATAAATAAGATTAAAGTGACGGCTTTGCACGTCCAAGATGGGGATACTCCTAAGACTGTGATACTTGGGGAGGCTGGGCATGTGTCTGACTAAGGGGAGGCAGCATGGAATTGTGGGAAAGAACCCTGCATCTGGAGTCTGAGGGTTTAGGTCTGAATCTGGCTTTGCCACTTTGATGTTATGGGGAACTTTGGACAACTCTCTCCATCTCTCTGGGCTTCATTCCTCCTCTCTAAAATGAGGGAGTTGGGCAATGGGGACTCCAAAGTCCCCTCCATTTCCTAATTCTATGAAACTTGGGACTAATGCTAAAGAAAATCAGGCACTAGATAGGGATTGTGGGTGGCACAGCCCCAGAGGGGGTGGTGGGGACAGAGAGCAACAGGAGGGAGCAGCTAAAGGGACTGGAACCCACTGGAATCGGTTACAAGCAGTGTTGAGTCTCCTCCTCCCCCCTGAAGTGAGTCAAGCAGGGCAGAGGGTGGTGGGAGACCAGAAACAGGGGTCAGATATCCCCGCCAGAACTATCACATGTTCTTCCACCTTCCTCTCCGTTTTCGTGTTGGGAAACCTTTCCTCCTCTTCACTGGAGGTGAATCTCTGGGTAGAGGAGGCCGAGTACCCCCCTCCACCCCTTGGGGGGTCCCCACTATGGCTGCTTCCTCTTCTTCCTCAACAGCTAATGCCGAGGGTTCTGGTGAGGTCTCCACCTTGGGGTGGGCCGGGGCCAGCCCGGCAGCAGGTAGGGGCACAGGTGGCTCTGGGCCAGCCAAGAGAGGCAGGAGGGCGCTGAGGACATCGCTCAATTTAGCCAGTCCCTGGCGCAAAGTGCCTTCTAATTCACGGATTGCCTCCGCCGTCTCCCGCTGGGCGCGGAGGAAGTCCAGTGAAGGATCTAGGGTGGGTGGCAAGGGGGGTGGCGGTGGGAGGCTGGAAGGAGAGGGACCTGGACACGGGGGATGAGGAGGTGGTGATGGGGCCAGCTGAGGGAGCTGAACAATTTGCAGGGCTGCCTGGTCTGGGGCCCGGGCAGGAGGAGGGGGCGGGGAATCCCGCTCTTTGGGACGAAGGAGGATGCCATCCAAGGGGTAGCAGGGAGGGCGGGCCGATGGCTCGGGGCTGCTGCAGGCCTTGCTCCGGACAGAAGTTTCTGCAGAAAAAAGAGTTGTATGAACCAGCACAGCTGGAGGAACTGCTAGTCTACCCGCTATCTTCTCTGATCAGCCCTCAACTGAGCTGAGGAATTGGGGCATGGCCTGGGGCAAGGCTCTTCTGAAGATGAGGCCCTCTCTGGTTCCGGGGAGAGGGGATGGAATGAGGAGAGGGCCCCAGCACCAGGTTTCCACCTTTCAATGTCAGCATGGAGCCAAGATGCCCACTCCCCACCAGCCACTGGAGGCGTGGCACCTGAGCTTAGGGTATGGCTACATGTGCCCTATGGAGGGATTGGCTCTCTGTCCAGGGAAAAGGGTACCTAATTTGACAAAGCCACTTGGCAATCCTGCCTTGGCTCAGAGCCCTCAGACCCCAAAGGCCTGCTGTTACTCTGGGCAAATTTCCTCCCCTCTCTGGGTCTCACTTGGCTCAAGTGTACAACAGGGGACGCTGGTATGGATGACCCTCCAAAGTCCCTTTCTGCTCTGATGAGCCAGCATCCTAACATCCCAAGGAGCAACTCATCCCTTCTCTCCTGTGGGGGGTACGGAACCTTTAAGATGCCTCCCTGGCCTGACAACCTCTAATCTAAAGCTCTTCTGACATTCAGACCGAGGCCTACACCCTGATTTTAGAAAAATGGAGGCATGGAATGCAGAAGGGACTCATCTCAGTGGTGCTGGTGATGTTCAATCTTGTCTGACTCTTCATGCTTCCTTTCGGGGTTTTCTTGGCAAATGTACTGGAGTGGTTTGCCATTTCATTTTACAGATGAGGAAACTGAGGCAAACAGGGGCAAGTGACTGGCCCAGGGTCACACAGCTAGTAAGAGTGTGAATTTGAACTCAGGTCCTGCTCCAGGCCCAGTGCTCTAGATCCGCTGGGCCACCTAGAAGTCCTTCATCTCAGTGACACAAAGAATCACACAAGAATGAGTAAGTAGCTGATTGAGATTGGAACACTGTATCCTATGGCCCATCCCCATGGTCTTTGAAAACCCGAGTTCCAATCCTGTCTCCAGGTCTTACAAGCTGTGTGACCTCTCAGTCTCAGTTTCCTCATTTGTAAAAGCTCACAAGGTCGTAGTGAGGCTCACACGAGGAGATCCACATATACCTAACTCTCCCCTCATTCTAAACCTTAATACAAATGCCAGCCAGCATGGCAGTGATGAAGTCTCAGATGGTTAGCCTCACCCCTTCCCCATCTCTGCCCCACCCCCACTCACCAGCTGGCCGCTGCTCTCCCCCCAGCAGGTAGCGATGAGGGAAGGGGCCTGCTGGGGGAGGTGGGTGGAAGGAGGTTGAGGGGCCAGTGTGGAGCTCAGGTCCCCCCACCACACCAGGTCCCAGGATGGCAAAGATGGTCTCCTCCTCTGCAGAGAAGGACTCCTCCGAGGCTCCAGGCCCAACCCCGCTGCCCTGCGTGGAGTGGGGGACCCTGGCTAGCTTCTCCTTGGTCCTGCGCTTGAAGTCATTCCACCGTTTCTGCACCTCCTGGCCTGTGCGCTTCCAGCTGGTGATGCCATTGATTTTGGCGGCGATGCCCTCCCACACCCGCCTCCGCTCGGCCACCGTGACCCGGCGGCTCTGGGTGCCGTACAGCTGGGAGTAGTTGGCCCGCACCTCTTGGATCAGGATCTGGTTCTCCTCATAGGAGAAGCGTGGCTTTCGAAGGCGGGTGATCTCCTCCACCTCGCCTGCCATGCTGCTGCTGATGCCCACAACCGGTCCAAGGCCTTTTCCTGCATTGGGGGCTGTGAGGGAAGCAGACACAGGGAGGGAGTGACTGGGGAATAGAGGCCACCTCCATCCCCAAAGACCCAACAGGAGCCTTCCCTTCCTCCCCCAACAGAAGGATGCTCTCCCTTCATCTGACGGCCTCCCCCGTCCCCAACGAGTGCCTTCCCCTTCAGCTTAGTCAGCTCCCTTCTCATCAGCTCAACATCACCCTTCAGGTGTGTCCACCTCATCTCCCCCTCCTCTTTACACCAGCCATCCAACTCTTCCCTCCTCCCTGAGTATCCCCTTCTCATTCAATCATCTCCTCTCCCTTGTGTGTCCTATCAGCTCCCTTGGCACTGCCCCTGCCTAGGTTTCTCCAGTCCCAGCTGGCTCTCTCCTCCTGCTCCCACCGGATCATCACCTGCTTCTAGATACTGGGGCATCCCCCCACCTCCCACTGTCCACCCATCTTTCTTGTCCAGCCATGCCCACCCCTGAAGCAGATCCTACAATTTCCCTCCTCTGCCCATGTGCCAATATCTCCTTTGACTGTTTCCCCCCCATTGGGCCATCTCTCCTTCCTCCAGGAGACTGGGGGAGAGCCTTGAAGAGGATGGGAGGGAAAGGAAGGAAAACTTACTTCTTCCACCTTCCCTACTGGAAGAGGACTCGTTAGCCTGTCCTCCTCCCACTTACACTGACTGAACTCTGACCTGTCTGGGGCTTCCCCACCCCATGTCACCCCCTCCTTTCTATCTGGCTGCCTTCCCTCCCTCAGCTGACCTCTCCCCTGTGTCCAGCCACATCCTCAGTTCTTCTGTTTCCCCAGTCCTCTGGCCATGAGTAGAGGCAGTGGCATGAAGAGCACCTCACTACACAGGAGCTGGGGACAGGAAGCCCTGGCTCAGGGCCAGATAGCAAGGGAGTGGACACTAGAGGCAGACAAGGCCAGGATCTGATGCCTAGGGCCTGTCCCTGAATGGCTGAGCAGGGTACAGAGGCGACTCGGGGAGACAGACAGCAGGTGCAAAAACTGGAGCAGCCTGGGCAGAAGGGTATGAAGGGGACGGAGTGAGGGAACCTCTGGCAGACACTGGATCAGACCTGGGGGGAGATGTGGGAAAATCTAAGAAGGCCTGGGAGGAGAGCTCCAAGAAAGGCTGGTACAGTGCCTCAAATACTGGAGTTGTCAGATTGTATTGAATAAGACTGAGGACCAGGGAACAGTGAGGGGGGATCGGAGAATGCTGAGAACCCCGGGGGACCAGGGAACAGTGGGAGGGAGGCTGGAGAACCCTAAAAAGCCTGGAGGAACTACAGAACAATTGGGGGGGGCCAAAGAACACCAGGGGACTAGGCAACAGTGGGGGCAGACTGAGTAACATGAGACTGGCTGGAAAGGATGAAGGGAGATGGAGAACATGGAGGGGGTCTGTCGTAAGGAAGACTTGGGGTGCTGAGGGAACACAGTGGGGCCCGGGCATGATGGAGAGATGAGCCATTGGGGCAATGGGAGTTGGGAGAGGAGGCTGGGTAAGAGATAAGCCAGGAAGAATGGTGGTGTTGGGGGTACCCTAGAGGGAACCTGAGGAGGGGGATGTGTGTGTGGGGAATCTGGGGGGAAGGCAGCTACATTGGGAGAGGGGCACATGGAACAGGGGGTCTGGAGACCTGGGGAGAGGGGTCTAGGGACTAGTGGAGGGATAGTAGAGGAGGCCAGAAGGGGAATCCTTGAAAGGGAAGAGAGATGGGGAGAAGGGGGGGTGCACAGTGGGTTACCTGAGAAGGGGGTCCTGGGGACTAAGGGGGTATCTTGGGGATGATAGGGAATAGGTACTAAGTGGGGGGTAGAGCAGGTACCCCAGCAAGGGTTCCTGGGATGGAAAGAAGATGGTTACTAAGGGGATGTGGGGACCAAAGCTGAGTACCCCAACAGAGGATCTTGGGGATCAGGGAAGTGGAGTACTAAGGGAAGGTCAACTGGGAAGTGTTGAGGAGGAAAGGAGGATGGGGCTTGGGGGGTATAGGGGAGTTTTGGGACCAAAGGGGTGCATAAGGTAGGGAGTCTTGGAGACCAGAGGCTGAGGTTGTACTATTGAGGTCCTGAGCACTGGCATGGAGGTCCTATAGACCATGAATGGGGGTGTAGCAGGGTGGTCCGGACCACTGGGGGGAACCATGGGGCATGGAGGTCTTGGGGACCACAGATGGGAGTGTGCTCTGGGGGTCTTGGGGCACAAGGGGCTATAGGAATGAAGGAATCCTGGAGGCCATGAGTGGGAGTGCAGCAGGGTCCCCCCTTCTAGGCACTAGGTGGGTACATGGGTCAGTCCCCAGGTGGGCACTGGAGACTTGCAAGGGTGTAAGGGGTGTGGACTCCTGAGAATCATAGGTGAGAGTGTACCTCCCAGGGTCTGGGCCCTAGAAGGGTACACAAGGTCCTGGGGGCCTTGGGTAGGGGTACAGGGGAGCCCCTCCAGTGTTGGGCACTAGGGGATGCAAGGTATGGAGGTCCTAGTGGCTATGGGGGTATAGTAGGGTTCCCCCAGTTCTGAGTACTAACAGGTACAGAGAATTTGAGAGGTACAAGGGGTATGGAGTCCTGGGGACCATGGGTTGGACACAGCAAACCCCCCCCCAGTCATGGGCACTAGAGTGTGCAGGGCCCATGGGTAGGGGTACAGTGGTCCTGGGCACTATGATATGTGGACCTTTGGGAGAGTGAAGCAGAGTCCTCTCCCTTCATCTTGGGCACCAGGGGGATGCAGGGTGCTTGGGGTCCTGGGAAGTCAAAGATAGGGGTTTACCCCCTGAGTTTGGAGCACTAGAAAATAAGGTTTTGGGGGTCATGAAAGCTATGGGTGGGGGATGCAGCAGGGTCCCCCAGTCCTAAGTAGTAGGGGTACAGAGTCTGGGGGGTTTGGGTGGAGTGCATTCCTGAGTTTGGGATGCTAGGATGTAGGGCTCATTGGTGGGGGTACACCCCCAGTTTGGGGCACTAGGAGTACAGGGCATGGTGCTCCTGGCTGGGATGAACCCCCAGTTTGGGGCACTAGGAGTGCAGGGTATGGTGCTCCTGGCTGGGATGAACCCCCAGTTTGGGGCACTAGGAGTGCAGGGTATGGTGCTCCTGGCTGGGATGAACCCCCAGTTTGGGGCACTAGGAATCCAGGATGCACCCCCAGTTTGGGGCACTAGGGATGCGGGGCACGGGGTCCGCGGTGGGGTACACCCGCAGTCTGGGGCACTAGGGGCGCGGGGTATGGGGTCCGCGGTGGGGTGCACCCCCAGTTCGGGGCGCCGGGGGTGACTCACCAGCCCCCGCCCTGGCCGGGGCTCCAGGCGCTCCTGCAGCAGCAGCTCCCTCCCAGGCCGCCCGCTCCGCCGCCGCCTCCGCAGTTGCCCCGCCGGCCCCTCCCCCTCCCCGCCCCGCCCGGCCCCGCCCCGCCCCGCCGGCCTCGTGCCCCGTCGCCTCCTCGCGGTCCCGCGCACGCCGCCCTCGGCTGGGTCCACCGCCCTCGCTGGGTCCACGGCGCAGGCGCACAACGGTGCGCTCCACCGGCGCCTTCTCTCTCCGCCAGACCCAAGGCGCAGGCGCAGGCGCAGAAGCTCCTCCTTCTCCACTCTTCCCCAGAACCTCCGCCTCCTGCGGGTCTTTGGCCACTAGAGACCCGACTCAAGGCGCAGGCGCAGGACCTCCTTCCTCTGTTCCCTTCCCTACCTCCCTTGGGGCTCCAGCCTCCTCTCTCTGCGCAGGCGCGGGACTTCCTTGGCTTCTTACGCTACCCTAGCGCTAAGGACACGCATCCACCCCCGAACTCCGGCGCAGGCGCAAAGCCCTCGGGCAGCAACCTAATGAAGCTGGTGGGGGTTGTGGATGATGGAAGAAACAGGGCAGGAGACTGCTGAGGTGGAGGGGGGCGCTCTAGCCCTGAGTTCCCGAGGAAAGGGAGGGAGGACGGCGGGACACTGCGGGAGCTACTGCTCCTCACTGCGCTTGCGCCTGGGTGCGTCGCTCCTTTCCCCGAGGGGAGGGAGCCCTGCGGTTTCCGTGGGAACCACTGGCCAATGAGAGCGCGACGTCGGAACGCGCCTCTCCTGCGCCTGCATCTCCTCGCTCCTGCCCCTCCCTCCTCCCCCTGCCTCCTCCCGCGGCTGTCCTCCTGCTCTCGCCTTCCTCCCCTCCTCCCGTGTTCGGCATCCAGGGGGCCATCCCCGCCACAACCAGCTGCCCCGGGGCGGGCGAGCCAGCCTTGCTGAAGCTACGAGGCGCGGGAGGAGAGGGCGTGTGCCAGCCGGGCCGAGCCACCTTGGGCACCACCTCGCGTCGGTCCCTGGGGACGGTGTGCCCACGAGCCCCATCCTGCCCTCCCCCTCCGCTCCAGCCTGGCCCCGCCAGCAGCTCTCGTGGAGCCGCAGCCCCCACCTGCCAGGGCCTTGGCACCGTCCGGTGGTGCGACAGGCAGAAGCCCGCAAACGGGATGCCACCCGCTTTGTGCCCGCGCCCCAGCCCAGCGGGCCCTTCCCGCTGCCTTGGAGCCGAGACCTCGCTGTACTGGAGCGGGAGCTCGGGAGAAGCAGTGCCCGGCTTGTTTTTCTGTCGGTAACCCTGGTGCGACCCAGTGTGCCCGGCTGAAATGGACCCAGGCCAGGGCATAGGTACAAAGTGGAGGCTGGAGGCAACAGCCCCGCAGCTTTGTGTGCAAGGCCAGGAAGGGCCTCCTCTTCTCTTTTCCCTCCTTTCTCCATGTTCCACTTTCCCTTCTGTGCTAGGTGGCACACTGGCTATAGCAGTGGACCTGGGATCAGGCAGACCTGAGGTCAAACCCGGCCTCACTTACTAGGTGTGTGAGCCTAGGCAAGTCACTGAACCTCTGTTTGCCTCAGTTTCCTCATTTGTAAAATCAGGGAGAATAGTAGGTTGTTGGGAGGATTAATGAGATGTTTGTAAAGTACTTTGCAAGAGCTTAAAATCCTGTATAAATTCTAGATGTTATTATTAGTTTCAGTTTCCTTCTCTTCCCTCCCTGCTGCTGCCTTCCTCCTTTTCCCTTCCTCCTCTCCTGTCCTCTGGAAGGGAGCAGAAAAGAGGGTATACCAAAGGATGAGAGCTGCGTAGGACCACAGAGATCCCTTATTTTACAGATGGAGACACTGAGGCACAGAGAAGTTGAGGTCCCCTTTGCCATTTCTATGCTATATATTCCCAAATGGCCACACTCCAATTCCCTAGGTCCCTGTCTATACCCACCGAGGCTGTAAACATGGGCTCATGGAGTCAGTTTTTCTCTTGGTCCTCAGATTAGCACACTGACCATACCTCCTGGCCTGTGGTTGAAGACACTGCCCTTTGGCTTCAACAGCCTGGACTTATCCTCTGAGATAGAGGTCATCTTTGCTGGGTTGGGTAGCAGCCAACTTAAGCTGATATCCTCGTCTCCTTTTGCTCTCTGCACTTAGTGGACTTTCCTCCTGACTCCTTTTCAGGGCCAGGGGCAATGTCTGGGAGGTCCCGGAGGACAGGCCTTGACCATTCCTTTACTGAATGTTCCGTTGAGGGCCCTGTTGGAAAACTGGGCAATCTGGGATTGTCTCATCTGTCCTCAGTGTTCTGATTTCTCCCTTGGCTCTGCATGCCATGAAAGAGTGGTCTGACCAGTGGGTTTAGTCTACTGCCTGCCTTAGTCGAAGAATATAGAAATGGCGCCTCTGTCAAAGCGGCGTTGGTACTGTTGTTGTTTAATCATGCCTGGCTCTGTATGACCCCATTTGAGATTTTCTTGGCAGAGATATTGGGGTGGTTGGCCATTTCCTTCTCCAGCTCATTTTACAGATGAGGAAACTGAGGCAAACAGGGTGAAGCAATTTGCCTAGCTAATAAGCATCTGAGGCTACATTTGAACTTAGGTCTTCTGGACTCCAGTCCTGGCTTCGCCACTGAGCTACCCAGCCTGAGTATAATCACAAATTCATCACCTCCCACACACCCAACTGCCCCAACCTCTGATGCTATTAAGGGGTAAATATCTACCCTTCTAAGTTCAGCTCCCTTGGTACAGTAGCTCAAGCCCCAAAGTCCACCTTCAGGCCAGTTCAAAATTGAACTGCTAACTACAGTGATTTTTTTCTTTTAATATTTTTTATTATTCCTTTTTTAACATCACTATTCCTTTCCAATGACTCTTGTCTCTCTGCTCTCCCCATCTCCTCCAAAGAAACCTAACCTGTAACAAAAGTACAGTTAAGCAAGTGAATAAACACCTTGGGCTTGTTTTAAAAGTTATTCTTTTAATTTTAAACTTTTAATTTTAAGTGTTATTCTGCCTCTACGATCCATCACTTGGTCACTGTGTTGATCAGACTTCTGAAGTCTTTGGATAGTTTTTCTTTGCATAGTTGTGATCATTGTGAAAATCCCCTGTCCAGTTCAATTTACTTTGCTCTGTGTCAGTTCTGAGAGAATGTCAGAGTTAGAAGAGATCTATCTCAGCAGCCACTGAATCCAATTCACCCCCCAAGGAATCCCTACTGCAATCCACCCATCTGACGTGGTTATGCAGCTGCTGCTTGAAGACTTCCAAGTTCACATGAATATTGCCAAGTTTCTCTGAATTCTCCCTATTCCACCTTTCTTGTGGTGCAGTGCTATCCCCATTGCCTTCATAAGCCACAGGTGACAGGAGTCTTCTTTCCTTCCAGTTCAACTACAAAGTTCTGCTATCGATATTTTTGCATCTATGGGATCTTTCCCTCTGTTTTTTTTTTTTTTTTTTTAGCCTCCTTGGAGGTATATGCCCAGGAGTGGGAACTTTGTGTCAGTCACAGTTGGTTTGTTCCAACAGTTCAGCCAATTCATAATGCCACCGGGAGGACACTAGTGTACCAGCCTTCCCACAGCCCCTCTAGCATTGACCATTTGGGGCTTTTGTCATCTTTGCTCCTCTGATGGGTGTGAGGTGAAATGCTTCAACCCGAATTTCTCTTATTATTAGTGGTTTGGAGCCTTCTTTCATATGGCCACTTATAGCTTGCATTTCTTCTTTTGAAAATTTTAAACATTTACCTAGTGGGGAATGGCTCATAATCTTAATAAACTTGTAGCAATTTCTTCCATATCTTGAATAACAGCCAGACTTTTATCAGAGCAAAGATTATAGTGAAACTTCAAATGCACAGGTTTCTTAATTTTAAGAGAAAGGAGGTCTCAGCCATCAACATAATTACAGATGTGTGCTTGAATGTGTTCATTGACTATCAAATAATGTCACTATATCATCATTTACAAGAGCAGCCACAAACTAAACATTATAAAGTGAATTTCAGCAGCTATTACAGTCACTATCATTTATATAAGCTTTATTGTGTCAGAAGTCCTTCACATATATAATCTCACTTGATTCATAAAAATTCTTATTAGATGGGTTTTATTATAATATTCCTACTTATTTACATTTTATTTATACACATGTATAATTTATATTTATTATAATAGTTCCTACTTTAGAGATGTGAAAACTGAGGCTTGCCTAGGGTCATATAGATGAGATTTGAACCTCAAGTCTTGCGTCTCCAAGGGCAATAGTTGATTCACATTTTTGTGTTGTCTCCTAGAAGTGGCTAGATGGCCCTGTGAACACAGTACTAGGCCTGGACTCAGGAAGACTTGAATTCTCAGATGCTTACTAGCTTCATGACCCTGGCAATTCACTTAATTTCATTTGCCTCAGTTTCATTAACTGTAAAACGGGGATGATAATAGCACCTACCTCTCAGAATTGTTGTGATCAAATGAAGCAGTATTTGTAAAGGGCTTGGTGCCTAATAAATGTTTGTTTCCTCTCTCTCATTAAGGAATTTGGGATGAACTAAGCTACCTATCACGCAGTTAGATGGCATAGTAGATAGAGTGCTGGGCCTGGATTCAGAAAGATTCATTTTCCTGAGTTTAAATCTGACATCAGACACTTATTAGTTGTGTGACCTTGACCAAGTCACCTCATCCTGTTTGCCTCACTTTCCCTATCTGTAAAATGAGCTGGAGAAGGAAATGTCAAATCCCTCCAGCATGTCTGCCGAGAAAACCTCAAATTGGGTCACAAAGAGTCAGACACAATTGTACGACAACCAGTTACCTGCCCCTGTTCCTCCCATTCTGTGATTCTGGTAGGAGATGGAAGGGACCAAGGGTAGAAATAGGGGCATTAGCCTTAGAAAGGAATGCAGGGTGATGAATTTAGATTTGAAAGGGACTTTAGAGGCCATCAAATCCATCCTCCTCATTTTTCTAGACGAGGAAAGAGGCTGAGAAGTGGTTCCCAGTAACTGTCAAAGGATATGACAATTCTCAAAATAAGAAATGCAAATTGTCAACCATTCCATGAAAAAAAAGCCCTACGTCACTAATAAGAAAAAATGCAAATTACTACTCTGACATTTTACTTTATTCTTTTCAAATTGACCACATTTGAAAAAGACCAGAACAGTGTCTGTGGGAGGACCTGGAGGAAGATGAGCACACTCATTCATTATTGGTGGAGCTGCAAATGTGTCTGATCTTTCTGAAAAGCATGGAATTATGTGAGAAAAGCTATGAAATGTTCATACCCCTTGATTCAACCATGCAACCATGAGACATAGACTTGCTCCAAGAGGTCGAACACAGAAAAAAATATCCCATATATGATGAAATTCTCTCCCTCTTCATCTCTGCCTCCTGGCTTTCATGAATCTCCCACCCAACATCCCACCTTCTGTTGTTCAGTCCTTTCAGTCAAGTCCAATGCTTCATGACCCCATATGGGGTTTTCTTGACAAAGATACTGGAGTGGTTTGCCATTTCCTTCTCCACCTCGTTTTCCAGATGAGGAAATCGAGGCAAACAGAGTTGAATTACTTGCTCAGGGTCACACAGCTAGTGAGTATCTGGGGCTGGAATTTGACTCAGGTCATCTTGACTCCAGGCCCAGTTCCCTAACCACTATGCCATCCAGCTACCCATCCACCTCTACAGGAAGCCTTTTCTGAGCCCCCATCATTTTAATGCCTTTCTTCTGTTGATTATCTCCTGTCCCACCTACATCTTGTTAGTACACAGCTGTTTGCTGTGTCTCTGCCATTAGACAGTGAGCTCTCTGAGGGCAGGAACTAGTTTTTGCCTTTCTCTGTATCCCCAACATTTAGCACAGTCCCTGGTATGTAAGAGGCTTTTAAGAACTAATTCTTGACAGACTGACTAAAATTTTACCAAAGAACTTTTTTCAATGGTGGAAATAAAAAAGAAACAAAATGGAGCCTCATTTGGGACTGGTTGAACAACTTGTCTTCCATGGACATAATGGGATACATCTAAAAAGATGAATACAAGAAATTTAGAGAAATGGGGGGAAGATATTTGAATCGAAAGATCAAAATGAGTAGAGACAAGAAAACATTTAAGAGGACGACATGAACGCAAATGAAAACAGCATCAAAAAGCAGCTGAACTGAGATTCAATACGATAATGATGAATACTAGTTTAGGAAGACTGCTGCTGAAACAAACTTCCTGTCTCTTTGTAGAGTGGCGGGGGATGACGGGTAATGGAATGTCACAAATGCTGTCAGATTTGGTTGGTTTGCTTTAACTCTATTTCTTTGTGACAAGTAATGGTTTTATGGAGGAGTGCTGAGACATGACTGGTATAAAAAATAAGATGCATGAATAAATCCTAATATGTGTGTGTATACATTAGAATTTATTCATACATTTTGTTTTTTGAAAGAACAAGATTCTCCTTTGTAACATACATGTATAATATATATATACATACACCCGTTGGGTGCAGCCTTTTGATTGAGTCCAAATTTTACAGAACAAATCCTTTTATTAAGGGGATTTGTTCTGCGAAGTTTAGATTCAGTCACATGGCCGCACTTGAGGAACTAGAGGACCCCATATGTGGCCTTGAGGCTGCAGGTTCCCCACCCCTGGATATGCCTATGTATATATATATATATATATATATATATATATATATATATATATATACACACATATGTATATGTGCACATATATGTTAGAAAGGAGAAGCTCATTCTTTAAGCTTTTAGCAGCAACAAAAGGGGAGAATGGTTTTAAAGCTAGGAGCAAGGGAGATGAGGGAACTCCAGAAAGAAAGTTCAGCCCATGGAGTTTTGAAAGACTTGAAACCAAATCTCCCTTCAGAGCTTACTAGCTCGTATCCTTAAGCAAGTCTTTTACCCTCTCTTTCAGTTCAAAATCTTTAATCCTATGAGTCTACATTCTTAGCCAAGTAGGGGGTGAGATTAGCTTCCAAAAAAAGAGGTGGACATAACGTTTTTGTGATGGGAGTGCTCAAAAAAGAGGATGTCCGTGCATTGTGGAGCCCCTAGAAGAGATTCAATAACCTGAATTTGTAGAGGGCTTGGAGCTATACGTAGCAATTGGTGAGTCTGGAGCATGAGCCAAAGGCAAAGACGTGTTCCAGTAAGGGAAAGCCCTTAAGGAGAGACTGTGGACCTAAGGACATAAGGTCCCATTGGGGCATCTGGCTGAACACTGAGAGGATGCTTCCAGGGGAGAGAGCAGTGGAGGACATCCTGGCCAGGAAAGAACACTGAATCATGTTGCAGCCAATTAATCTCAATGATTCTTGCTATTTCCTATTTATCCTGTATATAGCTTGCTTTAAGGGCCCGCTGGATAGAGTGCTGGGTCTGGGGTCAGAGAGTCTCATCTTCCTGAGTTTAAATCCAGCCTCAGACACATACTAGCTGTGGGACCCTGGGCAAGTCACTTAACCTTGTTTGCCTTAGTTTCCTTATCTGTAAAATAAGCTGGAGAAGAAAATGGCAAACCACTTCAATATCTCTGTCAAGAAAACCCCCCAAATGGGGTCAAGAAGTGTCAGACATAACTGAAAGGACGGAACAATGCTAAAATAGCTTGCTTTGTCTGTATTTGTTTTCATGTTGGCTCCACCATTAGACTATAACTCCTTGAGGGCAGGTGCTCTCTTTTACCTCTTTTTGCATCTTCAGTGCTTAGCAGAGTGCCTGGCACATAGCAGGTGCTTAATAAATGTTTATTGATTGATTGGTTAAGTAAGCTGCTAAGCTTCTTTACTGAGCTTGTTTCTACCTATGTCCAAGGACTATTAGCATCCTCTAAAGCTCAGTGTACTGTAGCAAAGCCCCAGGGCTGTGCCCTTGTTACTCCTCTGACGGGGAATCAGTTTCCATTGTTTCATTATGTTTTCCAAGGTAATTCCGTAGCTTGGAAATTGCGAAATTCTCAGTGTTTAGGCATTGAGAAAATAGATTTCAGGGAAGAACTAGGATTGAAGACTGGTAAAATGTGAAGGTGGAAGACTCAGAAGGGATTGGAAGGTGGATGACAGTTCCTTGCTGAACTTGTTAATAGGGTGAACGCTGGTGAGGGAAGACAATGAAACCAGAGCAGATGTGATGCACTGGGGGAGTGGGGAGGTGCTTTAGCTTTAGATCAAAGAGTTGGCTCATCAGGAGCTATGGAAAGCCAGTAGCTGGATGCCAGAGTGGAGAGATACAGCGTTTAAGACCATGGGAGCAGGAGAGTTTGGGAGCAGATGCTAAGCTCAAAGACAAGGCAGTCGACCTCTGTGGAGGCTGAAGTAGAGTGGAGACAGAAGGCACATGAGGGCAACTGGTCAAGCAGGTGGAAGGTTTGGATGTTTTGGATGATTTGATGCGAACATCGAAGTCATCAAGGATCATAGCAGGGGATGGGTCAACAAGCATATTGTGAGTCAGTCAGTCAGTCAACAAATATTTATAAAGTGCCTACTATATGCCAGGGTGGCTAGGTGTTACAGTGGATAGAACACCACACCTCAAGTCGGGAAATCTCAGCTTTTTTAGTTCAAATCTGACCTTTGACACTTCCTAGTTGTGTGACCCTGGGCAAGTCACTTCACCCTGTTTGCCTCAGTTTTCTCATCTGTCAAATGAGCTGGAGAAGGAAATGGCAAACCCCTCTAGTATCTCTGCCAAGAAAAGCCCAAATGGGGTCATAAAGAATTGGACAAGACTGAAAACCAGCTGAACAGCAGTAACTCTGTGCCAGGCATCATGCTATGCTCTGGGGATAGAAAGAAAGTTAAAAGACAGTCCTTGTTCTAAGGGGCAGTCTAATAGGAGAAACAACTATGGACAAACAAACTGCACAAGAAAAATTGTTAATAATCAACAAATGCAAGGAACTAGAACTAAAGGGAATTGGGAAAGGCTTCTTGTAGAAGGTGCAATATTAGCTGAAACTTGAAGGAAGCCAAAGAAGTCAGGAGATAGAAATGTGGAAGGAAGAAATTATAGGCAAGGGGACAACTAGTCTTAATGCCCAGCATAAGGAGATAGAGTATTTTGTGGAAGAGCAAGAAGGCTGGTATCGTTGAATCTCAGAGTACAGGGAAAGGAATAAGTCATAAGAAGATCTAGAAAGTCAGGAGGAGTCCAGGTTGTGAGAGGCATTGAATACCACGTGCAGAATTTTATATTTGTTCCTGGAAGTGGTAAGGACCTATTGGAGTTGACCGAGTACAGAGATGACCTGGTCAGATTGAAGCTTTAGGAAACTCATTTTGACAGCTGAATGAAGGATGGACTGGAGTGGAGAGTGACTTGTGGCGGGCAGATGAAGTAGCAGGTTATTGCAAGCTATACAGCTGTAACCTGTACATGGGTGGTGATAGTGTCAAAGGAGAGAAGGGGACATGTAGGAGCGAGATGTTGTTAAAATAGAATTGCCAGGACTTGATAGAATGGACATGGAGAGCTGAGAGAGAGTAAAGAGTCAAGGATGACACTTAAGTTGTGAGCCAGTGGGACTGGGAGGAAGGATGGTGGTGCTCTGGACACTAGTAGGGAAATAGGGAAGGGGTGAGGACGGAGGGAGACAGATAATGAGTTCAGTTTTGGACATGTTGAATTTGAGCTGTCTATAAGACATTCAGTTTGAGATGTCCAATAGGCAGGTAGAGATGGGAGACTGGAGGTCAGGAGAGATTAGCGATGGACAAGTAGTTCTGAGTATCATCAGCATAGAGATGATCAATTGAATCTATGAGGAGTGATGAAATGACTAAGGCAAATCGCATGTTGGAAAGAGAAAAGAGGGCACAGGACCGAGTCCATCCATGGTTAGTATGTATATGATCTGAAGAGACTGAGGAGGACCATCAGATGGGTAGGAGGAGAGTCAGGAGGGATTAGTGCCACAAGCTAGTAGTGTCACTGAATCTAGAGAGGAGTATCAAGGAGAAAAGAGTGATCAATGATGCCAAAAGTAGCAGAGAAGTCAAGAAGGAGAATTGAGGAAAGAGTGTTGCATGTGAGATGGGGTCAAGAAGGAGATAGTGGCAGAAGGCGTCTGGCTGATATGAGATGAGGAGGAGGAAAGGGAGAAGAGAAGAGGGAGATCTTAGTTGAATGGCCTAATCGTTTCATGAAGCAATGTTCTTACCTGAGAGGGTAGGGGATGGGAAAGACATAGGGGGTTTGAGGAGGGATGAAAACTTTTGGAAGGGCTCCTGTGATGAGGATCGTAAGAAAATTAGGGAAATATCAAAAGATTTGCCTTGTAGGAGTGAGTGCCTATTTGAGATTTTGTAACGTAAGTTTGTGACCTAGAAGTGGCAGAAGCAAACATTTCTCGCATCTCTATCTTTGCACTGGAGAGGGAACGGGGGACCCAGGCCATAACCCTGGGAGATAGGTGGTATTATAATCCCCATTTTACAACTGATGAAACTGAGGCAGATGGAGGTGACCTAGTTAGGAAGTATCTGAGGCTTAGATTTGAACTCAGGTCTTCCTGGCACTGAGTCTAGTGTTCCACCAGCTGCACCTGGCTGTATCCTGTGCCTGAAATGCACTTCCTCTAAACCTCCATTTAGAATCTCTTACATCATTCAAAACTCAGCTCAAGGGGGCAACTTGTGCAAGAAGTCTTCCAAATTCCTCTCAGCTGCTACTGGAGCCGCCCCAAATTATCTTATATTCATTGCACATGTATGATTCAGCCCCAAAGTCTAGTGTGCCTTCTCATCCTTCTGTCAGCC
This sequence comes from Notamacropus eugenii, assembly GCF_028372415.1. Lineage (NCBI taxonomy): Eukaryota > Metazoa > Chordata > Mammalia > Diprotodontia > Macropodidae > Notamacropus > Notamacropus eugenii. The sequence continues at coordinate 27,882,425 of NC_092876.1, forward strand.
AAGGAGCCGCGATAGTTTCTCAGCTACATCCTTCAAAACCCTGAAAACAGTTCTATGTAAATGAGCTGGTGGACCACAATGCACTGCAGTTATCCTCACCTTCAGTCAGTACTTGTGCCTTGGAGTCGCTCTCAAATAGCTCCTTTCCATAAGAGCAGCTTTCTCTGAAGTCCTCAGAATTGTCTCAAACTGCTTTGTTCAAAGGAATGCCTTTTTTCTGTTCCTTTTGGCCAACAGAATGTCTGTCTGGGAAAGAGACAGCACCAAAGGCAGTTCGTATGGGGAGAGGGCACTCATACAAGTGCATGTAATTAACATCTTTCATATTTTTCATATCTTTGAAGGCAGGGATTGTCTGTAGCAATGTCTGACATATATAAGATGCTGAAGAAATGCTTGTTGAGCTATAGATGGGAGATCTGGACAGGCTGATGTGGGCAAATGGAGTGAACCTCAAAGGAGTTACTGAGTGATGATGGTGGGAGGGAGGGGTGTGTGTGTGTGTGTGTGTGTGTGTGTGTGTGTGTGTGTGTGTGTGTGTGTGTGTGTGTGTAGGGAGCCTGAAAGAAGAAGGCAATTGCACAGGAGAGGTTGAGGTACACTCAGGAAAAAGGACAGTTTCCATAAGCATATGAATGAATGAGAATGAATGGCAGAATGTATCAGGTGCTAGGCATTTGGGCAGCTAGGTAGTGCAGTGGATAGAGCATTGAACCTGACATGAGGAAGATCTGAGTTCAAATCCTGCTTTAGACACCCAAGTGACTCTGGGCAAGTAACAACCCCATTTGCCTCCATTTCTCATCTATAAATTAGGGACACACTGGAGAAGGAAATGGCCAATCACTCCAGTATCTTGGCCATGGAGTAGGACTTTGTCCATGGGGATCACGTAGAGCTGGGCAGACCAAACACAACAAGGCGCTGTGTGAAGAGCTTAGGACATAAATACAAAAGACAATTCTTGCTCTCGAGGCACTTACTACGTATTCAAATAAGAGAAGATAACATGTATGAAGGAGTGTTGGTCAGGGAGCAGTATTTTGTTCAAAGAAGTCCTAAGGATGGTAGAGTCATAGGATGATTAATTAACTGACTATCCTTTCCAGGAATGGTAGAGTTGATTTGATTACTGGACATGGTGAATACTTACTGATCTGAAGGGTAAGGGTATCAGAAGAAAGAATTTTAAAAAAAAAGAAAGACAGAAAGCAAAACTGGTTTTTGTTCAGTCCAGTGTTTCAAATGCAATCCTCTTTTCTGTTCTCCTTTGTGATATTCATATTTTTTAAATGCTTGTTAAATTCAGGCTTAGTTCAGGCTTTCTAGGTCCCCTGACCTACCTCCACTGCCCTGCACTCTTCATTCTCCCATTGCCATCCCCCCAACTCTCCTCAACCCCATCTTTTGGTGTTCTTCCTTTTTATTATGCATTTTAGAACCCCCTTTCTAATATTAACAAACTTCCATGAATCTTAAAATCTCTTCTTCTCATACACCTTCCACTTTCTTGCACTCACAGAAACTTGGCTAACTCTCAGAAGACACTTGGGTTCCGGGGTATCCTCTCTAGGGTTACATACACATGGCACCCACCTTAGTGGCCCTGAAGGAACATTCATACTCTTTTCTCTCCACTGTTAATGCTAGGCACTCTCCCCTCTGCCACGAGCATTCAGCAACCCCTTCTCCTTTGAGGTTCATGCCTCCCTGTCTAGATGGCCTGATCCAGATGTTGTCCACTGTTATCTACCAGCCATGAAGAAGCTGACGTTGTCTTAGAGAGAATGCCACATGGAACACATGAATACACTGGGGATCATGATCCCAACACCTAGTCCTGCAGTGAGAGGCATTTCCTCTTCTTAAGTGTGCTGGAAAACCCAGCTTGCTCCATACTCTCCAAGCTTGATCATTTAAAGATAAAAACCGGGACATGGCCAGCTATCCCTATTAAATCCTTGGACAACGTGGATACAATTTCAAGGACTTTTCAGCACTTAGTCCAAAGCCTGAGTGATCCATGGAAGGTTTTGGTATTTTATCATTTACCTTAAGTGAAGTGCTAGGTGGCTCAATGGACAGAGCACTAGGTCTGGAATCAGGAAGACATCTTCCTGAGTTCAAATCCAGCCTCAGACACTTACTAGCTGTGTGACCTTGGGCAAGTCACTTTACCCTGGTTTCCTCACCTGTAAAATGAGCTGGAGAAGGAAATGGCAAACTACTCCAGGATCTCTGCCAAGAAAACCCCAAATGGGGTCACAGAGAGTCAGACACAACTGAACTACAACAACAAAGGGAGTTGGCACCGAATAGAGGGATCCACCCCATCTCTGCACACATATTAATGAATACAAAATATATACAAAGTATATTGAAGTTAATTTTGCAGGGAAAGCAGTGGCGGTTGGAGGGAACCAGACCAGCTAGCCCTCATCTCATGGAGGACATGGCCCTTGAGCTGAGCTTTGAAAGAAGTTGGGGATTCTAGGAGGCAGAGGTGAGGCAAGACTCACTATAGTGCTGGGTACAGAAACGGTGCTTAATAAATGTTGATCAATTGCCTTCTAGCCAGGAGGAACAGCCTGTGCAAAAACTCGGAGGCAGGAGATGGTAATGGCATGTGAAAGGGACAGCCAGGTGTCTGGACCATAGGAGGCTAGAAAAGGAGGAATGTGTAGTAAGTCTGGAAGAATAGGCTAGCCCAAGCCTGCATAGCCTACCCTTTGCTCTCTGCCTTCCCAAAGGCAGAGGATTTCCTCTACACACAAAGGATGTTTTCCTCCACATTTTTCACAGGCCACCTGAAATCCTTCGGCTTACTGCAAGCAGGCCTTGGGCGGAAAGCCAGGTTGTGCAGGCCTGGGCCAGACACATCAGATGTGAAGGCTTAAATTGTCAAACAGAGGAGTGGAGATTATCTCCTTAAAGCAATAGGGAGCCACTGGAGCTTTTGGAGTAGGGGAATGAAGGACTTTAGAATATCACCCTGGCTGCATCGTGTAAAATGAATCGGAAAGGGGAGACATGAAGTTGGGAGACCAATTGGGAAGCAAAACCTGCAATGTATATCCCCCAAAGGGGTCATTGACAAAAAGAAAGGGTCCATACCCAGCGAAATATTCATAGCAACGCTTTTGGCAGTAGCAGAGAAAAAATTGGAAGCAAAGTACGTGCTCATCAATTGGGGAAGAGCTGAGCGGATTGTGGTCCATGAATGGAATGGAAGATGACTGTGCTGTAAGAGATGATGGATGGGCTGAATACAGAGAAGGATGCAAAGACTTGGATGAATTGATGCAGAGGGAAGAGGAGCCAGGAAAATAATATATTCAGTGACTAGAGAAGGGTAAATTCAAAGGACAACTACTAGAAGACAATGATTGCAAAATTGCAAAGACCCCATAAAGAAGAGCTAGGAGAAGACTTCTCCCTCTCATTCCTTTAGAAGATGGGAGGTGGAGACAGCTAGGTAGCACAGCAAATAGAATACTCTAGAGTCAATGGGACCTGAGTTCTAATCCAACCTTGACACTTATTAACTGTGTGACCTTGGACAAGTCACCCAATTACCTTGCCTTCCCCTCTCCAAAAAAATAAAAATAAAAAGATGGGATGTGGGGTACAACCCAAGCATATGAAATATTGTCTGTAACATCAGCTTTTTTTGGAAAGGGGGGTATAATGATTGATTTTGCTGAATTTTTTTTGTCTGTGTTTTCTGTAAAAAAAAAAAAGTCTTATAAGGAAAGGCTTTTGGGAAGGAGGGAGAAAAATAAAGGAGAATTCAGATGGTGTAAACAAAAAATATCAGTAAGAATCTATTTTTTTTTCAAGTCAAGGTGAGAGATGAGGACATAGACTGGGATCGGGTGGCAATGTCAGAATGAAAAGTACAAACAGGAAGAAATTGTACAGAGAGAATCAACAAGATTTGTCAACCAATTGTATGTTCCAGATCTAGGGAGAGTAAGGAGCTAAGTAAGACTCCAAAGTTAGGTAGCTGAATGTCTAGATCTTTGATCCAGAATCAGTTCCTCAATAGCATTGTTGTTTGCTAAGGATCTACTATGTACCAGGGACTATGCTGGTGCTGGGGAGACAATTACAGGAAATGAAACAGTCCTTATTCTCCCTCATCTGTCTACCCAGGTCCTCGTGGCTTACTGCAATAGCTTCCTAAGGACTCTCTCTGCCTTAGGTCTTTAACTTTCCAACTCCATGTAGCTACTAAAGTGATATTCCTAAAGTATGTTACTCTTCTACTCAGAAAGCTCCAGTGGCTCCCTGTTATCTCGAGGAGCTAATAAAAATACCTCTGTTTGGCTTTTAAAACTTTTCACAACCTGCTTATCTTTCCAGCCTCATTATATATTATCTCTCTCAGACTTAGCCAGACTATTTCTAATACAAAACAGTCCATTTCCCATCTCTGTGCCTGTACACTGGCTGTGACTCATGCCAGGCAGGCATTCCCTCCTCATTTCCCCTTCTTGGAGTCTTTGGTTTCCTTAAAAACTCTGCTCAGGCACTACCACACGAAAATTTCCCTCACCTCCTCGCCTCCTCCTCCCCTCCTCCAGCTGCCAGTGAGTGGCCTCACCTATAAATTTACATTGTATTTATGTTGTAAACATTTTGTATATAAAAATAACTGTTGTAACTAGAAAACTGGCCTATTAGACAGGAAGACCTTGGTTCATATCCTGCTTTAGACATCCTGGGCAGTTAAGTCATTTAACCCCTTCCTGCTCCAGGACAGTAGTTCTCAAAGTTTTTGGTTTCTGAACCCCTTTACATACACTCTTAAAAATTATTGAGGACTTCCCACAAAGTTCTTTCATTTATGTAGGTTTTAGTTATAGATATTTACCGTATTAGAAATTAAGACATCTTAGTACTAGGGGCAGCTAAGTGGCACAGTGGATAGAGTGCTGGGCCTGGAGGCATGAAAACTCATCTTCCTGAATTCAAATCTGACTTCAGTAGCACCTAATGGCTGTGTGACCCTGGGAAAGTCACTTCACCCTGTTTGCCTTAGTTTCCTCATCTGTCAAATGAGCTGGAGAAGGAAATGGCAAACTACTCCAGTATCTTGGCCATGAAAACCCCAAATGGGGTCACGGAGAGTCAGACATGACTGAAATGACTGAACAAAGTCATTTTATGTGAGGAAAAGCAAGCAGACCAATGTTGATAGATTACAGGGACCATGCAGGGGAGTGATGTGTACAAAGCCCAGAGCAGTGCAAAGGGGCCAAGTTTGACTTTGTATTTGATCCTGGTAGTAATTTGAAGCCCCTCAAGTTTATGGAGGGAGTGGGGGGAAGGGGACAACATGGTCAGACCTATACCTTGGGAAAATTACTTTAACAACTGAGTATGAATTGAGATATACTTGAATAGAGTACAAGCATGGCTGGGGGTTACAATGGATTAAAAGGTTGACTTTAGAATTGTGGACTCTGGGTTCAAATCTTGGCCCTGCCCCTACACACTTGAATGAGAGAGACTTGAGCCAGGAAGAAGAACAATAAGGCTATTGCAAGAATCTGGACAAGAAGTGATGGGGGCCTGAGCCCAGCTTGTGGCTCTTTGAGTTGGGGGGTGGTACGCATAGGTGAGATCTGTTGGCAGTAGGCTGGATAAATGGAGTGAGGAAGAGTGAGGAGACATGGACCATACCAACGCTGCAAACATGGGTGGCCAAAAGAATGCCTTTGACAGGAATGACAAAGTTGGGAAGATGGACAGATGTGGAGGGAGAGATTGTGAGTTCTGTTTTAGACATGCTGAGCCTGAGCTCTCTGAATGGTTCAAGTCAGGGTCTGCCAGTTTTACCAGACTCCCAAAGAGGTTCCTGGCACAAAAATGGTAGAGTCCCTGGAAGAGAGGGAAAAATAAGAGTGCCCAGGGCAGAACCTTGGGGGACGGTTAGTGGCTGTGTCATGGAAAGTCAATAGTATACTGTAGAAGGCAGAAAAGCAGTACTCTGAGTGAGGAAGATCTGAGTTCAAATTTGACTTCCTAGCTGTGTGACTCTGGGCAAGTTACTTTACCTCTGTCTGCCTCATTCTCCCCAGTTGTAAAACGGGGATCATAATAGCACCTGCCTCTCAGGGGTGTTGTGAGAACTAAATTAAACACTTTCTGGCACACAGTAGGCGCTTAATAAATGCTAGTTCTCCCTTTCCCTATTCTCTGTCCTCTACTCTTAAATCCCTTGCCCCTTTTCCCAAGGTTCATAGATTTCAAGCTGAAAGGGACTTCTAATCCAATCCCTTACCCCCATTCTGCAGATGGGGAAATTGAGACCCAGCCAAATTGAATGACTAATTAGAGGGAACGCAGGCAATGAGTAATGACAATCAGGACCGAAGCCCAGGACCTCTTACCTCATGTGTACACACAGTCCCCTCATCATTCATTCTTTGTCAGCACTCACCCGTTTGTAAACCACATCATTTCCCCTTGCTGTTCCTGGATTCATTCTGGCAGAGATGGTTGATGTGTTGATCGGTTTTGCTTAAAGCTTAAAAAAACAAGTCTTTGTTAAAAGGGAAGACTCAATGAAAAAGGGAAATGAGAGGTATATTCAGTAATGACTATATGTAGAAAGAAAAGACATTATTAAACTTAAAAAAGAGATGAAAGGGTTTTTAAATTTTAAGCTTCTTTTCTCCACAAAAGTGTAAGTCTGACCATGGTGCCCTCCTGCGTCAGAACCATCAGTGGCTCCCTATTCCCTCAGGGATAAACTACACATTCTTCACTCTGGCATTTAAAGACACTCATATTCTGCCTCTAACCTCTGCTTCTTGGACAATTTCCCATTATTCCCTATTCACCAACTTGACATCCCAGCCAAATTGTTCTCGTTTTTTCACAAACCTGGCCTTCTAGCTCCCACATTTGCGTCTTTGCAGAAGCTCTCTCCCATGTCTGGAATACGTTCCTGCCTCAGCGTGGCCTCCTAGGGACTCATGCACTACCTCACACCACAGTGTCTATTGGGCTCTCTCTCTGTCCTTGAATAAATTGGGGGTGAAGGTGGATGGGGGAGAGTTTGCTGATTAATCTTTTATATACATATTCATCTGTTTATGTACCACATCTCATGCAGAGTATAAGCAGCTAGTGGACCTGGGTGGCACAATGGATAAAAGGGTTGAATCATGGAATCTGGGTTCAAATCTTGGCTCTTCACACCTGAGTGAATTTGGGTAAAACATTTAACTTTGCTGGGCCTGTTTCCTTATCTGTAAAGTGAGGGGGTTGAATTAGATGGCTTGTGAAGTCCCATACAACCCTAAATATGTGTGTGTTCATCCTTTGTTGCCGAAGAAGACCATGCCATTAGAGAAATGATAATATGACTTGCACTTGACTTTGTTTTGATTCAATAGGATGACTGGAGATGACCCAGGATGAGGCAATTGGAGTTAAGTGACTTGCCCAAGGTCATATAGCTTGTGAGTGTCAAGTGTCTGAGGTGAAATTTGAACTCAGGTCCTCCTGACTCCTGCACTGGTGCTCTATCCATTGCACCACCTAGCTGCCCAACCCTAAATATATGATCTTATCAAAAGGTCCTTGAGGTCAAGAAGCTCTTTTCTTTTTGTCTTTGTGTACCAGGGCTGGGGCCAGTTAGATGGCCAAGTGATTAGAGTGCCAAGCCTGGAGTCTGGTAGACTCATCTTCGTGAGTTCAAATCTCACCTCAGACACTTACTGACTGTGACCCTGGGCAAGTCACTTTACCCCATTTGTCTCAGTTTCCTCATCTGTAAAATGAGCAGGAGAAGGAAATGTCAAACTGCTCTAGTGTCTCTGCCAAGAAAACCCCAAATGAAGTTATGGAGAGTCAGACATGGCTCAAACAACTGAACAACAATAATGAGGTCCTGGCTAACTGGTCCAGTCTCTATGAGCCTGTGCAGAATGTATCCATATGCTCTGCTGATGGAAGGGGCTGAGGACTAGACTTTTAGGGCTTCATGATGATTTATGATGGAAGCACCTTGGAGAGACTTTGGAGCATGGGTAGACATTCTGTAAGTGGTTCTGGTCTGCTGACCACATGAATGGTAGCCTCTTTGGCTACAGCAGCAGGGCTAAGCTGCAGGAGACTTCAAAAGGCTTAAGTTGGCCTTGGCCCCTTCCTGTCTCATGACTGGACTTTTACTCCAGGTTTGGTTCTGCTGATGGAAAGGTGAGAGGCCTTGGACCCTCTCCTCCTGAAGCCAAAGTGTAGCCCCCTGCATGTAAGCCTCAGTTCTTTCCTACCTTGGTAATTATGTCTGTGCTGGCTTTGGTAGGTGGAGATTCTTTTGGAGGCTATGGTCTTGTGAGTTTTGAAGGGCTAAGAGTGTGAGCTACTTGGGTGTCTGGAAGTTCAGAGACACTATGAGTTAAGTTCATGTCAGGCTTTTTTTTTTAGCCATTGAGGCCTCAGAAGTAGCTGAAAAGAACCTTCATCCTGAAGTAAAGCAGCATTTGGACATCCAATCCAATCCAATCCTATCAACACATTAATAAAAAGAAAAAAATCTCTTGCCCTCAAGAAGCTTAAAATCTAAAGGGGGAAGAGGACACACAGAAGGAGTGAGATGAGACTTGAAGGGACCAGTGTTCTATAGAAACTGACCAAATTTGAACCCATTCTTCCCAGAGACCTAGGCTGTATAGGGGAGATTGTGCTCTCAAGGCTTTGAAGGAAGTATTTCTTGTTCTTATATTTTAGAAGTAGATTATTTCTTTGTAAAAACTAATCAATGATTAATGATTATCTGAAACTAGGACTCTGGTCACTGGGAATAAATTCTGAATAGGGGCTTGAGCCAATGACATTAGAGATGAGATGTTGCAACCTCTTAGGCATATTAGATCATTTTTTGCCTCACTTCTTACCTAGCCTTTAATCACTGAATGGGTGTTGCCTCAGACAAACTGAGACCTGGGAAAAGTCTTAGCTTAAAATGGCCAAGGTCACCCACTGCATCCGGGGCCATCGCCAGGTGTCCTGCCCTATGTCTTGCCACTGGACTCAGATGACTTTGGAGGAGAGAGTGAGGCTGATGACTTTTCACAGCTCTGACTTACTTAAATCCATTTCTCTTGCTAGTTGACATTACTCTCCTAATGTTGTTGGTCTTTTTCCGAGAAGGAAGGACCACCAACAGTGCTCCTAGCAACCTGAGGAGGAGATATTTCCAAATAGACTCTGAGATAGTGAACCCAGAGAGATACTTGCTATGTTTGTATTCCTAGCACAGTGCCTTGAGCTAGGAGCTTAATAAATGCTCTAGGGATTGGATTCCATTGGCCTGAGATTGATTGGGATGAGAGTGTGGAGAGAAGGAGGGGAAAGGATTATCTCTTGCCCAGATGACTGAGAATCATAGAGATTAGACGAGTGAGAGGTTAGAATTTCCCAGTCACAGAACAGAGGGATTAACCAGTTTAAGTGGGGGGTGATCCCAAGTTCCACTATGGATTTGATGAGATTACAGGGAGCTTTCATTTGGAAGCATCGGAAGGGCCCCTCCTCCTAGAGGATGAGGATGTGTTCACTGGCACGTGGTCTCATCAATGACTACTTGGAGCCAGCTCCAAGATGATTGGCTTCCTGGGACTCTGGCTGGTCAGAAAAAGCTGTCCCTCCCTTTGGTCTATTAAGGTGAGGTGAATGAGCAGTTCGGCTTCTGTGGGTTGGTTTTTTTTTTTTTTTTGACCTTTCCCTATTTGGATAATCGACCTATATTTAGAAAAGTAGATATGTTCTAGGCAGTAATGTCAAACTCAAGTTAGAAACAGGTCCCTGCAGCCCACCTATTGACTCAGAAAACCACAAATTAACATTATCTATATTGTATTGTATTTTTATTTATTTAGTATTGTATTTTATTTATTTTGTTAAACATTTTAATCTGGTTTGGGTGGAGTTTTGCTGGACACTTGGGGCAGAAAGAAGAGAGCTTGACACCTGCATTCTAAGAGATGGCTAGTCAAGATATCACCCTCCTTAGTTGTTAATCCTCTTTAAGAACAAACAAAGAACCACAAGGATAACAAGAGGATGGAAACAGAGGTGGGAGGAGGACTTGGGAAGTCCCACAAGCCAGGTGGTACCATGGACTGAGCACTGGGTTTGGAATCAGTAAGACTCATCTTCAGATTCAAATCCAGCCTCAGACACTTCTGACTGTGTGACCCTGGGCAAGTCACTTAACCCTGTTTGTCTCAGTTTACTCATCTGTAAAATGAGCTGTAGAAGGAAGGAGAAAACTCCAGTATCTTTGCCAAGAAAACCCCAAATGATGTCACAGAGAGTCAGACCCAACTGAAAAACAACCGGATTAAACTCAACTGAACTGATGGTCTCCTCTCCTCAAGAGATGGAAATGGCCACTGTGAGTCAGGGTCTCATGGGAGTTGCATGTTCTTGCAATGTCCTCTCTGATTGAGCAGAGAGATCCTGATGGTAGACTCTCCCAACTCAGGAGATGGGAGTAGTAGGCTCACTAAGGAGCATACACCAGAAGTAGGTATGTTCATACCCACTGGATCCAAGGAGGAAGTCCCAGCTTTGTTGATTACCACATGGGTGACCCCAAGTTTAAGAGTTTGGAGATTGGATATTCTAAAGAGATAAAGGGATTTCTTTGATGCAGCCTATTCCTTGGAGAAAGAAAAAACACCCCTATGTAACTCCTGAGCAGGGGAGTCCTGTTTGGAGAATAAAGCCCTTGAGTTATTTGCATGGGATAAGTTCATTGGGAAAGAGATGGCTTGTTCAACAGCCTTAGACTATGTTTGCTATCTAGAGGAAATTTTAACTACAAAACAACACTGAGTCCAGCAAGAATGGTGTAGAACCCCATCAGAGGGTCAGGGATCCACCAAAATATCAGAGGGTTGCTCCAGTAGCATTTCCTGTTCCCTTTTGAGTGGAGCAGATTCTGTATGTTCACAGGCACCTCTGAAACATCTTCATTTTCTCTGGAGTAAAACAGAGTCTGTCCTATACCCAATTTGCATGTGCTACCTTGAATGCTTGAATGGGAATGGGGGAGGAGGGCTGTGTTGGGGATTTACACTTGGAAAAATATAGATCCAAGCTGTACTTGACCTTTATTTTGAAATTGTCTTGTAGTAACTCCACATGGGGATAATGAGATCAGAGGTGGTGGTGGGATGGGGCGGGGGTGTCATTCCTTAGGATTGGACCTGGTCTACCTCAGCCTCAAATCTTGAGGAACTGATCTTAGGCCAGGGGCAGAGGAGGGTCTGTAACTCTAGGTTACAGCAACTTGGGAGAGAAACTCATAGACTACATTTGTTCCAGTGTTCTAGTTGAAATTCTGTTGTCAATAGCATTTCGTAGGTGGAGATCCACTAGGTGGTTTGTGGTAATGAATGTCAGGTTGGTCGTATGGGAAGGAAGCTCTGAGCAGTTATAATTCTTCTAGTTGCTCTCTCCAAATGGACTTTCTTTCACAGATTGGGAGGGGAGAAGGAATCAGTGGTCACAAGCTTAGTCAGTCAGTCAACAAACATTTATTAAATCACTTCTGTGTGCCAGGCACAATGCTAGGCCCTGGGATAGTCCTTGTTCTCAAGGAGCTCACTGTCTATTGGGAGGAGGGACATGTATAAATAAAATAGGAACAGGATAGATAGGAAATAATCAGCAGAGGGAAAGTACTAGAAGTAAGAGGGGTCAGGTTTTCTGCAGAAGATAGGATTTTAGCCGAGACCTGAAGGTAGCCACAGAAACCAGGAAAGGAATTTTAGGCATGGGGACACACGCTTGAAATGCTAGTTACGAGATGAGACGTTTTTGTTTGAGGAATAGAAAGGAGGCCAGTGTCGCTACATTGAAAGATAAGTGGAAAGAGGGAGAATTAAGGTATAAGAAGAGTGGAAGCGTTGGCAGGGCATGTTAGGAAGGATTTTTATCTCCATGCAGAAGGTTTTATCTTTGATGCTTGGAGATGACAGGGAGCCACTGTGGTTTATTGAACAGAAAGGTCTTGTGGTCAGCCTGGGCTTTAGGAAGATCACTTTGACAGCTAAGTGGAGTATGCACTGGAATGGGAAGAGGGATTTGTGTCAGGTAGACCAATAAGCAGGTTACTGCAATAGCCCAGGTATGAGGCAATGAGGGCCTGGAGCAGAGGGGTGGCAGAGGCAGAGGAGAGAAGGAGGCATATTGGAGAAATGTTATGAAAGTAACATTATCAAGTTTTGGCAAAAGATTAGATATGGGGTGGGGTGAGAGAGAATGAGAAGTATAAGATGACAGGTATGTGTGAGCCAGGGCAAGTGGGAAGACAGAGGTGTCCTCAACAGTAATAGGGAAGATTGGGAAGGGAGAGAGTTTTGGAGAAAATATAATAACTTCAACCACGGATATGTTGACTTTAAGATATCTACAGTTTGAGATGTTCAATAGGCAGTTGGTTATGGGAGACTGGAGGTAAGCAGAGAAGTTAAGGCTGGATAAACTGGTTTGAGAATCGTCCAAATAGAGATGAGAATTGATTCCATGGACACCCAATAAGATCACCAAGTGAAGTAGTATAGAGTGACAAGAGAAGAGGGCCCAGAAGAAAGATTTGGGGGACACACAGCAAATGTGACCTGGATGGAGAGATCTAGTGAAAGAGACTTAGAAGGAGTGGGTGGATGGGTAGAAGGAGAATCAAGAGACAATGGTGTCCCCCAAACCTAGAGAGACAGGACTGTTAAGGAGAAGAGGGTGATCAATTGTGTCAAAACTTCAGAGACACCAGGAAGGAAGGAGACTAGGAAAAGGCCATTAGATTTGGCAATTAAGATATCATTAGGAACTTTGAAGAGAGCAGTTTCCATTAAATGATGAGAATGGAAGCCACACTATACTGTTGTTCTTAATTTCCAAGAGGACCAATGACATCATAGAGGGATGTTTTGACTCATGTGTGAATTGGAGTTAAGAGGCAGAGTAGGATGACTCTTTTTGAGTCATCAAAGTCCAGTAGCCAGCTTCAGTTGCCTTCGTGGTTTTGGAACAAATTGTTCTCAAAACAGGGTGTGGCCACTGCTCATGCTGTAGCTTCTTGGAGCCACAGGTAAGAGCTGGGTGAATCAGGTGGACACCAAAGATGGATGAGCATCCCTGAAAAGAGCTTGACAAACCCTCCCACCAGAGGAGCTAGCCCTCCTGGACACCGCACACACCTTTAACTAGACTACATAGAAAATTAAGGAGAGAGTCAAAGGAAAAGAAGGGAGGTTATAGATGGCTTTCTCAAGGAGTTTAGCAAACTTTGGATTTGACTGTGCAACGTAGGAGACACGGACACAGGACTACTCAGCATGGGATGCCCACATCAGAAAGGGTGCTGTGCTGTATGAGCAAAGCAGAATTGAAACAGCACAAAGTAAATGTAGGATGTACAAATTTGGTTTATCCACCCCAAAATTCATGTGGACTGTCTGTGCCCAACCTGTGGTAGAGCATTCCAAGTTCACATTGGTCTGATCAGCCACAGTTGGACACACTGAAACTTCACTTTATCATGGTGATGTCATTTTGGTCCTCTTCAAAAAGGAAGGACAACAACCAGCCACAGAAGAGAGGAAAAATGAGAAAATAGCCAGAGGGGATGAATGTATTAATGATTAAAAAGATAAATCATATAAGCAGATAATCCTGACACACAAATTACATGATAAGAGCCTACTAGAGATTTTGAAAGAATAGTTTTCAAAAGGAAAAATGCTATATCAATAATAATATGACAGAAATGTTTTAAATTGCTAACAATGAAAGAAATGTAAATTAAAATAACTCTAAAATTCAAACTCATGCTCATCAAATTGGAGAAGATGATAAAAATGGAAAAAGATAATGTTGAAGAAGCTGGAAAATCAGGTACACTGAGTCACTGGTGATGAAGTTCTGAATTGATCTAATCATTCTGGAAAACAATTTGGAATTATGTTAGAAAGATGACTACATTTGGTCTCAGAAGTTCTATTAGTGAACATATTCTTTATGAAGGTCAAAGACAGACAGAAGGGTCCCAATATTTCAATAATATTTCAAATTATTTTAGTATTAATGGAATTTAGATGGGATATGGCTGGTTTTTGTCCTTTATTTCAAAAAGGACCAATGACATCATGGGGTGAAGCCATGACTTGCATGTGAATTGGATTGAAGTGAGACAGAACTAGCAAAGTCGTTGCCCTCACTCTCTCTTCCAGAGTCATCAAAGTCCAGTGGCAGGACAAAAGTCCGGATGATTGATGATGCCCTAGGCTATAGTGGATGACTTTGGCATTTTGAATGTCTGACCAAACTCTAAACAATCTACAATACCTGCTTTAGCCACCTGCATTGCAACTGCAACAAATTGTTCTCATCCATTCATCCTGCTTTGGGAAGTCTTCACAAGCTTGAGGTAGACAACCCCCTAACTCACTGATGGGTTTGAGGCCAATCAATTACCCTCAACCTGGTTTAATCTGTGTACCAAGACAGTTGTACATGCTACAGCTTCTTAAAGCCACAAGTGAAAACTGAGTGCCAGGTAGACACCAAAGGATAAGCAGCCTTGAAAAGGGCTCCAAAAGCCCTCATATCAGAGGTGTTAGTTTGAAGGATGGAGTTACATCACAGAGAGATCAAACCAAAGGGGAAAGTGCAGTTCTAAATCTGCAAAGCCTTCTAGTTAGTTGATAGTAGCTAAGGCCATCAGCAGTCTACTGAAACTCCAACCAAGGACAAACCCACCATTACAGTTGTATTGCCTAGATCAGGAGGTTGCAAATCTTAGATCAGGGGAGTAGTGATCAGACTTCATCCCATATCAGAGAGACTTGGGTTGAGTTGATACCATAGGTCTACAGCCTCAAATGACCCTGAGATACTTAAATTATGTGGTACTCAATATTGGGAGAAAGCAGGAACAGGACCCAAGAAAATATGAATCAGTTCTCCTGTTCCTCTAGAAGGAAAGAATTATCTCTGGCATCACCAGAAACATTAGCTTACAGGGCTTAGTGGCTCAAGTAGATTATCACCTTTGGGCCAATTAAGATACAACTCCCCACTAATTAATCTCCTTTACTAGATAATTAACACAGTGACAAAGTCTTTCGGTAAGTTTAAGGAATGCACACTACTATCCAAGGGACTCAGTATCATACATGTCAATGGGTACTCACTTTGTTTTTCCTTTCTTTTGTTACCTTGAGTGCTTCTATGAATACATAAAGTATATGGCTGAGCTCTTTAGCTGAAGAGGCAGACAGGCATTCAAATCCATGTCCCGGATGAGACAATATTACGTTTCTGCACCTTGATCCAATTAGAGAGTACAGCCATGTTGTTCTTCAGTTGTTTCAGTTGTATCCAACTCCCTGTAACCCAATTTTGATTTTTCTTGGCAAAGATCCTGGAGTGGTTAGTCATTTCCTTCTCCAGCTCATTTTACAGATGAGAAAACTGAGGTAAACAGGGTTGACTGACTTGCCCAGGGTCACACAGCTAGGAAATGTCTGAGGTCAGATTTGAACTCACAAAGGTTCTATGCAGTCCCCTCCTTGATAGACTCTCTTCCCAGTGCTACAGACTTCTTTCTATTTCCCTATGATAATCTGGGCTGGAAGATGATTCCCTGTAATTTTCCCCTGGATTTCCAGATCAAAGCTCAGTATGGCATATTTTCTGGGTCTTTGTTAGATTAGCTGGGGAACAGGGCAGCTGAGCTATGCTGCTTCTTCCTATTCCACCATCTTAGATGGTCTCTAGATACTTATTTCCTAAGACACTGTAGTAGTATCCTTTCTGGCCAAAAGTGGGCCTTCAGATTGCAATTTCTGACACTGCTCCCTCCAACCAAATGTGTACTGGTGACTATTTAACCACTGGCTCTCTGAAAACAAAAAGCACAACACACTTTCAAGTTTAATCAGCATTATTAACATTTGCATCATCACTTTCTTAAGTCTAGACAACCAACACAATAATAAATCAAGGTATGACTTGTGGTGTTTTCCAATTTCTGAGGCATACATGCTTCCACTGAAAATTTAAGTTTTAAATTATTAGCGATACAATTGCTAGCATTCCAGCTGGCTCCAGTGAGCCTCTGCATAGTTATGATTTCACAACAGTGGCACCAAAGTAGTTTCAATGAATTTATTTCCTGGTTCAAGTTTCATCTAGGGGACAGAATGGAATATTGCTAAAAAAAATTATTCAATTTGTTGTCTCTACTGATATTTAATAAATATTGATTGATTGATAGCTTAGAGCCCCCATTCCATAGTGACTTCCATTCTCTGAGGTGACTTCACAATGTATTCATAGGTTCAAAGACTTAGCATGCTCCCATGACATAGTTTATTGTACAAAGATTAAAATAAAAAAGAAATTAGACCAAATGCTATTTTATGGAGATACACAGTGTTCCAATAATTTAAATGCAATTTTGAGCTTTAATAATGTTAAAAGTACAAACGCAAGAAACTTACAGAAATATTATTTGAATGTTTAATTACTTATATTTGTTTTGGACTCGCTTAGTTTTGTGAATTTTGAATAGCATATTTTAAATTTAAATTTCATTTTCTGAATGACACTTTCTCAAACTAGGACCAAGGAAATCCTCTTGCTTGGCTATCTCAGACAATTGATCTACCTCCACTGGACTTTTTCTCATGGAGTCGCATCAGAACTGTCATCCTTTGGTTGATCTTAAGGCTAGGATTTCAAATGCAATCTTCTAAAGTCACTAGAGGAAGTGGATGAAAATTTTTTACAAAGTGAAAAAATTGACCAGAAAGAAGTATAGCACAAGATGGGGATTATGTTAAATTTTAATAGTGTATTTAGCAATATTTTTAAAAGTCACATAATTAACCTTTAAATGTCATTCTTTGTACATTTGTAGCATGTACATCTCTGAATGGATATTCAAGTTTAAAGATATTAAAGTTTCAAGATGCACTAATACTTTTGGGACACTGTATTTGTTTTTAAATATTTTTCTAATCTTCACCTTGTTTCCCTCCCAGAACTTTGAGCAGCCTGGAGGATTCCTGACTGCACATTCCTGCAGTTCATGGAAAAAGACTAGGTAGAGGGACATTTGTCTTAGGATCACAGACAACAAAAAGTAAAGTAGGGGAGAAACAGGAACTTCCAGAGTGTTAGACCAGATCTTATCTCTCTGCTTCCACCAGATCACTGTCCCTCCTCCCAATATGGAAACTCTGGTTAGGCCATCTGTACTTTCCTCTCCTTGTTATATGGGCTGCTCCTCTCTTTCCTCTCTCAGACATCTGAATATTATGG
The DNA here is from genome assembly GCF_028372415.1 of Notamacropus eugenii. NCBI lineage: Eukaryota > Metazoa > Chordata > Mammalia > Diprotodontia > Macropodidae > Notamacropus > Notamacropus eugenii. Next base: position 27,899,780 of record NC_092876.1, read on the forward strand.
TTAGATGCAAGATAAGAGGTTTTAAAAAACAGAGGGTGCCTCAGCATAAGGATAGCAGCCCTTTACCCTAGTACATGTTTTCCTGGATCACAGAACAGCCTACCATTTCATGAGGGTTCCCCGGGCATACTCACTTGACAACCTTCCCAGGTGCCCTTCCTCCCTTTCCACTCTTCAGCTTCTCTTTATGTGTCTTTTCCCTTTAGAATCTAAGCTCCTTGAGGACAAGGATTGTCTTGTTTTCTTGTATTTGTGTCATCAGAGTTTGATACATAGTAAGCACTTAAAAATGCTGTATGTATCCCTCCATCCATCCATTTATCTATTCATTCATCCTTCTGTCCGTTCATCCATTTGTCCATCCATTCATCCATCCATCCATCCATCTATTCATCCATTTATCCATCAATTCATCCATTCATCTATGCTCTATTCATATCTATCTATCCATCTATCTTTCTATCTATCCATCTGTCTATCCATCTATCTATCATCCATCTATCATCTATCTATCTTTCCTGTCCATCTATCTATTCTATCTATCCACTATTTGTCTTTCAAAATCTGCCCTCCTTCACCTTTCCAGACTCCCCCCACTCTGATATGCAATGACATTGGCCTCCTTATGTTCCTAGAATGACATACCCAGCGTGCATTTTCCCTGGCTATCCCCCTATGCCTGAAACTCCCTGCCTCATCTCCACTTTTTGGCTTCCTGCAGGTCTTGGCTAAAATCTCACCTTCTTACCCATTCTCCCGTAATGCCAGTGTCTTTCCTTTTTGATTATTTCCAATTTATCCTGTCCATAGCTCCTTCGTACCTAGTAGTTTTCATGTTGGCTCCTCCATTAGACTGTGAGGTCCTTGAGAACAGAACTTTGTTTTTGTCTTTTTTTGTATTCCTGGTGCTTAGCACAGTGCCTGACACATAATATGGTCCTTACTAAATGCTTTTTGACTTTCACTTTATTTTTCTTGTTTGTTTGTTTGTGTGTTTTCTGTTGCAACAGAGCTAATGTGGAAATATATTTTGATGACTTCACATATATAATCATATATTGATAGTTTTCTCAAGAGGTGGAGGAGGGCTGAGAGAGAGGGACAGACTTTGAAACTCAAATTTCAAAAAATGAATGTTAAAACAAAATTTTAACGTAATTGGGAAATATCTAATGAAATGAATAAAAATATATTTAAAAAATAGATACTTGTTGACTGCCTACCTCAGTTTTCTTATCTGTAAAAGGGACATAAAAATAGCACCTACTTCATAGGGCCATTGTGGGCCTCAAATGAGAATTGTACGTGGAAAGCGTTTTGTAAACCTTAAACATCGGCCACGTTTATGTTTATTAGGAGAGGGGTTTGTTGATTTATGGGATTGGCCGGGTGCCCTTGAATTCTTTTCGACTGTCAGATCTGTGAGTCTATGTGGTCAGTGAAGCAGTATGCCTGTGTTTGGCCATGCCGGTTGGCTAAGGGTGTCTGTGGAATCCTAGGATTCTGGAGGAGAGAGGACCAGGGAATATGAGAGTTGTCTTTGAAGCATCTGAAAGACTGCCTTGTGGAAAAGGGTCTAACTAGCCTGAAAGTCACAGAAACTAGGAATTGGAAGGTACACGAGTAGCCTCCTAGTGATACCCTTCCAAGGTGATGCCCAAAAGCAGTAGTTCTCAGAGTGTGGTCTGGGGAGTCCTGGAGTTCTGCTGAGATTCCTTTAAGGGATCCATGAGTTCAAAACTATTTTCGCAGTAATACTAAGACATCTTAGTTTGTAATACAGTCACCATTTGTAGATATAACCGTCAGAATCAAAGGCTCTTCAGGAGGGACCCTCGATAATTTTTAAGAATGTGAAAGGGTGGTAAGTCCCAAAAGTTGGAGAACTTTTCCCCTAGAAGAACTGTACTGCAACATAACCAACAAAGGCTCACTCTGCCTCATTCCTCCCCAAGAACGGCAAACTCATTGCAGCGAGGCATATTTTGGTTTAGTGGTCATAAATACCCCCCCTAATATTCATATTTAACCAGAGCTAGATGGGCAGCCCCTCCCTGAAGTCCCCAAGTAAAAGCTTGGTGACCATCTGATATATTGGAGTGGGAATTCTTTACCAGAGACACATGAGCCAGTTACCACGGGGGCCTTTCAAGTCTGAGATTCAGGGAGTCAGGCAAGGTCCCTGAGGGATGGGGTCCAAGCTTGATTGTAGAGAAGGAAGTCTGGGGCCTGGGAGCCTGTGCTGAGTGTGGACAAATGAAGACCCAAGATGAGGAGACAGGGATTTGGGGGAGGGGGAAGGCAAAAGTCACTGAAGAGGGAGGACAGATTGGTGTGACTTGGGGTGACCCTGGTTCTAGGGGAAGATGGTTTTACTTTCTCCTTAACCCTTCCAGAAAAACACAATGAGAAGAAATTTCAAGAATTCTGGTCATTTATTCCAGCTCTGAACAAAAATCAACAACATAAAATCTGCTTATTTTGGCTTCTTCCCTCCATCCCCTAAAAAACATTATTGAAGAACTTCCAATCCTCAGCAGCCCCTCTCATTCCCACCCCAGTTACATTGATCAGGCCTTCCTCCTTCTAGGCTTCAGAAAACTGTAGAGAGCTAGTCCACTTTCCCCTTGGGTAATGAGGGGGCTTTTCAGGGTGGGGGGACAGAACTGCCCACTGAGTGCTCTGGGGCCCAGGTAGGGAGGCAGGTAGGGCTGCAGGAGCCAACAACTGTATATAGAAAAAGATGCACGAGAACAATATAAGAAAGTCTTTCTCTTCCCCCCTACAATCCCCCAGCCCCAGTCCTATGCCAAGCTATTCTTCTGGAGCTAGACCAGGGTGTGTGTGTGTGGGGAGACAGCAGTGAGCACACCCAGGCATTTGGGGACCCCCCAACATCATCTCCAGGAGCTGGTCACCCCCTGAGACTCAGAAGTGTTATGCAAGGGCCCCAACAGGAGAGGCATCATCTGGTAATCTTCAAGGGCATGTGCTGAGTGCTGGGGTGCTGAGGTCTGTAGAGAGGGTCTTCATTCAAGGCGGAGACAGTAGCCAAAGGAAATGTCGAAGGCAGGCTGTGCAGGCAGGTGGAGACAGAAGCTGGTACAGTCTCGGTCTCATGGATGCTTCACGCTGAGAGGTCTGTGGCTCCTCAGGATTCCTTAATGTCTAGGGAATTTGGGGGTTAGCAGGGATAGTGGGAAAGGGTTGGGGAGATCCAGAGGGGAGGGTTTCCCAGGGCTAAGACAAAGTGGGAGTAGAGGATTCCAGGAACTGAGAAATCCTGGGTGTGGGATTAGTTGGGTGTGACAAGGGGGCCGGTGATCAGGGTCATCCAGGAATGGGGGAGTTCCAGGACTGCAGATTCTCCAGGACATACTGAACTGGGAATGGGGGCAGGGTTTCAGGGACTCAGAACTCCCTAAGGTAGGATGAGTCTAAGGGAAGGTCTTGGAGAGAGAAGAGGGGACCAGCCCCCAGGGAATTGGGAATGTCCAGGGGCTGAGATATCCCTGGGATAAGGTCAACTTGGAGTTGGGAGGTGTCAGGAGCTGAGCATTCCCTGAGGTTGGGAGAACCAGCCCCAGGGAGAGAGAAATTGCTGGGATGGGGCAAGGCCCAGGGAAGTCCTGGAGGGGTGGTCCTGGAAGGGTCCAGAAGAGGAGGCCCAGATCTTTCCTCACCGCTTGACCTTTCTTCCGGCTGAGTTTCGTCCACTCCGTCGGTACAGGGACTGCTGGCCACCATTGAGAGGGCAGTACTTGAGGGTGTGGGCCAGGCCCCCAGTGGCTCCACACAGTGGGCAGACGTAATGGCGAAGGATGGGACAGACAACCACACCCTCTGGAGTCTTCAGCAGGTGAGAGGTGTACACATGGCGGGACTCCCCGTTGTGTTTGCAGAAGTTGCAGAGAGATATAGGAGCCCCTGGGCCCCCAGCTGCCTCCTGCCTCACCTGCCCAGCCTCCACCTCCTGGCTGGACCTCTCCCCACCCCCAGAACCCCCTTGGTCCGAGATTATCTCCCATAGGATCTTGTTCAGATTCAAATAGTCTTTCCACATATCAAAAGGGGCCGGCAGCTGCATGGGTGCCTGATGTGGCCAGCAGACTGTTGAGGGGGTAGAGGGGTGGGGGCAGGAGGGTCGTTGCTGTCTGGAGCAGTGTGGAGTTGGAAGCAGGGTAGGGGGGTGCCTTTTATAGGGTGGCTGGAGACCTCCAAAGGCAAAGGAGGAGCTTTCAATTTAAAGGGCCCACTCTCTTCCTCTGCCCCCACCCCTACCCCCCACTGAGACCCAGCAAGGGAACACCTGGTGAGAGGGAGAGAGCCTGAGTTTCAGTTCCTGGTGCACAACCAGTTTGCTGTGTGACCTTGGGCAAATCACTTGCCCTCTCTGGGCTTGGGATTTCTTTCCTGTGACATCATAGGGTTATACTAAACTCAATCTTTTGGAATTCCAGTCTACTGGAATAGCACTATGATAAGGGTCCTCATAACACTGAATACCAGAGCTGGAGGGAGAGGAGTCCCAAAGGGAGAGAAAGGGCTTGTCCAGAGTCACAGAAGGAGTAGCCAGGGCTCTTACTGGGTGGGATTTGCCCATGTAATGAAAGGCAAAACCAGAGATCTTCCACTCTGACTTATTTTACAAGAAGGGGAAAACAGAGCCAGAGAGGTACAAGTTCTGTCCTAAAGCCACACAGCAATGATTCTGCTAATTATGTTGTTTTATGAGTGCTACTGTTTTTCTGTCCCCTGAGTCTGATTCTAATCTTTTTGTCTATGATTGTGGGATTTCCTTTCATTATAGGCGGGTGGGAAGTCATGGTGAGAATTAGAAAAAATTGTGTGGCAGGTTTCACTGTCCTCCCCTCCCCGCTTTCCTACTAGGGAAGGATGCAGGCACAGGATGAGCCTAGGGACTCCCCCTCCTCATCCCTTTTGCTCTTCGCATAAACACACCTTTGGAGAAGAAAACAAGATGAAATTGATGAGAAATTTACTAGCTTTGTTTACTTGAACCTGACTCCCTCCCTAAGCCAATCAGAAGCAGTCATGATAGAAGGGTTGGGGGTGCCTCTCTGGGTTTCCCCCTCCCTTTTGGGTTCTTCCCATCTATGTCAGTTTCAGTCTTCTTTGGTGTCAGGCAAGAAAGAGGCTGCCTCTCAGTCTCCCATCTCCATCTCCTTGCCTTTCTCTTCAGCTCGACAGCCCTAGATCAGTGAATCTCTGCTTGGGCAAGCTGGGGAGCCCAGGAGATGGGATCATTATTGGCATAGTGTGCTCCAAGACAGAAATACTGGGTTTCAGCCCATGTTGGGGATCAGTCTTGGGCTCCAAGTGCCCTGGTTCTGATACTTCAGGCCCCATTACAGGCGATACTCAGCTCTACTCAATGACCCAACTCTGGGTTTTACCTGGAAGAAAAGTTCGTCAGCCAGTCCACAAGCACTAAGCTTAGCACCAAGAAAGGGGAAAACACCCCCATCTTCAAAGATTGTTGGTGTGAAGCCCTGAGAGCAAACAGGGAGGAAAGAAAAAGAACAAGTCAGAAAAAAGTCTGGAGAGGAAACAGGTCAGAATAGAAAGATAGGTGTGGAAACAGAGAGAGAGAGAGAGAGAGAGAGAGAGACAGAGACAGAGAGAGACAGAGAGAGACAGAGACAGAGAGACAGAGACAGAGAGACAGAGAGAAGATCAAGCCAATACAGAGGAAGAGACAGGAAAACCTAACAGGTTTAGGTTTATATGACAAAAGGACCAAAGTACAGAAGGTGAGAAATTCAGAGAAAAATGAAGACAGTAAAAAAAAAAAGATACGAAGACAGAGAAAGGGATGGAAGGTGATAGATACACAGATTAAAAGACAAATCTAGGCTTTTTTTTTTTTTTTGGTAAAATTAAGGATTTTGTTGAGATGGTGTCTAAGGTTCTCTCTAGTTTTAAATCTGTGGTCTTAGAGGGGAAGAGAAAAGAGACACAGTAGTTTGGAAGATGTTTGTCCTTTATCTTTTGAAGAGGACCAGTGACATCACGGGGTGATGTCTTGACTGGTGCATGAATTGGATTTAAGTGACACAGAGCTGCACAAAGTCGTCGACCTGTCTTCCTGAGTCATCAAGTTCAGTGGCAGGACAAAAGTCAGGATGGCGGTGATTCTAGATGCAGTGGACAACCTTGGCATCTTTGATGCCTGACCTAGTTCTAAGTGCCTGCTTCCTCCTCTTTTGTGGTTGTTGGAACAAACTGTTTGCAATTCTACCAGGGGAAGTGTTCACCTACTTGGGGTAGTCATTCCCCTAACTTACTGATGGGTTTGAGATCCCTAGGTTACCCTCACTCTGGTTTAGCTCATCTGTTGAGAGGGTTGTATGGGTGTGGGTCACTGCATATGCTACAGCTTCTTGGAGTCACAGGGGAGAGTTGGGTGACAGGTGTACACCAAAGGCAAATGACCAGCCTCAGCAAGTCCTTACACCAGAGGTACTAGTTTGAAAGATGAGGTTACAGAGATATAGAAAAAGACAGAGCAAAACAAGAGAAAAAAAGTTATAAATGGAAAGAAGTTGATGGAGGAAGACAGAGATGGAAAGGCAGATAATGGAGATGGGAAAAAATGTAAGCTACTTGAAACAAGAACTACTTATTTTGGCTCTCTCCTCATTGCCTTAAACTTAATTCATGATAATTGGATTGAACTAGATGGAGAGAGGTTTAGATTAATGGAAAAAATATGGAGAAATAGACATAGGGACAGAACTAGAGATGGAAATAAGAGTCCTAGAGGAATTGGACGACCTGATGGTTTAAATTCTATGACCCTCAAATGAGGACAAAGAGGAAAAAAAACCACACACACAGGCGGAGGGGCAGAAAAAGAAGTGAGAGAAACTGGGAAAATTTTTCTCTGGAAGGGTTAAAGCTGAGGGAGACAAAACCAGGTCTAGCTCTATGCCGCCCTTGCATTCATGAGTTTTCAAGGGGACTGCTCCCCCTTCTCCCCCTTAGACTACCATACACTGGCATCCCTCCCGCCCCTTCTTCCCCCACAGGCACCCCTCTTCTGGATTTCAGTTTGGCCATCAGTAAAATGAAGGGGCCAGTTGGACTCTGACATCCACACCACATTCTCTGACCTAAGCCCCATAACACCGGCTCTAACACTCTCACGGTATCTGAACCCGAAAATCTTTGACTTCAGGCCAAAGATCCACATCCAGTTTCTAGGCTCACTTTCGGCCTTCATTTTCGGCCTCCCTTAACCCCCCTTCTCAGATAAAAACATTCTATTTGGACAGCGGAAGTTCAGTACTCCTCCCCCCTTCCACCCCCGCCCCATACACACACCTGTCCATCTAGTCTCATCAGGCCTCTAAGGGAGGTGAGGCAGGAAACCCCTCCCCTTGACAAGAGGGGGAAACTCAAGCTGAAAGAGGGAGAGAGGGTGACCCAAGGTTACACAGGGAGACAGACAGAACTCCTATTCAGTTTAGAGCTCCTTCCACCTCACTAAGAAACTGAACGACAGGGATGAAGGTTGGAAGGATGGAGAAACAGAAAGGAGACTAAAGGTTAGAACTAGAAGAAGGGAAGAGAGTGCAGTAACACTGGCCATTGCTGGCTTCTGTGCTGAGTGCTCTGTGACTGGAGCTGGCGGGATTGAGGCCAGTGGATATTTATTGGAATTGGGGTAGGGGTGGACCTGCTAGCTACATTTGGGATCTTCCTGTCCCAGGCCTGGTTAACAGTTACCGCTCCCACCTACTGCCCCAAGCCGGCCCCCCGCCTCCGTCCCGGCCCCCGCCCCCAGTTCTTGCTCCTGGCTCAGTCAAAATGGGCCTCGCCTCAGGAGACCTGAGGGACCCGGCTTCTCCCAATTCGAATCCCATAGCCCCCATCCTTGATCCTCGAATGCCTGGCGGGAGAACCAAACCTGTACCTCATGGGCCCCGCCCCTACTCCTACTCTTCCAACCTGGGCTTCCCTCTTCTCTAGGGCTAATCCCTTGGATAGCCCCTCCTCTCTCGGACCCCCGCCTCCTTATCTCCGGACCTGTATCTCCCGCTGGCTTTCCCAGTTAGGACCCGACCCACGTTAGACGCCTCTCCATCCCCGTCTCTCTCCCCCTCCCACTCGAAAGCTCTTCACGCCCGAGGAAACAAACATTTGGGAATCAGAGGGGGTCCCAGCCCCGGAGAGAAGTTTATTGAACCCCAGAGGGGGTTTGTTTCCGTGGGGGGACGGGGAAGTGCATCCGGCCTCGGGGACTCACGGGAGCCGCCGCCCTGTGTTCGCAGCCCTGAAGTGGGAGCCCCCAGTGGGAGAGAGGAAAAGGGGAGGGGGAGATATGTCACACTCAGGCTCCCACCTCGTGTCCCGCCGAGGCTCCTCCCCGCCACCCGCCCCATACCCCCGCCAGCCGCCTGCCCTCTCTCCTTTCCTTGTAGACCGGGGCCAGCGGCCACACCTTTTGCTGTCTTTGTGTTCGTGGTTCGATCGGTTCTCAGGACAGGTGCAAGAACCTTTTGTTGGGGGAGGGAGGGAAAGGAGGAGTTACGGGGGGGCGGAGACACCCCCAACATCCTGCCCTCACGTCCCTCCCTACCAACCACACACACACTCACACAGACGTTCCTCCAGCGTGTAGATATCGTCTTGCTGCGGACAGAGGGAGAAACGGAGGCTTAGGGGCCCAAGTTCCCGCTCCCCTCCCGCTCCACCTTCCTGTCATTTTGTGGGGGGATCTCCTTATGCCCCCGCCCACCCGCCCCGGCGCCCGCCTTCCTCGTTTGCATGACACGCCCCCTCCCTGCCACGCCCCTCCTCCGCTTGGTCCCTCTCTCCTTCTTCTTCCTCACCAGAGATTCGTGACGTTCCTTAAGCTTCAGTATTTTCTTTTTTATCTTGTCATTGTCCCTGTGGGAGCAGGTGGTAGAGGGGCCCGAGGCCTCAGACACGCCCTTCTGCTCCCGTCCAGCCCCCGAACCTTGTCTCCTTCTCCCTCTCTCCAATTCAGCATCTTCCCCTCCCGGCCTGCCACCCCTCTCTCCTCGGGCTTCTCCTCTGAACCTCCCAGTTCTGCTCTGTCGTCGGGGTGCGGTGGGGTAGGGGGACAGGCCTCAAGGCCTCACTCCTTATGTCCCAATCTTCGCCCCCCGCCCCGCTCTCAAACTCATCACGCCCCTATCAAGCCCTTGGGAATGGGAGGGAAGTGGTGCCCAAGGCCTTCCCTTTGCACGGCCACCCCCCCTCCCCTATTCTGTATCCAAAGTCTTCTCCCTGGCAGCGCTTGGGGCTAGGTTGGTGGCTGTGTCTGTGAATCGCTCACCTGAGCAGTACCTCTTCCGTGGATCTCAGGACTGAGATTAGGTGCAGGGGTAGATGAAAAGAGAGTCATATTAGAGCTGGAATCTGCGGGACCTACCTACCCTGCCCCACCCCTCCCCAGCCGTTGCAACCCCCTTGCCCCACTCTACTGTACTTTAAATGTATAAAAATCCTCGACTCTTAAGGGGTTAATCTTAAAACCTTAGAACCAAAGTCTTTGAACATAAAACTGAATGAAAGTCAGAGCTAGGAATGACTTTAGAGTGTCATAGAATGCTGAATGTCAGAGAACCCTGAGAGGTCTTAACATCCAGTGCTTTGGGGGGAACTGAAAACTTAAGATAGGAAAAAAGGATTATTAGTCCCGGTGGAGTTAGAGGCTAGAAATGAGGTCTGCTGACTAGCTCCTAAGTGTTCTGGGTGTGGGAGGCCTACTAACTTGGAACTTTTCCAAGCAAAAGTGGTTCAAGAAAAGGGGTGGGGTAACACTAGGGTCTCAGAGAGGAGGCAGGTTAGCTCACCATCATTCTCCTCCTGTAACTTCTCATTCTGGGAGGTTTGATGCATCCAGGACAGGGAGGGATAAGAGAGAGGGATGATGAGATCTTGTTTTCACCCTTTCTTAAGGACTAACACCCCATCTCTGTCCAGTGGTTTCCTTAGGTGACCTGAACTGGATTCACTTTCCACTTTAACCCTAACTCCAGTTAACCAGCTGTTAATTAAACTCAGTGAAAACCTTAATATGACCATGATCCCAGTAGAGTTAAACACTCATTTCACTAAACTGGAAAACTGATGCCCACCATGGTTCTAGCTTTAACCCTAATACCTCTAGACCACCCAAGACCATATCAACAAAGCTAAAGGGGGGTAGTTTCTAAGACTCCTTCATTCCTATTTCTGCACCAGTCTTAGGCCCTATATACCTAAAGTCTAGCCCAGACCCTATAAATCTGATCTGAAATCTAATCAAACTAACTCTAACTTCAGCCAGATTACCAGACTTCAAGCAGACTACCAGATACCTCTAGATTTGAGCCCTAACACCTCTAACCCCAATAAGTCTAGAGTTCCAACCTGCTAATCAAGTCTGCCCAATCCAATCCCTTGATTTCCAACCTCAAATCCTAACATTTAGTTAGACCTCTAATTTAGTCCTAATCTTGACCTGAATCTTTAGCCCCCTACACCCAGTCCCTTTCCATATAGGAAGAAGGGGTGTTGAGATCCTCTGATTCAGGGGACCCAGTAGGATGTCAATGTATGGGGTGATCAGGAACCAGGGTATGGTTTCCATATCACTGGATCACTGGTCCCTTTGGGGAAACCCCTGCTATAGTGTTTGAAACTTCCCCCCTTCCCCACCCCTCCCACTATCCCCCAGGGCCAGGCCCATGAACCCACCAGTTTTTTCAGGTTAGCATTGGCTGCCTGTAGACACTTGATCTTCTCCATCTGTGGAGAGAGCAACTGGGAGGCTCGAGGGTTTGGGTCCCTTACCCCTACTAAATACCTGTCCACCTGGGACCCTGTGCCCCACTCCCACTCCCCTCTTTCTTCCCCTCCCCAGGGTTGGAATCCCCTCTTGGGTCCAAATATGAATGGGGGAGGGGGAGAGGACAGGAGCTGGGGAGCAGCCTCACCAGTGCACAGTTTCTCCTTTCTAGCGACACGGATTGAGTCCCTCGGGCAGCCATGCGAGCTGGGGAGGGACAAAAATTGCTGGTAAGGCTGCAAAGGATTGGCCCAGCCTCTGGCCCTTACCCCCTTAACCTGTGCCCTGTATTCCCTTCCACCCCCCTTGAGCCTCACCAGCCTTGGACTAGGGGGAAGGGGGGGGGTCACTGATTATCCTCTCCAGGTCTGGACCCCTCCCACGATGCCCCGCCCAGACAGGAGGCCTCCCCACTTTATGTTGTCATGTAATGACTGTGAGGTCATAAGGAGATTTCTTGCTTGTGGGGGAAAGGAGAGGGGAGAGAGGCTGAATTTAAGGCTTCGAGGCCTAGGTAGTGGGGAGTATCAAAATCCCTGCCATGGTCCCTAAAAAGACAAATAACTATATCTGTGAGAGCTAGAGACACACATGTAGACTCACACCTAAACAGAAACTCAGAGAGGTAGACAACCAAGGAACAAAAAGGAGGGAAATGAGGGACAGACAGAGGGGACACTGGGGGACAGAGTGGAAGGAGATTGAAGACAGAGAGAAGGACACTGAAGAGGAAGACTGATGCGCAGAGAGAAGAGGACATAGGGTCAGAAAGAGGGGGCATGGAGGAGGGAGACTGAGGGAAGACAGAGAAACACTGAGGGATGGGGAGAGGACATTAGGGGACAGTGAGGAGAAAAGAAGAGGGATGTTGAGGGACAGAATAGAGAGACTAAGGGATATGGGGGAAACTAACAAAGAGAAAAAGAAGACTGAGGGAGCAACAAGCAACAGAGAGAGGGACCACTGAGGGATCTGATGGGGAGACATAAGACCAGAAAGAACGTGGGCATCTTCATCCTTCATAGCTGGCACTATGCCAGGTAGATATAGCATTTTAAAGGTTTGCAAAATGTTTTATGGATATTATCTCATTTGATTATCACAACAACTCTAGGACGTAGGGGTTGTTACCATCCCCATTTTACAGATGAAGTCTGGTCTCATACTCTCCTTGTGTCCCTTGTCTCTGTCTCCATCCCTGCATCTTTCTGCCTTTCTCTGCCAATGATCTTAATTGAGCATGCCTGCCTCTCTGGGTCCCTGTCTCTCCAATCTCCCTAACTGCTGTCTTCTCTCAGTTTTTTATGTCATCATCTCTCTCTTTTTGGTCTTAGGAGACTTTCTGTCTCTCTTTGCTCTCCCTCCTCCATTCTCTTTGGTTTCTCTATCCCTTTGGGCCCATGTCTCTCAGGTCTCCTTGTTTTTCTGGGTAGCCTTCTGGATGCTCAGTGTCCCCTTTCCTAGACCATGGTTCCTGGAACCTTCCTTGCCCCCCATCTCTGGGAGTCTGATCATCTTCTTCTTCCCCTCGCCATCCCACCTTCAGCTGTGATGCATTTTGGCTAGTAGTCTCCTACTTCCTACTCAAATCCTGGGTCTTCTTTTTCTCATCCAGGCATGCCCCATAACATCCCTTATAAAAATGTCATAGAGCCCTGAAGTCCAATACCCTCATCTTACAGATGAGGAAACCGAAGCCCACAGAGGGGAAGGGGCAAGACTGGCATCACACAGTGAGTAGTCAGAACTTGAACTGGGGTCGCTGGACTTTCCATCACATCAGGATGTTTTCTCCCTTCTTAGCCAGGGAACATCTTCCTAGGCTGGGGTGTGTGAGGGAGACCACCACATGGAGCCATCTGGTTCTTCTCCCTGCCCCCTGCCCCAAGCCCAACACCAGTTACCACCCTCCAGTCCCTTCCATTCCAACTCCCAATTCTGTTGAGTCTCTTTCTGGGATTTTTTTTTCTTTTTAGTAAAAAAGCAAATAGACCACCAAAACATCCCTCCCAGAAAATCCTCCTAGCTTGAGTGAACAAAAAGGGAAGAGATTGGCCCTATTTCCCACTCTTTGCCTTGATTATCTCCCTAGGACTCCCATTTAGGTGTCTGTAGGGCTAGGAGATTTGAGGGGTGGGAAGGGAATTCTGGGGACACCTCCATGAATGGAAGCCACATCTCTCCTGTGAAGGGGGAGAGAGCATATGTTTAGATGACGATGATGGAGATGTTGGGAGTTTGTCTTCTGTCCATTCCTTTTTCTTCTCTCACTTTGTCTCTTTTTCTCACCCATTGTTTGGCCAGGTCTCTCAGGCATCATTCCTTTATCTCTGTCTACATCTCTTTAATTCCATCTTTGTCTCCTTAGTCTCCAACTCTTTCCTGTCTCTTTTTCAATGTCTGACTCTTTGCACCTTGGGCTTTATGGAATCATAGCACTAGACTTGGAAAGGATCTAACAACCTCATTTTTAAGATGAGGAAAGTAAAGCCAAAAGTTGTTGAGATTTCGCCTTTCCCGGTCATTCTCTCAATAGAGTATTATTATATTATTTTGGAGCCAGGAGGCCCTTTAGGGACTATCTAATTTAACCTCTTCATTTTACAAAATTGGAAACTGAGGCCTAGGGAAGGAGAAGGCCCTTGCCCAATGTTCCACAGCAAATCAGGGGGCTTAGCCAAGGTTCAAACTGATGCTCAGGACTTTCTCCTCCCATGATGACTCTCCATCTGTCATTTTGTCTTTCTTTCACTCTTTCTTTAGTCTCTTTCCTTCTCATCACATCTGCCTCAGTGTCTTCTGTTTCCCACTTAGTCCCTGATTTCTTTGCATCTTTTAACCCCACTGGAAGAACCTGATGTATCTTTCCATCTCTCTTTTATCTGTGTTTGTACCTGTTTGTTTCTCCATATCTGAATATTTACATGTCTGCGTGTCTGTCTCATTGGGTGTTTGTAATGGGACGCCTCTGGTTTTGTCTAAGGGACAAGGGGTAAGGGAAGCGTGTGGTTCTGATTGCCTCCTTTAGCAGTACCTTCTCTCTCCCTGCCCCTTCTCGGTCTTTGCCCTCAACCCCTCTTGGAATTAGGTATTCCTCCACCCCAGTCCCTTACCCAGGGCCCCTGGGGGGGGGGGTCCACTTCCCATCCAGACCCCTTTCCCCTCAGTTCCTCCAGGGCTTCTGGAGGATCTTGCCTCCTTCTGGATCCCTAGGAATCCCCCAGCTCCCCCCCCTGGAGTTCTCCCTCCCCTCCTCCCCAGGGTTCAGGGGGTGGTGAGGGGAGTGGGGGGGAATGGGTTAAGAGAGGTGCGCGTGTCGTGGGATGGAAAGCAAAGAACACAGCGTTAGACACGGATGTAGAGATGGACGTTTATAACGGCAAAAAAAGGGTGAGTCACTGGGGTAAGGGAGGCATGTGGGGGGAAGGGGACTCAGAGAGGGGAAAGGGTCATGGAGCTAATACACAGAGCGCTATCCACACAACGGACACTGGGCAGTGGGGGGGAGGGAGAGAGGGGCCACGGCCCAGGCATGGCAATGGGGGAGTGTTGAGTGGGGAAGTGGCGGCGAACCAAAGTCCAGACAGCGGGCGGCGGCTTGGGCTAGGAACAAGACCAGTAGAGGAGGGGAGGAGGAGAGAGGAGAAAAGAGATGAGAGGAAATGAGGGAGAGGGAGAGGGAGGGAGGGAGGGACAGAGAGAGAGAGAGAGAGAGAGAGAGAGAGAGGATGGAAGGATTGGAGGCATACCATGGAATGGGGAGATGGGGGTGGGTGGCTGGGCAACTTGGCCCCTGACCTCTGACCCCAGATCCCTCCTCCCCCTAACCAGGGCATCCTCCAGAAAGGTCTCCCAAAACCAGCTTTGAGACTGTGAGATGGCATCAGTTGCCATGGGAGGGATATAGTAGACCACCAGCCTCACCCTTCTAGAAGGGGATGGGATACTCCCAAATCTTTCTCAAAGAATCACAGAATCTTAGGGCTATAGATTCTTGGACTCTTTGAACCTAATATTCTCAGAACCAGAGAACCTTAGAACTTAGAATGGTAGAGCTTGGAAGGCCCTTAGAGACCATTTAGTCAACATGCTCATTTTATCGATGGGGAAACTGAGACCCTGAAGCCTGAGAACAGGATTTAGAACCCACATGTCAAACTCCTCCACCTTTAATACTGTTGCTTTGGGATCCTATGAAACAGGGACCCGTGTGTGTGTGGGGGGGGGGGGGGAGGGGGACGGGGGTAACTAGGAGCTGGGGGACCTGCCCCCCCAAAAACAATCAGCATGGTATTGCTGCCTCAGGTTGGCTGAGGTGCCAAACACAGGAGAAAAAAAATGATTACCCATCCCCCTGGCTCATTCCCAGTACAAAAGAGATTATTTACAATGGAGGGATGGGGGAGGGGAGGGAAGGAAAGGCTCAGGGAGTAGGAGTGGAGGGGGGTCTTGAAGAGGCACCCCCACCTCCTCCTCCCACTGATGACAAGTCTTCAAACATAGAAATTCAGCCAGTTTTTATATATATTTATATAGAATCTCTTGGGGGTGGGGGGGAAGGGGGCTTGCCCTGGGCTGGGAGAGGAGATGAAGGACCAAGTGCTGCCATCCCAGGTTCTCCCCACTCCTCCTTGTCCCTCCTCCCACCCTTAACACACAGCTTTCTGTGGAATGGACACAGAGAGGGTTAAAAAAAGTTCAATGAGAGGTCAGAGGAAAAGGATTCGACAGCCTGAAGATGAGCCTGCAGTTCCAAGTGGCCTGGAGGAGGAGGGCAGTGGGTGATGGAGTCCCCGGTGGTGATGGAACCACTTGGAGGAGGGAATGAACGGTTGGTGGTGTCGGGGAGAGGAGGGGAGAGAAGGTGGGAAAGAGAAGGGAGGTTAAGGGGTCCCCCCCAAGGACTCCAAGAAAAGATGCTATCCTGAATGGGGGGTAGCGTCTAGGAAAGTGTTAAAAGCCAGGGACCCCCCCTTCTCCCTAGCACCTCCAAAATCTTATGGTATTATAATAGGCATCTCTCTTCCCATCCCCAGCAAAGTGGGCATAGGTTTCGACAGCAGCCCACCTTGTTGGTGTCCCAATAACCAGACATGGGCGCGAAGCAACCCAGCCCCTCTCATGGTGCCCTGTAGGTGATAGGTACTTTATGCCTGCCACATTGAATTGTTGAACTCCCTTTTGGTATAGTAGAGTTGTAGCTAGGCTCAGTATCATGCTGGCAGGCACACAGAATATTGCCAACAGTCCCTCAGGATTGCCACCACCCTTGTGTACCTCTACGGCAAGGCGCGAGGCTCTCCTCCGCCCCACTCTCTCCATGCACATACACGCATATGCACACGCACATACACACACGCACACACCTACACTCACACACACATACACACGAGATAGGAGAGAACAGGGAAGAGACATCGAGGGACTTGAGGTGGAAGGAGAACAGCTTCATAGGATTACAGAATGTCAGCGCTGGAAGGGCCTTTGGAGAAGTCAAGTCCAAATCCCTCATTTTACAGTTGAGGAAACTGAGGCTCAGAGAGGGGGGAAGCAATGTGCCCAAGAACACATAGCCAAGTCACTGAATGTCAGCGCTGGAAAGAACTCTAGAGGCCCCCAGAATCCCACCCTCTCATTTGACATAGAGGGAAACTGAGGCCCAGGATTGAACGGGGATTGCCCAAGATCACATTGAGTTGGCAGCAGAGACACATCACCCCTGTCCCCACCACTTTATAAGCTGATTTTCTCAGTAACCAAGAGGCAAGGGCTCCATTACCCCTAATCCCCCACCTGCTAGTTTAGGGATGGAGAGGTGGAGGATGGGATGGGTGTCTCCTCATCTAATGGGGGGAGATGTCTGGGTGCAGAGAAGCCTGCTACTTCACAACCGCCCCATTATTGCAGTAGCAGCCCCCACCCCTAGCCTGGGGGCTGGGAGCAGGAAGGGGTTGGGAAAGGGGGAAAGAAGGTGCTGGGACAGGCTGGCTCAGAGTCCCACCCCCCAGAGGGGGACAAGGAGATGAATTTGGCACATGTAATTTCTCTCTCTCCTAAGTATTGGAGATATGCATCTGGCCTCTAGCCCATCTACCACGAACAGAGGCCAAACAGAGGTTCCTTATGAACTCAAGGAGAAAGGGTTGGGGCATTAGCTTTAGCCCCTGACTTCTTGGCCACTGGGGGTAGGGTAGTATTATGGGTCAGGGTCTGAGGGGGAAAATTCATTTCTTTTTCTTTTTTCTTACAAAGCTCCTAAGAAAAGTCCGGTGGAAGGAACACGGGAATCCAAGTAATGGAACCGTGGGCTAAAGATTTGTCTTATAGCTGTCCCACCACCCTACCCCTAGAGGTGGGAGACAGCTCTGTTATCCCCTGCCCCAACCCAGTACTAGCACTCCCTGACAACGGTTCCTTCCCCTTGCTCTCCTAGAAAATTTGGCACTTTATGAAAACCATCAGGGGACCAGGGAGACAGAGAAACAGAGAGGTTAAGGTGAGGGGAGGCCAGAGAACTGGCAGAAAGGAAACGAGACACATATTGTCACACGTCCACACACACAGGCAGGTAAACAAAAAGAGAGCCAAACCCACAAAAGTGGGGCCAGAAGGACACAGAGGAGAAAAAACCCAGCAGAGACAAAGAGACTCACAAGACACATGGGGAGATGGACGAGAAGAACAACAAGACAGACACACGAGAGAAAGGGAGATTGGAACAGGACACGAGAAGAGACACCAATAGAGGGGCCAAGAGACAGCCCAGGAGTCTAAAGGGGGTGGATAGGCAGGATAAGAAGTCAAGAGTGGGAGGAAACTGCCAGAGCTGGGATGGCAATAGCCCATCATAGCCCAGGAAAGCTGTGTATCACCCATTGCAGCATTCCAGTGAGGTTACTGCTTTCTTCCTACCCCTGTCTGCCAAGAAGAGACACTGTCAGTGCAAAAGGGGTGGGGGACCTTGAGGAATTGGTCTTTAAATAGTGAAGAGATTATACAAAAGGGGTATGGAGAGAGGTGGGGTAAAAGAAGTCTTAAGGTCCAAGAGGACCCCAAATGGTTATGGAACTGGAATAGGATTCCATAGAGTTTGGGGACGGGTGTATTTTCCTTGGCTTCAGTTAAATATTGCCTCACACTGGGGCAAGACTCCTGGGGTTGAGGGACAAGGAAGTTGGAGATAGAGAGGGGAAGAGTTGGGATTTTTAGAGCTATCAGGAATACACTAAACATCTGTGGCAGAAGTTAAGGGGACCCCGTTTAAATCTTTAGCAATCTTCCAGGCTATGTCTACTTCTCCCTCCCCACCCCTACCCTGTGCCCCAGGAAACACTGTAGCAAGAGGGACTGAGGTCAGACTGCAAAGGAGACCACAGGGGTACAGGATGCAGCAGGAAGGGGTGGGGGAGGTTGCACAGTCCACAGGTGTTCCCCCTTCCCATCCTGTTCCCTCCTTCCCCCTTCCCCCACTTCTACCACCCTGCAGGAAGTGGAAAGGGCAGGTGGGGGAGGGATGGGGACGAGAGGAGGGTGACAAAGTTTTTGGAAGCAGTCAGGACCTTCCAAATCATTTCTACTCCCTGTCTCCCCCCATCCACCTACACACCAGTTTTACAGAGAAGGAAACTGAGGCCTAGACAAAGGAAGGGACTTGCCACAAGAAGTCAAGCCTGGAGCTGGGTACCAAGCAAGGTACTCTATCTCATTCCACAGAGGGCACCTCAGGGAGGTAGTGGATTAGAGAGGAGAAGAAACCAGGTGTGTTTGGGGAGGAGGAAGTAAAGGGAGCAGGGAAGGAGGCTGTCTCTGAAGAGACACAGCCCCATAAAGGGCTGCCATTGGACCAGCGCATTACAGGGGCAGTGAGCTTGGCCATGCATGCAAATGATATGCAAATCAGCTCGGGCACCCTGGGAGGTCCCATCCTTCCCAAATCCAAAATACAGAATACTGCATTCTCTGGGAATGGGAAACCCTCCCTTCCCCCCTCCCCCCTCCCACAACCCGCCCCAAGAGATAAATATATATATATATATATATATCCTTTGTATATAAATATACAAAGATTGGAAGATAATTCTTTTGGCACATCTAGACCACCCTACCTTGGAAGGGTGTGATCAGGGTCCAAGGAGGTGGGGGGTGGTGGTGTGGGTTCAGAAGGAGACAGGGTCTCCCTCCCTTCCCCTACTGGAGTCTGAGGGCAGGATGTAGAAAAAGCCACTTGGATAGCACAGCTCCTGCCAGCCTCTGGTGACCCAGTAGGGACATGAGCAGACAAGGTCAGTGCGAGTTACTGCTATTGCTTCTTCCTTGGGAAGGGATTTTCACATTTTGATTTTTGGGATCTGCCCCCCCCTCCTGGGGCTCCCCCTGAACTGTGGGGAGAGAAAAATCCAGAAAAGTAGGTGGTAAGTGTGGAATCTGGAAGGGACAGGAAGCTATCCCCCCCCACAAAGATGCTGATGCTGGAACCAGGGCATCGGTGGGGAGTCCTGGTTTAAGAGGTGAAGTGGGGGAGATCAATACAGGGTGGGGAGACAAGGGACCAAGGGAATGGATAGCCAAGGGATGGAGCTGACCTGGTTGCTCTCCTCAGACAAGGCAATCAGAGTTTGTCTCCCCAGAAAAGACCAATAGGTCTGCACAACCTACTTGACCAAGCAGCTTCTGAAACCCCAAAGATGTATCAGGGTCTGTTGGACCCTAACAGAATATACCAGTCCAGACCCTATTCATTCATGCTTGTCCAGACCTCTGAAACATACGAATCAGACTGTATCAAAAGACTTCAGTCCAGATTCCATCAAAGCTCCACAGGTCTCTCAAATCCCATCCCAAATTCACCAAATCCAGATGCTATCAACATGCTAAATTAGAGCCCACCAAGACACACCAACTCAGACCCTACCAAAAAAATACATCAATGCAGACACATAGAAGCAAGCACATAGAGGGGACTTGGGGTGGGAAAGGAGAAAGGATCTGCTGAATTTCCTGCAAACCCCTCCCCCAAACAAAAGTGTTTTTTCTTTGAGATGAGCAGACTTTGGAATCTGAATGGAGACAGTCCTTTTTCAGATATAGCTGCTCCCCTCCACCCCGCCCCTGCACCCCCACGACGGAGCCAAGTCCTGTCTTTTCCCTCATCCTCCATGGCCAAAACTTAACAACTGCTTATCAGGGGAGGTGGCCTTGTCCTCCTCAGGGTCTCATGGGATCTCTTGGGCCCAGGTAAAAAAAAAGTTGGGATTTGTGTTAGGGAGTCCATCCCATTCAGGTACTTCCAAGAAAGTGGGCTTGGAATAAGGACTCCTCACCTCACCATCCTAACAGTTCAGGGAAGACTTTGCCCATGCATGATGTCATAGATAGGAGCCCCACTGGGCTTCGGGGAAAAGACCTCCCCGTAAGAATACAAGAAGTCCAAGGAGACAGGCTCCAGGGAGGACAAAAAACCTGGGTTGCTCTTGGGAAGTTGCCCCCCTGCCTCCTTTTTAGGGCTCTGAGTTCCAGAGCTTAAGATCATAGGATTTAAAGCCAAGAGTGACCTAAGAGATTCATCTGGGTCAAATCTCTCATTTTACAGATGAGGAAACTGAGGCCCAGAAAAATTAAGTGACTTTCTCAAGGTCACACAGCTAGTAAGTGTCAGGTCCTTTGACTTCAAATCCTTACTCTTTCCTCAAAACTAGGTAGCTCATCTTGACATATTATACTTGAAGCGTCCCCAGTGCCACAATCCCTTCCCTACTTCCTCATTAAACCAACTTGGCCATGTTATAAAACGAACCCCCAGTGACCCCAGTTTAGTATAGGGGAGTGTGAGGGTCAGGGAACACCTAGGAATGGGGGAGGTGGACAGGAACCTCAACCTCCACTGCCATCCAGGTCATGCCATAGCAGAAGCCTATCCCTTTCCCTCAAAGCTCCCTCATTCCTGATTGGAGATGCAGCTGGGCTGGGGTTGAGTGGGTTGAAGTAAAAAGGTGCAACATCTCCCCTCCCATTTTACCGCTGAAAACAAAAACTGACCAACCAACCAAAAGAAAAATCCCTTATTAAAAAAAAAATAAGAAAAATAAAAGGAGGGAAAGAAAGAGAAAAATAATGCCGTGTTTTCTATTAAAATCAACAAAATATATACAGATATCACACAGACTGGGGCCCCCAGTCTCCCAGCTGCCCTGGAGGAGTTGGGGATCCAGCTAAGCACAGGGAAATGTGTGAAACTGGGGGGGAGGAGCATAGGGAGCACCTCCTATCCCCAACTCCAATCCAACCACTCAAAGGTGGGGTGGATTTAAGCGAGCCCCTTGCCCGACACCCGAACCAAACCAGGATGGGGAAAGAGGGACGGCGTCAGGGGGTAGGGGGGAGATGGGTGGGGAGGGTTGGGAGCCATTGCTCCCCGCCCCCTTTTATCCCACTTTTTGGGGGTTCGTAGCACGGACCCCTTGCTCATAGGTGACCCTCTGGCTTATGAGATACTGTGCGGCCTGCGTGGCTGCAGGGCTGCCTGTAATGGTCACCCGCCGGTTCCGCGTGCCAGGCAAAAACTCCCCCTTCTTAGAGATCTGGATGCGGGCACCTGTCAGCTCCTGGTACTCTACCAGCGTCTTCCCCCCCTTGCCCAGGATGGCACCCACGAGGTTCTCTGGCACCGCAATTTCCACCAGCTCCTTGGCGCTCTCTGCCGCCAGCTTCTCGGCTGCCAGGAACCCCCCGGCTCCTGCCCCGCCACCTCCACCACCCCCACCCCCTGCTGCTCCCAGGTAGCCATTGGCAGCTGCTGCCAAGGCAAAGGAGCCCAGTGCCCCAGGGGGTGGTGGGGGCGGGGGTGGAGCCGCACCAGCAGCTGGCCCAGCAGCAGCCTCACCCGCATAGGAGGCTAATAGGTTGGCGGCAGCAGCAGCAGCTGGGTTTGCCCCAGCTGCCACAGCCGCGAGGACCCCTGAGGCCGCAGCTGAGCCGAGGCCCAGGCCCAGTGAGTTGGCACTGTAGCCATAACTGGCCAGTGTGTTGAGGGCCGTACTGATGGCCAGCAGGTCAGTCCCTGAAAAGGCTGGCAGGGCAGCAGGAAAGGCACCCACACCCGCCAGGCCAGCTGGGCCAAGGAGGCCAGAGGCAGCGGCGGCGGCAGAGGCTGCAGCAGCGGCTGCTGGGAGGACATCAGCCGGGCTGGCGTAGGGGGAGCCCGTGGGGTTGGAGTTGGCCACAGGCCCCGCCACATTGGCATAGCTGATGTTCAGGCAGCTGCTGCTCTGCGGGTCCTCCTGCACCTTCTGGACGATGGCGGCCACAGCCTTGTGCACCTGCTCGGGCTCCCCGCTCACCGTCACCACGCGCTCCTGTAGGTTGATGCCCTCTGGCTTCTGGGATAGCTGGACCCAAGCGCCTGACTGCTCCATGACCGCCTTCACTGTTGCACCCCCTTTGCCAATGATCAGGCCGGCTGTGCTGTTGGGGACTATCAGCTTAGCCTGGGGGTGGGGGAAGAAGAGCACACCAGGGGTTAAGGAATCAGTGGGACCATGAAGCCATATCTCTTAGACTCAAAAAAACCCCCCAAGGACTTTAAAACTGTGGAAGAGACTGTTGGAGCTGCAACACTTCTGGGAACATAGGTAGAGGAGCCTTAAAGACCATCTAGTCTTTCCCCTCCACCAGTTTTACAGCTGAGGAAATGCCTCAGCTGATGCCTAGATGGAGAAAGGACTTGCCTAAGGTCACCTAGAAAGGTAAGGGCTTGGGCCCAGGATCTAGGTCTCCTGACTCCTAGCCAGGGCTTTTCCCACTAGGAAGGCTAAGCAATGACCATTTTTTTCTCTCCACCAGGTCCCACCAGCTGATCCTTTCGCTCTAAGCATGATCTCAAAGCCCTTACAAATCATTTCTTCTGGGGGAGGGAAAGGAAGTACAGCGGGGAAGTGATAAAGAAGGATAAACCCCTCCTCTCCTGGGGCTGTCTCCCGGGTCCTGACTAATCCAGTAGGAAGGAGGGTTCAGCACCAGGGACAGAGCCCACCAGTCCAGCACTACCTTTCACTTTCTGCTCCTCCTCAGTCTGTCTGCACTACTCATTTTGTGGAAAGGAGCAGCCAACTTAACTCTTGGGCCTGAGCGTTTAAACACAGATAAACTGAGCCTTGGTGACTGTCTGTAGACACCACAAACCCTCAGGGGGTGGGGAGAAGTCAGTGTGTGGAGAGGTGACTGTGGGTGCTTCTCTTGCCTCTCCTGCTAGCCCTGGCTAGGCAGCCAACATCCCTTCCCTCCTTCCTTCTGTCCCTCCTCCCCTCTCCCCTGGCCCGCCTTCCTGCAGCCAGAGCTAGTTGACAGTTGTTGTGGCAACCAGCTGGGCTCCCGAAGAGGTGGGGCGATGAGGAAAGAGGGAAGAAGGATGCTCTGCCCCTCCCAACAGCTTCCCTTGTTGCCATGGTGATGGGGGCAGGGCGTCTCATTGGCCCCCATCCCTCCCTCCTTCCTTTTCCTCCTCCAATATAATCCTTCCTTCTTCAAGATGGCTGACATTCTCTCCCCTCCTCCCTTCCATGGAAAAAGTGGAAAGGGGTAGAATTATAAAGGGGAAAAAGGGGCGGGGGGACAGGAGGGAGGAGGGGAAGGGGAGGTGCCTTGGGGCCCCCCACTTCCTATGTGGAGAGGAAGTGGGAGGCAGGTGGTCCAGGGGGACAATGGGATGAGGTGGAGGGAAGAGGAAGGGAGATGGGAGAGGGGGGAGGGGTTGAAGGCAGAGGAGCCCAGAGCCTACAAGGACCTGAACAAATCCCTTCTCTGTGGTCCCTCAGTGGCATTGTGCCAGGCTGGTCTTCTCCTGGATGCTTTCCCGGACTGACCACCCAGCCCTACCCCCAGTCCTTCAGGAGAGGGAGCCTGACCTGTCTCCTTCCCTTCAGACCCAGAATTTCATGAGCACGGGGCCATATCTTCCCTTCTGTCTCCAGAGGAATCAGTTGTGGGACCCAATTTTTACCTGCTTGGCCCTGTCAGGGTTCATAGTGGTCTGTGGCTGCAGGATGCTGGCCACCTCAGGTTTGGCCATTGCCTGTGGGATTTCTCGAACCTTCTCTGCGATGAAGCTGTGGACAGCATTCAGGGCCTCTGCAGTCCCCTGCACCAGGCACACCCTCTCTGTGGTCCCTGAGGCCCAGCAAGGGTTAGGGAGGGAGGAGGAGTAGAGACAGAAATGTATCAATACCTTTTCCTCCTACCTCCAGGCAATCCTGAGACATCTTGGGTGCTTAGAGATCTTGAGTTAGAACTGCAATGAAGGGGAGGTACCTGGTTCTCTATCACCCCCTTCCCTAGTTCACCAAGGTTTTTTATTTTTTTTGGAAGTCTCCCTCGCCCAGCACCAATGGATGGGGGAAGGGGACAATGAAAGGTCTAAGTGTTTGGAGATCATGGGAGGAGGGGGCCTCTATGGCTAGCTCCTTCGATGATTCCTGGCTCCCCTGGTTGCCTGGGTAACACTGCCCCCTCCTTCCCTCCTGGTGGCTGAGGCTGGTTGCCCGAGCAACTGGAACCCCCTTATCGCCAGAGCTGGACTGAGGAAGGGGAAGGAGGGCTGTTGCTGTGGCAACCCCTTAAAGCAGCAGCGTACCACCAGACTGAGAAGCTTTGGATTGACTGGGGAAAGGCTAGGCTTTGTTTTGGGGGGGGGGTGGAGATGGTGAGTTGAGTAGAGGGGGATTTGGCCCCAGAGTGTAGGATTTAAACAAGAGACAAGGGAAAACAGAGAAGATGAGTTAGGAACAAAGCATGGGGTGTCCTAGGGAGGGGGTATGACTTCTCCAAGTAAGAATAGCCCCCCAGTTCTGCTTTTGGAAGGGACCTAGACAGAGATACTCGTATAAAACCCAGAGGGAGACAGTGTCTCTGACCCAGACTAAGGTAGAGACGGAAGGAGACAAGACACTGAGATGGAGAAAAAGCCAGAAGTACAGAGTCCTTGCTGGCTGTCTGTGTCCTGGGGACAAGGCTGGGCCAGACCCGGTCACTAGCCTGTCTTGGGGAGGCTCTGTTTCTGAGGAAGAAGAGGCAGTGATGGTTCTGTGTACCATGACACTGGGTGTCTAGGTGTCCTGGCCAGGGTGTTCCTGGATGTGTTTCTCCCCCAACCCCTCCAGAGCTGGGGCCTGTGTCCCTCCCCCAGAACAATAGCAGGGTCTGAGCCAAGCGTGAGTCAGGGCTGAGCCTGCCTGCCCCAGGCCTGGCGGGTTGCAAAGGGCGTAAATAGGAAAGGGTGTGGGGCGGGCCTCAGGCCCTGTGGGAACCAGGGAAGCTTGGGAGGGGTGTGGAGGGGTACAGTGGCTCATCTGGGTGACCTCTGAAGTCCCTTCCAGTTCCTGCAGTCTTACTAGCCCTAGGTTCAAAGTCAGGAAGACCTAGTGGCAGATAGACCACACACACACACACACACACACACACACCACACACACACACACACACACACACACGGAAACCATGAAAGAGAGATAGACAGGGACAGAAGAAAATAGAGAAAAGTAGCCTGTGTGTTTGAAAATGTCCAAGGTTGAAAGCAGGATACTTGGAGTCTGGTCTCAGCTCTGGCCCTAACTCCTTGTGATCTTGGGAAAGCTTTTTTCCTCTCTGGGCTTTGGCTTTCTCTGAGTGAAAAGAACAGTGGATCCTAGGTCGGAGGCTCACAAATCAAACCCTAATTCTGCTGGCCACTCTCAGTGATCTCAGCCAAGTCCTTTCCCCTCTCTGGGTCTCCATTTCCTCCTCTATAAAATGAGATGGTTGGGCCAGATGGGCTATGGTCCCTTTGAGCTTGAGGTTTTACTCATTTTGGGATATGTGTGATTGTGTGGCCCATGAGGTGGGAATGGGGACATTGAAGAGGCATATTCCATGTTCTGGTGGGAGAGGGCAGGAAGGGTAGAGGGAGGTTAGTTCCTTGTGGTGAGTCCAAGTAGGGAGAAGGCTTTGGCTTGTGTGTGTTTTAGGGGGATAGAGGATGGATAGGTTACATGTGCTAGGGAGCTCTGGGTGCTACATTCAGGGAATCCCATGTCTCATGATGTATGGAATTCCTATGTGTATTCAGAGAATCCTGTTTCACTAACATTAATAATGATAATAGTAAAATAATAACTACCGTTACTCACATATATGCTACTATCAGGCTCCTAATAGTACTGTGGTATAAATATATAGGGTAAGTGTATGTGATATAAATGTGTATATGTATATTTATGTAAATATATACTCACAATATTATATGTACACATATATAATAGTACTAATGTGTATATATCTATGTCTATCCTGTCTATCTATCTATCTATCTATCTATCTATCTATCTATCTATCTATCTATCTATCTATCTATCTACCTACTACCTTCTCTCTCTCTCTCTCTCTCTCTCTCTCTCTCTCTCTCTCTCTCTCTCTTTCTCTGTCTCTGTGATATTGTAGGATGAGGACTTGGCCTAGGGTTTCATCAATAGAGAGAACTGCCAGGTGAGGAAACTCTCCCCATTCAGGTTGGTGCCTCCTCTTCAGCTTAGATAGACTCCAAGAGTTACCTTAAGAACTGGCAGGTTGAATGATTTGCCCAGGGTCCCGGGCTCAGGATGTAGGTGTCAAAAGCCAGGTCTTCCTGGATCCAAGCATGGTTCTCTATCTGCTGTGACATGCTCCCTTACCAGGTGTAAATGCCATTATCTCCAAAGGAAAATGAGGCTCAAAGAGAGAAGGTTCTTGCTCCAGTTGAACAGCTGGTCAGTGTAGAGATCTAGGATCCCTGACTCATTGGTAGGGCCATAGATTTACAGCCATCAGAACTCTTCTTGTCCATCCTTCTCACTTGACCATAAAGGGATAGGATAATACTGTCTATCTTCTTTGGGTTTTTTTGGGGGGGGTATGTTTGTTTTTTGAGGCAATCAAGGATGTGACTTGCCCAGGGTCACACAGCTAGTGTGTCTGAGGCTGGATTTAAATTCAGGTCCTCCTGACTCCTGGGCCAATGTTCTATACACTGGGCCACTTAGCTACCCCCTACCTACTCATTTTGGAGTAACGTTGGCAATTAAGATTTCTGTAACCAGCACATCCCTGCTCTTTAATAGATATTTATCATAATAGCTAATGTTTATAATAGCATCTGAAAGTTTGCAAAGCATGTTACATTCACATATACACATACTTATACACACATATATAATATTCTTTATGTTATAGTATATGTAGCACATAGCTTATATCTATTTAATATATGTATGTACAACTTCACAACAACCCTGTGAGGTAAGTTCTATTATGATCCTCATTTTACTAATGAGGAAAGTAAATTGCCCAGAATATTTCAGATTGTAAATATCTGAGGCAGCTTTGGAACTCAGTAGCTAGTGGCCAAGGTAGGACTCAAACCCAAATTCTCTGACTCCCAATCCAATGATCTTTCCAGTACGCTTTGCTGACCTAGGGTAGGGGGTGGCATCTCAGGTCCCTTACAGAACTGATTGTCTTTCCACCAGCCTTGATTTTTGGAGGCAGGAAGCCATCCCAGTTAGTCTCCTGATGATTCCAAAACCTCCAAGGTATGTGGGGGCGGGGGAGCTGGTGCTCTGCCTTCTCCCTAGTAATATGGGTGGTCAGGGATCCTCCTTAATTCACCTTACTTAATGGGAAAGGAGACAGTCCTGATCCTCTTTAACCCAAATCATTCCCATTCTGAGTCTGGCTAAATAGTTCAGAAAGGTGGGACAGGGTTTGAGATTATGAGAGTGACTACATCCTCACTTCGTACCTCGAGTTCCCCCTTCTGCTATTTGACACACATACACAAAATTATATTTTAGGAATTAGGGCTTCTGGGAGGGGATGAAACCAGCCAAGGGAGTGTGAAGTAGTGTCTTCTGCTGGGACCCAGAGCTATGGGACTGGAAGATGCAAATGGTAGCAAGATATTCACTGTACAGCTGTGGGGACAATGAAGACACAGCAGTGATGATGGAAGAGTGTGGACAGAGCCAGCTTGAGTTATTATGTGTTTTAGGGGACAGATCCAGCAGAGAGATGGGGGAGAGATGAGAGGAAGAGAGAAAAGAGGGGTTGAGGGAAGGCAAAGAATCTGACTTCTAGAGTATGGTGAAAGTGGGAGTATTTGATAGAGCACAAGAGAAAGATAAAAGGCAGAAGAGATCAAATAAATTATATACATATATATATATACACATACACACATATGGAGAGAGAGAGAGAGAGAGAGAGAGAGAGAGAGAGAGAACTAGAGCTTTCAGTGGGGGAAGATAGGAAGAAAATGAGGAGGGGGCGTTGAGAGTAGGGAGAACAAGATGGTTCTTATTCTGGGGTCTTTGGACTCCTTGAATAGATTCCAGAGTGGTCCATGAACTTGTTTTAAAAACCTTTTTGTAACTATTTTAATATAATTGGTTATCTTTGTGATCTATGCATTTTATTTTATGCATTTAAGAACATTCTGAAAAGGAGTCCATAGGCTTTACCAGACTGCCCAAGGGGTCCATGGCAGACAAACAGATCCTGGAGAATAGGATCGAGGGATTATGGACCTTGAGCTGGAAGGGACCTCAAAGGCTCTATGGTTCAAACACTTGATTTTAGAGATAAGGAAAATGAGCCCAGGAGGTTCATTGACTTACCCAAGATCATATAGTCAGTACATGACAGAGTCAGAATGGAAGGAGAGCCACATTGAAAAAGAGATGGAGATGGAGACATGTGAGTATGGGAGAGGGGGGAGCAAGACTAAGAGATGAGGGAGGATTTGGAGGGAGAGATAGGGGAGCACTACACTGGGGTGAGTGAGAGGCAGATAAGAGAGAAGGAGAAATAGTGAGAAAAATGTGAAGAGAGATAAGGAGAGGGGATCCCCCCGGGGATGGGAGACCTTTCAGCACGACTGGGGGAACAGCCTGGCTCCCCCTCTTACTTCTGGGCTCCCCCAGGGGGGCAGGTGCAGGGTCAGGGCCTGACCCAGCTGCTGCCCCCATGCAAATGAACTCATGAATATGCAGCAGCTCCATTGTCCTGGAAGGAGGGAGGAGGGGTCCTCTGGCCCCATCTGCTTTCCTCTCTCCCCGGGGTGGGGTGGGGTGGGGGTGGGGGGGTGAAGCAGGAGCACCTGTCCCTTTAAGGAACAACCCACTGGGGCACAGGAGTGGGGGTGGGGTTCTCACCGGGGTAGAAGTCCTTGGATTTTGAGAGCTTGATGGTGGCCCCCGTCTCCTTCTGCAGCTGCACGATGGTTTGGCCGCCTTTGCCAATGATGGAGCCCGCAGCATAGCTGGGGATGAGCACCTTTAGGAAATATTCACCCTCCTCTGGAGCAGGTGGGTGGGAATGGGGAGATGGGGTTCAGTCAGGAGTTTTCTCAAGTTCCAATTTCCCATCCCTATAGGACATGGCTCCTATAGGGCCCCAAGGATCTGCCTCCCTCAAGTCCCCCATCCCAACCTTGTCCCAACGGGAAATAACCTCCCTCCTTCACCCCAAGGGATAGGTTTCCCATTGGTCCCCAATAGCACCCAATTCTCACAGAGACCCTCAGGATATGTCCCCTGTTCCTCCAGTCCTAACACAGGGCATAGTTCCTCACAGCGCCTCCCACCCCAGTCCTCTAAGATCCCATCTCTCTAACCTTTCTTCATGATCTAACCCTCCCACAGCTCCATGAGATATATGCCCCCAATTCCTCTAGGATGCCATTCCCTCAAGGGTCTAGGCCCCACTCCCAACTCAGGAGCCAGTCTCTTTATGATAGTTTCCTCCCTCCAACTCAATGAAACTTTCCAACTCAATGAAACTTGTTCCCTCCCCCCCACAAAACCCCATAGACCACAACTCCCAGTATCCCATATATGAGCATATTAACATTGTATATATCTTGAACCTAATATCTGGGAGCAAGGAGTTTCTCCCACCCCCAAGAGAACATAAACTCCTTGAAGGCAAGCACTTTTCTTGCTTTTGCATTTGTATTCCTAGTGCCTGGCATATAGCAGGGATTTATTTCTTAAATACTTGTTGATTGCTTGATTCCCCCGTGGCTGCCCACTCCTAGAACTCAAACCTCCAAATCCCAACTTGGGCCCTGGAGGAAGCAAATTTGGGGTATAGAGAAGGGCCTGGGCCTTGGATAGAGTAGGGCACTAGTAGGAGCTTCCTGGGGCTGGGGCAAGTGAGGTGCCAGGATGAGGGCTTCTGCCAAGCCTCTTAAACTCACCAACCTTAGTCAATTAAGCCAATTAAACAATTAGCCCCTGGGGCCTCTCCTCCTCTCTTCACTCCTCTGAGGTCCTAAGACTGTCTAAGATTGTCTTGGAGTCTAGAGTCTGAAGATTCCATGATACTTGACTTGGAAAATTCTATTTTCTTCCCTGGCCAGCTGTGCCTGGTGAGTCCCCTGCTAATCCATCATCACTTCTTACCTCCCCCAAAGGCGAGCCTTGGGATCTTCAGACCCTTATTTCAGACTTGACCAGCTGAAGGTTGGGGGAGGGGAGGGGGCTATTTTGGCCCCCTTGGTAGGTGTGGAAGTGTTGGGGACTGGCATTTTGTTTGTTTCCCACCTATTAGGAAGTTAATCCTATTCTGCTTCCCCTTGGTCTCTGCAACTTCCTAATGGGGAACTGTCTGTAACTACATGACCATCTTTCTTCTCTCAGCTAGAGGGGCTTCCTGTTAGTTTTCCCTCCTTCTCTAGGTGGGTCTCCTTAGTTTCCCCAAAGGCCCATTTCCTCCACTCTTCCTTTCCCCATAGAACTTGAGGAAGCTCAAGGATATGAAAAGATCCCTTGGATTCTAGTTTTGGCTACTTTCTTTCTGTAGGACCCTTGATCAAATGCTCATTCCCCTCTCTGATTAATGTTGGGCTTGGTCTCTAAGGTCCATTTCAGCTCTGACATCCTGGGGTTCCATGACTCCTTTAACGAGTGTTACCCTCCTGGTTTTATCTCTACTCCACCCCCTAATTCCTAATTCCCACTGCCTGATTCCACAGATGTCTGCCTAAAGGGCCCAGAGAGAGAAGGAAGAGAATTTCATCTAACAGTACACCTGAGATAAGAGTCCAAGCGAACTTGCCTCTTCCTTTGGGGTTTGGGAAGTCTAACCCCCTCCCAGAGATGCTTGAAGGGGCTACCATCATCTCCCCCTCCTCCTGGCCTCTGAGTCAAATGGTGTCCTTTCTCCAAGATTCTTCTCTAGGACCCCCTTTCCACAGGGCCAAGGGCTAGAGTCTAGATCCACCTAGGTTCTGTTTCTTCCTAAGTCCTGCATCCCTTCCATGCAATGAATGGTCTGTTTTTTCCTGTGGTCAGGCACTGGGTTCCATGTCCTTGCTCCCACATGGGGAAGAACAGTCCCCAAGAGCGACGGGGTTCTTAAGAAAGCTCTGGAGCAGGAACTCACTCCCCCCCAGAAAAGGTGACTGAATTCTTAGGGTATAGACATGAATAGGGGCACAGTTGTCCAGTCCAGTGGGGTTAAGAAAGGGAGTAGTGTTATTATCAAATCATCAAACCATGGCTTCTTAGAGCTACAGAATTCAAATCTTAAAATCTTGGTATCTTAGCACTCTAAAGGCCCATCAACCCCCTCAATCTACAAATAGCAAAACTGAGGTTTAGATTGGGAAGGGACTTAACCAAGGTCACACAGTGTGTGAACCAGGTATTCAAACCACACTTTTCATTTTCCAGGATAGGGTTTTTTTCCTTTTTAAAGAAAAAGAAACGGAATGAGGGTCAAGGGGCATGGAAAGAGCACTATCTCACCCACTTCCCTGGGGGCTCCTTCTCAGAGTTGGGAGACTGATCAGTTGGGTCTCAGTTCCCATTCCCACTTCTCCTGGGTCCCAGGCAAGGAGCAGAGAAAAAGAATTGGGCAGAAGGAAGAAAGGAGGGAGTTATCCTGAACAGGCCTGAGGCAGGCTGGGAGCAGGAAGAACCACAGGAAATCCCCTCCCCCTCCCCCAAACTTCCCTTTCCTCTCATCCTCTGTTGTAGAAACTAGAAGGAGAGGGAGACTGGGGAAAGGGGTGTGTGGTGAAGGGCTCCCTAGATTCTCAGGCTTGGTCTGTCCCCTCTCCTGAACTGGGAAGGCTTTGCCTATTTTGAGACTCACTGTATCACCTTGAACAAGCCCCTTCCCCTTTCTGGGTCTCAGTTTCCTCATCTGTAGAATGAAGGGGTAGGGCTAGATGGTCTCTAAGGTCTCTTTTGGCTCTGACATATTCTTACACCTTAGATATTCTGTGACTGAAGGATTTACAGCTGGGGAAAGAAGGCATATCTGGGTCTTATTTATTGTAAGGTCTTTTGTAGCTGGGAGGGGGGTTGGAGTTCTATCTGAGAAGGATGTCAGGTACCCTTGACCTGGGGTCTGAGGAACCCCAAATCAGAAGAAGGTGAGTTCTTGGTCAAGGTGACCCAGGGGAAGAGCCCAGGGGTCTCCTTACTCCTAAGGCTGAGGATTAGAAGCTGAACCTGGTGGAATCCCCTCCTGGACACAATGGCTTCTGCAGGTACCACTGAAACTTCCCTGCCCCTTCCCAATGGGGGACAATAATTCTCCTCCATCATAGTCACACATCCAGCTCCTGTTACACCTACACATCCTCCTGTGTCACATACAAGCCCCCACACACCTGTCAGTCTCCCTCATCAGTCACACTCTTCCATCTCTCTCTCTTTCTCTCTCCCCCTCTCCCTCTCCTCTCTCTCCATGTCTCTCTGTCTCCTCTGTCTCTCTCTGTCACACACACACACACACACACACACACACACACACACAAAACCACACCCCCATTGCCCAATCACCTGCATACCCTCTCTCAGGTCACCCACCTACCCTGCTACACACAATTTTCCTTCCCCCATCAGTGAACACCCTCTAGTGTCGCACAGATATACACACCTGTCAGTCACACTCAACACAGTCACACTGCCTCTCATGTCACACACACACAACCACACCCCCATCACCAGTCACACTAGCTCCCATATCACACATATACACAATTGCTCAGACCTCTCAGTCTGGGAGTTGCACCCTTCCAGGGCAGAGACCCCACTGCCTTAAGCTCATTTCTCTCCCTCCTATTAGTAGCCACGGAGAACCCCACTGGGAGACCCTCCCTATTCAAGACGCACCCCCTCCTTTTCCCGCACATGCACACACAGGCCCAGACACCACGGACAGATCCTTCTATGAATAGCTTCTACAGATTAGGAGAGAATATGGAACCAAGAGCCGGAAAGACATACCCACAAATGCGGCCCGGGGTGGGAGGGGTGCTGGTGGTAGAGACCCGAGCACACCCATCCAAGGGCAGTCAAACACCCTTCCCCCCCATCAAGGGCACACAATCACACCCACCCACCCACCCTACCAAGGACACACGCACACACATACACACACCCAAGACACACTAAATGGATGGCTGGGGAAAGAGAGCTGAGCACACAATCACACATAATCACAGCTTCACACAGATGCCCCCTCCCCCCTCACACCAGGTCCATCTCCACCACCACCCCTTCTCATTCTCCTACATCAACCCTCAGACAAAGCACCCGGGAGGTGGGGAACACTGGAACACCCCCCCCCCTCCTGCGATTGTGGCATCCTCTTTCCCCCGCCCCCACCGCTCCCCCTTTGTGCCGGGAAGGGGGAGGGGAGACCCCATTATTGGGGCCATACAGGAGGGGGGGGTCAGGGTGGGGGCCCGGGCACCTGCAGGAAAGGCTCCAGGGTCAGAGGGTTCGGACAATTGGGGGGATGCTGGAGGGGAATTGGGGATGCTTGGGGGGGGAGCTGCACCACTTCTCACCTCCCGTGTTGCTGCGTTTGGTGCTGACGACCTCGGGGGGCGTCTCCAGGGGCCGCTTGCGGGAGTCCGGGGCCTCGGACTCCATGGAGGTGCCGTGAGATGCGGGCGGTGGCTGCTGCGGTGGCGGTGGCGGCTGCTGCTGTGGGGCCGGAGCGGAGAACAGGCCGTGCGCCGCCGCGCCGGCGGCCATCATCTTCATGGTGGGGGGAGGGGGAAGAGATGGGAGGGGGATTGGGGGGAGGGGGAGAGGCAGGGGAGGGGGAGGGAGGAGGGAGACGGGAGACCAGAGAGAAGAGGGGTGAAGACGAGAGGGAGAAGAGCTGGAGGATGGAGCAGGGTTCGGGGAGCTCGGAAACCAGAAGGGGAAGACTGGAGGGGACGCCACTGGAGATGGGAAGGGAAGACAGCGAGGACCCTCTAGGAGGGGAGGGCGGAGAAGGGGATAGAGGGGAGGCTGGGAGGGGGACAGAAAGAAGGATGGGGAAGGTAAGTCTGAAGCCGGCAGGCCGGAGCGGTGACTGGGAGCGAAGCTGAGAAGGGGCTGCAGCGGGAAATAAGGGGACAACGGGGGAGGTAAGAAGGGGATGGAGGGAGAGGTCGGGGGGAATGGAGGGGGAGGTCAGGGGAGGACGGCGGGGGAGGTCAGAGGGGAAAGATGACAAGAGGATGCAGAAGGAGAGGAACAGAGGAGGCGGGGGAAGGCTGGAGGCCGGAGGGACCCGGAGACCAGAGCGGACTGTCCGAGGGGTCGACCGGAGAGGGAGCCTGCAGAGGACCGGGCAGGGTCGGGCGGGAGTGGGGAGAGGGGGCTTGTTGGGGCTGTCTCGGAGCCAAGCCGGGAGGGGAAAGGGGCTCCGGGGCTGGGGGGGGGGGGCCGGGCCCCCGGCCCCCAAGGGCAGCTCCGGGAGGAGGCCGAGCGCCCGCCCCCTCCGCTGAGGGACGCCGGAGATCTGGTGCGGGCCTCTGGCCGGGACGGGAGGGCGGCCGGGCCGCTAGCGGGGGCCCCGGGGGCGGCGGGCACGGGCGGCGGCGGTGGCGGCGGCAGCAGCAGCAGCGGCTCCTCCCGGGCAGAGCATCCTTTTCGCTCCCCCCTCCCTCCCCTCTCCCGGGCCCAGCACCCAAGGCCACGCCCCACTAGCTCCCATTGGCTTAGCTACCTCATGGGCCCCGCCCCTTCCCATAGTACTGCCCCTTCTGGGGAGGGAGCGGCGGGGGGGTGGGGAGGGGGTGGGGTAGCGCTGGCTCCGCTGTAGCCTGGCAGCATCTCTCTTCTACTCCGACCGGGGAAAGCAAAGCATCCTTCTCCCAGCTTCTGCCCTGGGCACTCCACCCAACCTCCTTGACCCAAATGACAGGGACCTTGTCCCCTCTTGATCCCCCAGGAACCTTCCTTGCCCTGTCGGTCTCTCACATCTCACCGTGGCGTGGCGAAGTTCTTCCGTGTGACCTCAGGCTCTCCCAGCGCCAGATTCAGCTCGCCCCCTACGAACCCCGACAATCGCTGGTTCTGAAGCCCCCAGCACATTCTTTGCCCCGTACACCCCCAATCGGCAGCAGATCATGGCACCAGCGGGTCTCCTTGGACCCTCCTCTTCTTAGCCAAATCTCCTTAGGCTTACACCCCGGGAAAGTCTGCCTCACATCTAACCCCAGTAAAGCAAGCTCAGGGCTCCAATTCCTCCCCAGGCGACCCCGAGCGAGTCACCCTACCCGTCTCAGCCTCAATTTCCTCACTTGTAAAATGGGGATAATCATAGCGCTTACTTCACACCATTCTTGTGGGGATCCCGAGACGATGAACGTAAAATGTTTTGCCAATCTTAAAGCCCTTTGCAAATGTGAGCTGGGAAGTCCTGAGTTCAAACTCAGTCTCAGGCACTAGATGTGTGACTCTAATCAAGTCACTCTCTCAGATTCCTTATCTGTAAAACGAGGATAGTAATAACACCTACTTCACAAGGTTGCAGTGAGGATCAAACGAGACAGAAAAGGGCTTGCGAACTTTAAAGCCTTATATCAGTTAGTCGTTTCTATCTTTATCATTATTATTATAACTTCAGCCTCATTAAGGACAGCAATAATAACTTCCATTTCTGTATTGATTTAGTGACCATAAGGAGTGAGTAGACAGAGAGCTGGCCTCAGAACTAGAAAGACATAGGCTTCAAATCCCACCTCAGTTACAGACTGGTTGTGTGGCCCTGGACAAGTAGGTCATTTAATCTCTAAATGCTCTCGGCAGGTCTTTAAGATTAAACTGTAGGGAAAGTGCTGATCTTCCTTGGTAGACAGTTTCTTCATACTATAGACCCCTTTTCAGAATAATGCCTTTAAGAGGATAAATTAAAATACATAAGATTGATCAGGAAGGCTTTGTTAAAAGAGGTTCCCTGAATTCAAGTTAAGAACTCCTGCTTAATGCTTAAATCCATCAACAGTCATTTGAGTGCCTTGGATGTATCACAAATCCACAATCCAAGCTGTCCCTGCCTTCAAGGATCTTACATCACGATGATGACATTAATTGTCCTGAAGCACAGTTGCAAAGCCCTCCTGATGCCCTTAGCTGTCAGTTCTCTCTGCCATCTCAAATTATGCCCCACTCTCCCTTTAGAATGTAAGATTTGGTTGCCCAGGGACTGTCTTCTGGCTTCGTGTCCATATCCCCAGAGCAAGGTACAATGTATCACACGCACCGTAGGTGCTGAATAAAGACTTGCTGGATTGCCTTGGATCAATAAAAGAATCACAAGCAAATCAGCATTTATTAAGTGTTTACTAGGCACTGTGTTAAGCCATGAAGACACAAAGTCCAAACAAAAACAGTCCAAGGGGCTACATTCTAATAGCAAAGACAACTCACACATCCATCTCAAGGTATATGGAAGATGTATACAGAGTAGGTGGAAGGTAGCTAGAAGTTCCTGCTGCCACTAGTTCCTAGGCAGAGGAGGGAAAGACCTTCAGTAGAAAGTGGAGCCGAAAGTGAGCCTCATCAGAAAAAGTCAAGGATTCTAATTGGGGTCGGGGAGATGAGGAAGGAATGCCTTTCAGACACAACCAGGGTAAAGGCTGGGAGAAAGGAGTTGGAGCATGGCTTCCAGGAAGAAAAACCAGGCCAGGATGGCTAAAGGGTAGGTAGAGTATGTGGAAGGGATGAATAGAGAAGATGACCTGTAATAGGTTCCCAACCCCCTTACTTCCCGATTGTGATCTCTGGCAATTCACTTCATCTGTTTTTTTTGCCACAATGCCTGTCTTTGCCTCATCTATAAGACAGGAGTTCAATTGTAAGTCTTTAAATTCCAGAGGAACTGGATGCCCTTTCCCTGCTCAAGAACTATTAATGTGTCTCTATGGCTCCTAGGATCAAATGCAAATGCAAATTTCACCATTTGGTTCCAGCCATTCTCTTCTAGTCATTTTCCTTTACTCTCCCATCAGTCACTTCACAGTCCAGTCAAACTGAGCTATTTGCTACTCTCTGACCTTGACACCCTATCTCCTGCCTTTATTGTACAGGCCTGGAATTCGCTTTCTCCTTTTAAATCCTTTGTTTCTTTCAAGGCTTAGCTCATATGCTCAGTCCTTCTGGAAAATTTCCCTATCCTCATTAGTAAGTGTAAGAGTAGTAGCATAAGAAGGATCATTTCTCAATGATTCTCTTTTTATTTCTCTGCTTATACCTTATGTCTGCCAATATACTATAAACTTCTGAAGGGAAAGATTTTGGTTTTTTTCTTTGTTCTTATATACTTAGTGCCTAGCGCAGTGCCTTGTGAGCAGTAGATTTGATAAATACTTGGGTGAGATTTAATTCAATGGCATTATATAGATATTTGGGACTACAAAGAACTTTAAAAATGAGGTTTTCATTTGAATGTCAGAGCAATTCTGTGAGGCAGGAGAGCCATATTTATTATCTACCCATTTTCCAGGGTTGGAAACTGAGGTACTGAGTAGCTAACTGATTCATTCAAGGTCATAACTAGTAACTTTCAAGATTCCTCCTTGCTCCTAAATCCAGTACTCTTTGTTTATACTTTAATCCATTTTTTGGGTTGCAGACATATACCCTCAAAACTACATGAGGCAGGTATTATTACTCTACTTTACAGATGAGGAAACTGAGGTATAGACTGATGAACTAATTTACCAGAGGTGACAGTCAGGAGGGAGTGTGGTTAGGACTCTATTCCAGGTGATTTTCCCATGATATAATAATCGTAATAAGTTATCCCCTTAGGGTCATGTAGGAAGACATCTAGATCCAGAACATCAAGGTGATTGCAGGCTAGCCTCCAATTTTACAAATGGGGAAATTGAGACCTACTGTGTGGGAGGAGGGACTTCTTTAAAGTCTCATAGGAAGCCATAGAACTACAGACTAAAAGAAATGGAAAAGAATTTAAAAATCATCGTATTCAGCTTTCCTCATTTCACAGATAAGGAAACTGAGAATCAGAGAGGATAAACAACTTCCTTAAGATCCTGCAGTGAGTTAGAATGATAGATCTTCTGACTCCCAGCTTCCAGTCTTCAATTTAAGCGGCCTACATTTCAAATGTTTCATGTATATGACCATAGTAATTAATAATACTAACAGCATGAAAAAATAATATCAGTGATGATTGTGCTTCGTGTTCCTATAGTATTTCTGAAGTTGTGAAACACGTTTTCTCCCAATAACCCTTTAAAGCAGACAGTACCAATATGCTGATTCATTTTTTTATTGATCCCTATTTTATTTATTCCCCCTCAAAGGAGGAAAGTGACTCATTCAAGGTCACACATCCACTTGCTGCCTGAACCAGGATTTCAGGCCAGGTCTTTCCTGACTCCAGGTCCATTGAACCTTATTTTTCCATCTCTTTAGACAGAGATGTCTTGTACTGTCTGGGTAAGGACAATTACAGGGTCAACAATGAGGGGGAGAAGGCATATGAAAGAGTGTGGCCCTTATTTGGAAATGTCTCTCCAGCCCTCATCACCTCCTCCTTTTGGGAGTCACTTGGACTAGAGATCCTGTTGTGGCATGGAGCTTCCTGAGGAAACCTTCATGTGAGAGGGCAAGATAGTCCTCTACCCTTTGGGATCCCTAAGTCTGAGGGTGAAACAGAGCTTATCCCTCACCTCTCTGCATCCCTAGAATGGAGGATGGGGCCAGGAGCAGATGGTCCCCGGGCTGGGGCGGTCAGGGCGGCTGCTCCATCTGTCCCCTACTCCCCCCCATTGTCCCCAGAGCCACCATTCCCTCCCTCTGACTGAGGAGGAATGGGGGTGGGGATGGTCCCACATCTGCCTCCTTTTCTCCCCTGCCAGGAGGGACCACAGAAGCTGGTTGTCCCGGCAACAGGGGAGAGGGGGCAAGGATGGAAGAAGGCACAGTTATATAGAGAAATTCACTAAAATCACATACCCAACACATGGACCCAGAAAAGAACAGTCACCCAGATGTGGAAATACAAATAATTAGCCTACATAAATATACTCCACAGTCCTGGGCAGCCCCGCACACATGCTTGTGGCTTCACTAGAACATAGAGTCACACACCAAGCGGGAGATACAAAGAGACACAAACTGCCCTCCCCCCACCGTATAACGTAAGTATACATTAGCATGCAGCCACAAGGCAGACGGCATCATGCTCAGCCACACAAGCCACACAAACGACCCACAACCACAACTACACACAGGAAGATATTCGTGGAGACAACCACATACAATGACCCGTGGTGACGCAAACATACATGAAGAAGCACATGGGTCGCATGGAGGATGCGCAATATATCCATCCTCAAAAGCACACCACACACACACACACACACACACACACACACACACATACACACCTCCTCTCAGATATTTTTAAACCTCTCTCTACTACCATGACAACGTCCCCAAGCCCATTACCATGGCAACGCATCGTCAGCTCTTCAGGCTTTGGGTCCTGGGGGACTGACTAAGCCCCCAACTCAGCCTTGAAGAGGGGGGCAGTCATTGGCCCATCTTGTTCCTTATAGCACCAACTCATCCTCTTGCATGAAACCACAAGGAGGGGAGGGGGCTGAAAATATGGACACCTGAGTCCTCTTTTCTATCTTCAGAATCCTCCAGGGGCTTTTCTGCTCCACTCTCTCCTCCCTCCCTTGCTTGAGCCCACCCAGATGGATCTCTGCAGGGAGTGGGGGAGAGTGGGGGCAAGGCTTCAACTCAGGGAGGTCACTTCATCAAGCCCATGTCTGGGGACCATCCTGGTGCCAATCTGGTGGTCCAAAATCAGGGACGGGGAAAAGGAAAGAGATAGACTCTAATTCCTGAGTTCCATTTTGTCCCTCGAAGAAGGAACAGCCCTTCTTTGGGGACTGAAGGCAATGTTAAAATCATAGAACTGAATTAATTCCATTTAATAAATATTTACTAAGTCTCCAATAAAGGCAGTCCTGAACATCGAGAAAAGAGACACAACAACATCCTTGCCTTGTGAAGTATAAAGTAGTTGGTATGAAGCACCAACACAGAGAGCTGTCAAGGATCTTTCCTATGGTGTGAGAAGCCCTTCCCCTGCAGGCAACCACCCTTCTTCTGTAACAAGGTGGTGAAGTCTTGGAGTCGATCAAACAAGCAATGAACCACTTGCTGAGCAGATTTATTCAGTGTGTCTTTGCTATGTGCTGAACATGGTTCAGTGTCCTGGGTATGCTAGCGCCAAAGTGGAAAAGGGATTCAAGAGGCAGAAGTGAGGAGGGAGGGCATCCCAGCATGGGAGACCCTCAGGGCAAGACCACACAGTATCACAGGGTGTCTTGTATGAGAAACAGTAACGAGGACAATTTAGCTGGATTATATACACCGTGAGGGCACTAGGTGGCGCCATAGTGCATAGAGCTCTCGGATAGCAGTAAAGCTCATCTCTCAGAGTTCAAATCTGACCCCAGACACTTACTGGCTGAGTGATCCTGGATAGGTCACTTAACTGTTTGCCTCAGTTTCTTCATCTATAAAATGAGCTGGAGAAGGAAACGGCAAACCACTCCGGTATCCTAATCCAAGGAAATCCTAAATGGAGTCATGAAAAGTCAGACATGACTGAAACTGACTGAACAAGAATACAGTGTGAAAGGGATGAAATTCATAATAAAGATGGAAAGAGAATTTGGGGCCTCTGCATAACAAACAGAGGGATTTATACTTGATCCTAGCAATGAGAGGAGTTTATGGAGTAACTGAGTGACTTAGAGAGACCCTACACTTCAGGAAAATCATTTTGGCAGTTCTGGAGAGGATAGCCTAGTGATTTATATGGCTTAAAGTCACCTCAGGCTCAGAGAGGTTATAGGACTTGGCCAGGGTCACACAGCAAGTGTCAGGGTCTGAAGCCCAGCTCAGATCTTTCTGACTCCAAGTTCTCCCTACTGTTCATCCATGCTGATCACCATAAGACAATTAAGACAGGATAATTATATCAGAGAGGTTAGAATAAAGTGTTCTATGGGATCTGGCTCTGTGGGTGAGTTTGCTGTTGACTGGAGAGTTAGGGAAGGATTTCAGAGGGTGCAGGAATTTGAGATCTAGGGCAGTTGTGTGGGACATGGGCAAAAGTCTGTTGATCTGGGTTGGGGAGATGTCTAAGGTGTGAACATTCCTGTGTGTGGTTGAGGCAGACTGGAGACAGTTAATTCGTGGGAGTTAAGAAGGCTGAGGAGAGGAAGGCAGGGATTGGAGTAGAAAATAAGACTCTGAACCAGTACTGAATTTACCGAAGAGGAGGGAGGGACCAGAAGGTCCAGAGAGGTCAGCCACAAAGGTCTAGACTGTATGAAATGAACTGTAAAAGAGAGATGGCTATAGAGTGATGGTCCCACAGGGAAGGTCTCGATGTGGCTGAGAGGAGTTCTTGGTTCTGTGTGCTGAGGATTTCAAGAGGAAAGAAGAAACAAAGAGCCTTGGAGGGAGTCCCACTCATTCAATCAATAAGCATTTATTAAATACATACTATGTAAGAAATGGGTGGCCAGATGGGTAGAGTGCTGGGCCTGGAGTTAGGGAGACTCTGAGTTTAAATTTGGCCTCAGACACTTACTAGCTGTGTGACCTTGAGCAAGTCACTTAACCCTGTTTGCCTCAGTTTCCTGATCTGTAAATGAGTTGGAGAAGGAAATGCAAACCACTCCAGTATCTTTGCTAAGAAAACTCAAAATGGAGTCACGGATAGTTCAACATGACCAAAATGACTGAACAACAACTAATCACCTCAGCTAGGTCCTTACTGCTGCAAGACGATCTTTCTATACCTCCTTTATCACCTCCCTACCCACCTGTCCACAGCTGCTCTCCTAAATCTTCATATCCCTCCTCAAACCTTTCATGACTTCTCCTCCCTCCACCTTCTAGGCTGAGAGCCTCATATTTTACTGAAAAAAAAAATGGAGACCAACCACCTGGAGTTCTGAATTATTCCTTCCTCCTCCCCTTAGATCATTCAGATGCTTCCTACCACCAGCTCCTGCCTCACTCCTATCTCACAAAATTGTGTGAACCTCCTTCTGGCCAAAGCTAGTCCCTCTCCCTGCACAAGTGATCCCAACTTATCTTCTCCAGGAGACTATCTCTTCTATCTCCCACACTCTCTCACTAATTTTCAATCTCTACTTCTTTAAGAACATGTAGGCAGGATTTCCCATGTCCTCAGTGTCCCCATCCTGAAAAAACCTTCCCTTGTCCCATCCCTTCCTGCTGTCATCCTACATCTCCTTTGCCCTGGGTGGCTGAACTCCCTGCAAAGGCTGTGTTCCACTTGCTTTGCCCTCAATCTGTTCTGTCATCAGATCTCATCTCTCAAATGAAACTGCCCTCTCTGAAGTGCCAGATCGGATGGCCTTTTCTCACACCTCATCCCTCCTTGCCTCTCTACACCCTCTGACACTGTTGGTCATGCTCCCCTCCTTGACACTGTCTTCTCTGTAGTTGGCAGGACATGGTTCTGTGCACATTCTCCTCTGACCTCTTCCTGCTCCTTCTCAATCTTGCTGAATCTCCATCCAGACTATAGGTCACTTACTGTGGGTATCCAAGAAGGCCTTTTTCTCTTCTCCCTCTACACTGTTTCACTTGGTGATCTCATTAGTTCCCATAGATTCAACTACCATCTCTATGCTGATTCTTAAAACCACTTAGGCAGTCCTCACCTCCCTGCTGACCTCCAGTCTTGCATCTCCAACTGTCTAGATGCATCTGGAAATGGAAGTCCCTTAGATGTCTAAAACTCAACATATCCCAACCCGAACTCCTTCTCTTTCCCCCTCCTGCCAACCTTCCTCACTTTCTCTTTTATTACAGATGGCACCACCATCCTCCAGGTCACCAGGCTCACAACCTAGGTATCCACTTGGTCTCTTCATTCTCTCTCAGCCAAGCTGCCCCCAGGTCCAATCAGTTGCCAGGGTCTGTTGATTTTGACAATCCTTCTCTCCTCTGCCACTGCCCCCAGCCTGGCCCAGGCTCTCATCACCTCCCCCTTGGATCACTGCAGTAGCTGCTGGTGGGTCTGCCTGCCACAAGGCTCTGCCTCCTCTAGTCTGCCCTCCATTCAGCTGTCAAAGCCAGGATCTTCCAGGTAACTCTTCTTACTCGGCTGCTCCCAGTTACCTCCAGGATCAAACATAAAATGCCGTTTGCTGTTTAAAGCCCTTCACATCCTTGCCCCCTCTTACTTTTCAGTCTTCTCATACCTTAACTACTCCCAAGTACTTGGAGATTCAGAAATATTGGCCTTTTTTGCTATTTGTTCCTCACACATGACACATCTCCCCCCCTCTGGCCATTTTCTCTGACTGTCCCCTGTGCTTGGAATGCTTTCCCTCCTCATCTCCATCCCCCTTTCCTTCCCCCACTTGGCTTCCTTCAAGTCCCTGCTAAAATCTCCACCTTCTTCGGGAAGCCTTTCCCTATCTCCCTTAATTCTAGTACCTTTGATCTGTTGATTATTTCCAGTTTATCTGTATATTTGCTTGTTTGTATGTAGTTACTTGCATACTTTCTCCCCCAATAGACTATGAGTTTCTTGAGGGCAGGGACTTTGAGTGTGTGTGTCCCCAGCGCTTAGCAAAGTGCCTAGCACTTAATACATGTTTACTGACTTGAGTTACTGATCGACAGCAATGTGTTGGATGACTATTGTTTAGTCATGCCTGACTCTTCATGACCCCATTTGGAGTTTTCTTTGCAGAGATACTGGAGTGGTTTGCCATTTCCTTCTCTGGCTCAGTTGACAGAGGAGGAAACTGAGGTAAACAGCATGAATTGACTTGCCCAGCTAGTAAGTATCTGAGGCTGGATTTAAACTCAGGTCTTCATGACTCCAGGCCCAGCCCTCTATATACTTCACCACCTGGCTGTCCCCAGATTTTCTCCTTCAGATCCCATGGATTCCTTACAGTACAAGAGAGGAAAGGTTTCGTAGAGTATAGTAGAAAGAGGACAGGGTGGATTGTGACCAGAGGGGTTTAGGGGATTTCCTAGAGCTTGGATTGACTATAGTGGTTTGGTAACTCAAGAAGGATCCTTCCAATTAATCCCACCAATTCTGGGCATTCCAGTGGGTGTCTCTGGGACAGGCCAGTGAGAAGAGGCATTTGTGGAGGTGACTCAATACTCAGGGGAGGCAGAGCAGAGCAGTGGCAGTGGCAGGCAAGTTCTCTAACTGGCACTGGGAATGGAAGGGAGAACTATGCATTGCCTTCCCTTCTCCCCAAGGATGCTGACCTCTCCGGCACAGCCCCAGAAGCTACTGGCTATTTCCAGTTGTGGGAGGTTCTTTATCTGAGGTACACTCTCAGCCGGGCATTTGCTAAAGGACATGGACAAAAGTTTTCCAGGATAGAAAGACATAGACAA
This sequence comes from Notamacropus eugenii, assembly GCF_028372415.1. Classification (NCBI taxonomy): domain Eukaryota; kingdom Metazoa; phylum Chordata; class Mammalia; order Diprotodontia; family Macropodidae; genus Notamacropus; species Notamacropus eugenii. The sequence goes on from NC_092876.1 coordinate 27,944,369, forward strand.
ATTTGCAATTGGTGTCCTTGGAGGGAGGAGCCATGTGGGAAAGGGAAAAGCACTAATCTAGCACCTGCTGTGTGCCAGGTATTTTGTAAGTATTACCTCATTTGATCCTCACAACAACCCTGGAGGTGGGTGCTATTTTGATTATCATCCCCATTTTACAGATGAGGAAATCTAGGTAAAGGAGCTGTACCATGTCCCGTGTCACACAGAGAGAGGCTGAGGCTGGATGTGATGACTCCAGGTCCACCTAGCTACCTCCAGGCATGGACACCTGAGGAAAGCCAAGGAGGTGCGGGATCAAGATGGGGGAGGTGGGTCTCTGGCGAGTTGACCGGGGCCGGGAGATGGTGGAAGACCCGGAACTTGAAAAGCGATAGTGAAAACTCCAGAGGCCGTGAGATGGTAATCAAAGGTAGCCTGAGACCAACCGGGGGAAGGCACCTTAGAACACCCGTTCGTTTTCTAGCAGAGGAAACTGAGGCTCAAAGGGGATTGGGGACTTGTCACTAGTGGTGTGGTCACTACAGGCACAGTCAGGATCCAAATTAGTCTCCCTTTTCATAATAGCGAGCTGCTTGACCAGCTCTGGGCAGGATTCTAAGAGCGAGAGAAGGGCAGAACTGGGGCAGCCTAGAACCTCATCTACTAGATCATGGTCAGGGAGGAAGAGCGAGTGGGAGAGGGCTCACCACCCCCTGGTCAGCCGATGGAGCGCCAGGAGACACAGAAGAAAATCACAAGGCTTTAAACCGACAGCAAAAGATGCCTTTACTGGCTCGGATGTGTCAACACCTTTCTCTGACCGAATTAAAGGAAGCAGTGTGATTGGCTGAATAGACAAATTAGCCACACCCCTGGAGGACTTTAAATTTGGTAAATCCCACAAAAAGGGGAGGGGGGGGAGGAGGAGACTGAGACACACACACACACACACACACGGAGAGAGACAGAGACACATTGACACAGAAGACAGAGACGCACAAAGACAGAGAGATACAAAGATGGAGAGAGACAGGAGAGAGAGTCAAAGAGGAAGACAAAGATGAAGAGAGCTGGAGAGAGAATTATAGACAGATACAGAATGAGGCAGAGAAAACAAGACAGAGAGAAACAGAGACAGATGGAGAGACCCAGAGAGAGACAAAGGGAGAAAAAGAGACAGAAGAACAAAGATAGAGAGAAGTGGAGAGAGATGGACAGAGTGAGACACTCAGAGAGAAAGACAGAGACAGAGGATAGATAGAGACAGAGAGATGGAGACACAGTTAGAGACAGAGAGAGAGAAAGAAACACAGAGACACAGAGACAGAAAGAGAGACTGAGAAACAGAGAGACACAGATGGAGAAAGACAGACATCCTTCCAAGGAGAGAGGAAGGGATCTCTCTCCTCTCTCCTCTCCCCTCCCCTGCCCTCCCCTCCCCTCCCCTCCCCTCCCCTGCCTTCCCTCCTCCTCCTCTTTCTCCTCCTTCTTCTTCTCTCTGTCTCTGTCTCTCTGTCCCCCCAAACTATCTGATATCTTGAGGCTACTGACTCAGAGGGAGGCACCCCATCCAGGAATTCAAGAAATCATTGACTTGAAAAGCATTTTAGACACAATGGAGGGAGCAGAGACATGCACTCCAGACAGACCAGGACATGGAGGAATGGCTGTCCAAAGAATGAAGCAGTATCCAGAGCTGCATTCTTTGGCAATTTAGAATCAGGCTGTGGAGCGGAGAGGACCCTACAAACCCACCCAAAAGACCTGATGCAGAAAGAAAGGTTGTCCAGGCCATTTGGTCCCAGAGCCGTGATTCACCTTCGTCACCCATCCGTGCCTCACTAACCATCATGTGCCCTGAAACTGAGCTTGCTCCTCCCCCATGGAGACTGTGAGCCCGTTGATGGGACAATGTACCCAGGTATATGGTGGGAGATGTTTATAGCAGCTGTTCTTAACTCTGTCACCTTACTACCTTACTTGTTGCCTTTGCTAGGAGCTCACTGTGTCTACTGATGGTTGTGAATGAGAAACTCATTGCTGAACACAGAACCTGCATGCAGGCTGACCCCTAGAACTCAGCTTAGCAGCTGGGACCCAACCTGGGAAAACAGGGATAGTTTGGGGGCTGTGTACTACATAATCGCAAACTGACTGGGTGTCTTAGAACCTTAGGCATCATAGCTAATCCAACCTCATTTGGTACAGCAGGAAATAAGCCCCAGAGAGAGAGGATAGGGCCACCTGGTCATAGAGCAAGTCAGGGGTAGAGTTGGGACCAGATTCCCAGGTGGATTTCACCTCTAGGATTCTTCAAATATATTTTCCCCCAGTCTGGCCTTAATCAGTAGGTCTGGAGGAAGAGGACCTCTCTATCCACACTAGGGAGACTGGTCATCTCTGTATTCTGGGAGCACAGGGAGCCTCCCTTTGGATTGAGGTAGAAAGAGCCTTGAATTGGAGTGGGAAAAGCCCTCCTGGTCTTAGAGTCAAGAAAAGCCAGGACTTCAGGGCCAGCTGCACTGGGCTATTAGTCTGGCAGTCAACAAGCATTGTTGGATGCCTGGGCTACAAAACCTCAGCCACTGCAATCAGGCAGCTCACGTTCCAATAGAGAAGGTAATACCTGGACATACAGGTGTAAATGGAAGGTGATCCAGAGGAAAGGTGCTGGGTGGGAAGTAGAGGGGACAAAAGTTTGCTGAAGACACTGCCATTTGAACTGACTTGAAGGAAGCTGGGGAATCTCAGAGGTAAAGGTGAAGGGGCAGTGTATTTTGGACCAAAGAGACAGATAGTGAATAGATATGGAGTTTGGGGGATGGTGTGTCTGTTTTCAAGAATCAGCATGGAAGTATAGTATGGAGTACATGGAAGGGAGTGAAGAATGAGAAAGAGGAAAGGGAAGGAAGGGCCGGATTGTGGGAGAAGGGCTTTGGACTCCAGAGGATTTGATATTTGATCCTGCAGGTGACTGGGAGCCCCAAGTTTGTGGACAGACCTATGTTTTTCAAACTGCAGATCTTGGCAGTGTCTGGGGTGGGGATAGATCTTTTCTGCATCACTGGGGGAAGGAGATTGTCTTTTATCTCGGAGAGGAGAGGGGCTTGAGGTTGGGAGATGACCTCTGGCTTCCGCAATCGGTTCAGATAGGAGGTAATGGGGTCCTGCCAGGGTGATTTCAGTGTTGGACTAGAGAAGGGGGCATAAATGAGAGACCTTTGAAGGCACATGTGAAAAGGTAACAGACTGGGTGATGAGGAGGGGAGAGTATGAGTGAGGAGCAGAGGTCAGGATACTGAGGTGAGCCTAGTGACTGGGAAGGATGATTGGGAAAAAGAGGAGGTTTTGGAAGGAAAAGATAAGATTTCCTGGTTTTGGATATGCTGGGTGTGAGAGATTCTTTGGGACAGCCAGTTCAAGGTATCCGGAAGGCAATTTGGAGATGCCAGGCTGTTCTAGCTCAGACAAGGAGATTAGGACTGATATACAGAACTGGGAGTCATAGAGATGGTGTGACCTCCTGTATATCCCCTCAGTTTTCCCCTCTTAAAATGGGAAAGACTATATTGGATCAACGAATCAAACAAATCAACCAACAACCATTTATAAAGTGCCTACTGTGGTACCAGGCACCATGGAAAGCACTGGGAATATAACAATATATATGAACAGTCTCTGCCCTCAAAATGCTTACATTCTACTGGGCAGAAAAATCTGGTTCCAAAAAAATCCATAGGTGGAAGGTGGTGCAATGGATAGAGAGATAGGCCTGGAGTCAGGAAGACTTATCTTCCTGAGTTCAAATCCAGTCTCAGACACTTACTAGCTATGTGACCTTGAGCAAGTCACTTTACCCTGTTTGCCTCAGTTTCCTCATCTGTCAAATGAGCTGAGAAAGAAAATGGCAAAGCACTTCTGTATCTCTGCCAAGGAAAGCCCAAACGGAGTCACCAAGAGTCTGAAATGACTCAACAGCAACAAAATGTGCAAAAATGCTACAAAATTGGGAATAATCCACAGAGGGAAGGCACCAGAATTAAGGATTGGGAAAAGTTTCCTATTGAAGGTGGGATTTTACCTGGGACCTGAAGGAAGCCAAGGAAGTCAGGAGGTGGGGTTTTATTTTGTTTTTAGCCACATTTATACAACCCTTACTACCTGTCAGGAACTTTGCTAAGCCCTTTACAATGATTTTCTCTTTCCCTCCTTACAACAACTCTGGGAGGGATAGATGCTATTATCACCCCCATTTTACAGATGAGGAAATTGAGGCAAACGATTCAAGTGACTTGCCCAGGGTTGCCGCGCTAGTTTGTATCCGAGGCTGGATTTGAACTCGCTCCATTCTAGGCATAAGGGACAAGCGGTGACAACGTCCAGGGGTGGGAGGGAGGAGTGCCACGTGGGAGGAACCTGGGCCAGTATTACTAGATATCAGAGTACCTGGGGAGTACCCATGGTAGAAGGAGGCTGGAAAGGTAGGGCAGGATCCGGGGTTTTCTGTTTGATCCTGGAGGCAATAGGGAGCCACTGGGACTTCTAGAGTGGGGGAGTGACCAGGGGTAGAACAGTACTTTAGGAATAACTTTCAGTCTCTACTGCGTGACCCTGGGCAAGTCGCTTCCTTGGGCCTCAGTTTCCCCATCTGTAACAATGGCTGGAAGGCTGGAGGTAATGCTCTCAGCCTCCAAGCCTGGCACTTCAGCGCTCTGGGTACCAATTTTGGATACCGCCGTCATACCACCACTCCCCACCGCCCCGCCCCGCTCCTGTTCTGAACTGGCACCAGACATGGCCAATAAACGAGAGACAAAGGAGAGGAGGCGGTCCTGGAGTCTGCAGTCTAAGAACCTTCGGGTACGAGAGGTTCTCCAGACTGGCAGTCTGTTCCGCCAATGAGAAGAGAGCACAGCAGGCTGCAGGGTGGGGCTCAGGGAGAGTTGGGGCGGGGAAAAGGGGGGCGGTGATCCAGCAGCTCCTGCGCAGTGAGAGAGCCCGGTGGGTGGGGATTTCTTGGGATAGGCGGAGAAACTCACCAATAGAAGCCCGGTAAGGCAACGCTCTAGGACCAATGAAAAGTAGGGGGAGGAACCGAAGGCGAAATTGACACGGACGGAAAAGCCTACCGGAACTCCTCCCTTCCTCCGGGTTCACTCAAGAGGCCCGCCTAGGAGGCCGAACTTAGCGAGACGGGTTGTTAATTTGACCAATAGAAATCTGGCATGATGCACTTCTTCGCCAATGAAAAACAAGCCCGGTGGGGGCAGGGTTTCTCTGGATGGACGGGCGCAGTGACCAATGACACTCCAGAAGCTGGCTCACTTCGGCCAATGAATAGCGGGAGGATGTCGCTTCGGGGCGGGGCTCAGCGAGAGGCAGTTGAACGGCGGACCAGGAGGCGGGTGACACTGGGGGTCGGAGTGTTGGGGTGAGGGGCGCTGGGTCGGGAGGGAACAACAGGGTCCCGAGGCTCGGGCTCCCGGTGCTCAGGCTGGGCAGCTTGGGATAGTGACCGGGGGTCGGCAGGGTGGGTGACCCAGGGCAGGGCGTGATGGGGTGGCCTCTGTATAGCAGGACCCCTCTTCCGTACAGCAGGACCCCTCTTCCGTACAGCAGGACCCCTCTTCCGTACAGCAGGACCCCTCTTCCTTATAGCAGGACCCCGCTTCCGTACAGCAGGTCCTGTCCTCCATAAAGTACGACCCAACTTACTTATAATAGGTCTGTGCCCACGTCCAACTTAGTTATAATAGGTCTGTGCCCATGTACACCATAGAGGTGTTCTGTAGTAGGTCCTCTTTCCCACAGAGTGGATCCCAACTTATAATAGGTTATATGTGTGTCACCTTCCTGCTTCTATAAAGGACCCAGTTTACTTAGAGTAAGTCCCTGCTCATGTACTTCATAGACATGTGCTTGGGTAGTAAGGCCTCATTCTGTAAAACAGGTCCCAGCTTACTCATACTTAGGTATATCACGCCCCGCCTCTGTAGAGCAGGTGTCCTTTTCCTTATAGATGGTCTCCATTTCTTCCATGGAGCATGGAATGCAGAATGGACCGTCGGCTGGGTAGTACAGTAGATAGAGAGCTGAACTTGGAGTCAAGAAGACTTGAGTTCAAATTCCCTCTCAGATACTTTATTAGAACAAGTCACTTCTGCCTGCCTCAGTATCCTCCTCTGTAAAGTGGGAATCATAGTAGCCCCTACCTCCTGGGTTGTTGTGAGGATAAGGGTTAATATTTGTAAAACACTCTGCAAATCTTTGATCTGTTTGTGATAGCTCTTCTTATTAACCTCATGGCACAAAGTTGTAGCAACAGAGGAGACAGTGGGGAGGTCTCTCACATCTCTTTCCCATTCCCCACCGTGTCTCTTTTTGTTTCTTATATCTCTGTGTCTCAGTCTCTTGCTTTTTCCTCCCTGCCTCTGGGTACATTCTCTGTGTGACCTCAGGTCAGTCATTCCACCTTGGATCAGATGGCTCACAATACCTCTGAAATCCCACTCAGTCCTGGGAAGAAAGGACAGAGCAAAAAGGGGGAGGGAGGGATTAACAGGAATACCGCAGGAAGAGATGAAGGACTACCCAAAGACAGATAAAGTGATGTAGTGAGAACACAGAGAGAGATAAAGACGAAGAGAAAAACTGAAGGATGCGAGAGGGAGAGGAGACGGTGAGAGGCCACCAGAGAGGGAGTGCTCGGGCTGGAAGAATGGGAGCGCACAGTCGAGGCCAGCCCTCCGATGGGACAGATGGGGAAACAGGCCCAGAGAGAGCTCACCGACGTCCCGGGATCTCAGTTCTCTTCCAGTTCTGACCTTGTGTTCTAAGTATGCCATTGTCTTGACATCTGGTGTTATAATTCTCCTTTCTGCTTTGGCTAGTAATGATGATGAGTAGGGTAGCCGGTATTTAATAATAGCAGCTAGCACTTTAAGGTCTGCAAAGCGCTTTAGAAATACTTTCTCATCTGATCCTCAGGACAGCCCTGGGAGGGAGCTACTATAATTATCCCCATTTTACAGATGAGGAAAGTGAGACAAACAGGCTAAGTGACTGGCCCAGGTCACAGCGAGTGTTTGAGGCTGGGTTTGAATTAGGGTGTTCCTGACTTTAGGCCTCATGCTGTTTGTCCTCTGGTGCCCCCTGCCTGCTTCTGTTTAGCTCTTTGATCCCAATCTCTTCTAGCCTCTACATCTTCTCTTCTAAGGTCCTCCCAGCCCTGACATCCCCTGTTCTAAGGCCCCTCCCAGCCCTGACCTTCCCTGTTCTAAGTCACCTCCCAGCTCTGACCTTCCCTTTTCTAAGGGCCCTCTCAGCTCTGACCTTCCCTGTTCTAAGACCCCTCCCAGCTCTGATATCCCATGGCCTGTTCTTGGGCAGTCTCCCTCTTAACATTCCCATGACACTTCTCTTGCCTTTGCTTGTTTGCCAGGTAGGTTCAGCATGGATCAGACAGTTGGGATGCAGGTGGACTATACTTTCCGGGGGGTGGAGCACGTGGTGCGCTTGGCTGTCAATGGGGAGGTTCTGGAGCTCGAGGTGGAGGACAGAATGACCACTGACCAGTGGCGTGGCGAGTTCGATGCTGCCTGTGAGTGCCTGGTGGCGGTGGAGAGGGTGGCAGTCTTCTAGGAGAAGGTCTCTCTGAACCCAGGGTAGATCGTGGCGGGGAGGAGAGGTCTGAGAAGAGCTTGTGATTGAATTCTGGGAGCTTCATTTCTTTTCCAGACCCACTGGGTAACCGTGAGCAAGTTCCTTTCCTTCCTGCAGCTTCAGTGGGCCCCATGGTCCCTTTGTGCTCTGTTCTGTGTTCTAAAGCCCTTCTCAATTCTGATGTGTTGTGTGTGGCTGAAGATCTTTCTGTCTTTGGAGCTCTAATATGCTGTGGATCCCCAGGCTCTCCCCTGGAGACCAGAGATTTCTCCTCTCTCTTGTAGTCATCGAAGATCTGACCCACAAGACGGGGAATTTCAAACAATTCAGCATCTTCTGCAGCATGCTGGAGTCAGCACTCATGCAGGTGAGGGCCATGTCCTGGGTTATCGTTGCCTGGTACCTGGGCGAGGATCAAGAGGAGTTGGGCCCTGATGTAGCTGGGGGCCCCCCTATGCTGACATTTGTACATGCATACTCACAAGGCGGACCATCCCAGCTCTCCCCTCATTAGCGTGTGGTGGGGATTGGGTGAGGTTGGGCTGGTCCAATGTCTGTGACATGCCTCATGGGCTCTCCTCTCCCTCGCAGAGTAGTGAGTCCGTCACCCTGGACCTGCTGACCTACACGGACCTGGAAGCCCTTCGGAACCGCAAGGTGGGGCCACGGCCTGGCCCCTCGGCCCCCCGCTCCGCCCAGCTCAACTCAAAGCGTTACCTGATCCTGATCTACTCAGTTGAGTTTGACAGGTGAGGGGGCAGCCAGATCCCCCTACAGCTCAATTTCCAGTGCCTATGGTTCTGAGGGGTTTCTAGAGCTAAGGGATTTGTGGCTTGAGAAGGCCTGTGGCTCATGGCCTAGGAGTCTGCCACTCTGGGGTCTTGTAATGGATAGGATACTGGATTTGGACTCACCTTTTCTGTGCCTCAGTTTCCTCACTTTTAAAATGAGGACATTGCACTTGGTGGCCTCCAAAGTTTCTCCCACCTCCAGATCTATGGCTCTCTTTGAACCTCAGTTCCCTTGACCTTAAAAAGTGATGATAAATCCTCAGAGTTAGGGTAAGATCATTTATATGAACCCCATTGCAAACCTTAAAATGCCATAGAAATGTCAGTTCTTGTTCTTGTGATATCTCAGGGCTGGGGTTCAGAGGGTTAGTGGCCACTAGGCCTGAGGGGCTGGTCGTTAGGTCTCCAGAACCCGCCCAAATCTGAGATGGTACTCTTTGTCAGGATCCACTACCCGCTGCCTCTCCCGTACCAGGGAAAGCCGGACCCCGTGGTTCTGCAGGGCATCATTCGGTCCCTGAAGGAGGAACTGGCAGAACTTCGATCCCGGGATGGGCGGGATGCCGAAATACGCCACCTTCGGGAGCAGTGAGTTTCTTGGTTCACTGGGACTGAGTCTCAGCCAGTGTGGTCTAGAGGATGCCTGAGGGGCACTCTGGGTGGTACCTGGGGGCAGGCAGTGACAAAGGAGCTCCCTATCTGGCTAGGGAGCTAAGATCACCTGCACCCTGAGCCATGCAGTCTTTCAGGGCCCTGAGACCTGGCCTGGGCTAGGGGTTAACCTTGGAGGGGGATCAGTATGGTGGTGGCCCGGCCTTCTCCTCTCAGGCTGAGCCGGGCAGTAAATGAGAAGAGGGAGCTGGAGGAAGCTTTGGACCGGGCCCGAGAGGAGGCAGGTGGCCGGGCCCCCACTCACCGGGAGGTGGCTGTGCTCAAGGCCATGGTGGCCAGTCTTGAAGAAGAGCTAAAGAGAGAGCGTGCCAAGCAGCACCGGACCGCTGGACGGCGGAGCCACGAGTGCCGGCGACTGACCCAGGAGGTGTGCGGAAGGGGAGGGGGGAGAGGGGAAGGGAGAAGAGGGAGGCAGAAGGGGAGAGAGAGAGGAGGGAGAGGGGATAGAGAGGGGAGAGGGGGAAAGGGGAAAGGGAGTGGAGGGAGGGGAGAGGAAGGAGAGAAAGGAGGGGGGATGGGGAGGAGGGAGGTGAGAGAGGAGGGAGGGGTGACAGGATGAAGAGGGAGAGGATAGAGGGGGGAGGGAAAGGATGGAGGGAGAAGGGATGGAGGGGGGAGAGAGAGGACGGAGGGGTTAAGGAGGGGAGAGGGAGGAGGACAGGAGGAAGAAGATGTAGATCCCAGCGCTCACCCAGTGGCTGAAGCTAAAGGAGAGCTAGGAAAGGGGTTAGGGTGAGACCTTCAAGCCTTTTGTCCTTCCTCTCCCTCTGGCCCAAGCTGGAAGAGGTCAAATCATCAGAGCGGAGCCTTCGTGCCCGGCTGAAGTACCTGTCCAGTGAACTGGCCCAGTACAAGCGGGGGTGAGCAGGCTGTTCTGGGGACATTGGGGGAAGGGCTCAGGGGAGGAGAATGGGGCTGCAGGATGTAGTGGTGAGACCTAGCGGTGTTGGGGCCTGTCTCCCCAGGAGGCAAACCCCATCTTCAGCACAGTCACCCCAGCCTCGGAAGGACCAGCGGCGCACAGTGTCACAGGAGAGGAACCCATCCTGGGGCCGAAGGCCCACCCGATCCTCGTCTCAGGAGAGTAACCGAGGCCGTGGGTCATCGAGGCCCTCCCCCTCCCCAACAGGTTCGTTGCCAGCCCCATTTCCATGGGGGGATCTCTGGCTCTGCCGGTCCCTTGGATGAGCTGGAAGGGTAGGACAGCCAACCCTTCTCTACCTTTGCTATCGGTTCCCAGGTGTCCGGGCACCCCGCTTTGACCCCACTGCCTTCGTGAAGGCCAAAGAGCGGAAGCAGAGGGAGCTGAAGATGAAGAGGTGAGTGTCCCTGCCTCCCTAGATGGACCAGGCGGGAGGAGGGGTGCATCTGGGGATTCTAGCTGCCTACTTGGTCTTGTTCACAGTGTGTTCCACTGGGTGGGCCCCACGGGCTTGCATTGGGGCTGGCCTTTGCAGCTTTTATCCCACCCCTCTCCTGGACCTTGCAGACCTAGGGGAGACAGGAGCAGTAGCCGCAGGTCAGCATGGCACTGCCTAGGGACCTCCATATTCCTCCATGGTTCCCTGGGGCTTCCAGGACAAAGGCCCAGCTCTTCCACCTGGATTTGGAGGCATCCACAATCTAGCTTCAGTCTCTTTTCAACCTAATTTCATAAACAGCTAGGTGGCACCGTGGCCACAGTGCTGGCCTCATGGTGACCCTGGGCAAATCACTTGCCCAGCCTGCCTCAGTGTCCTCATCTGTACAGTGGGGACAGTTGCAGCCCCTCCCTCCCAGAGTTTTTGCTGAGTGGTCACTGTTATCACTTTGGGAATCTGCCTTTTGTGGGATGCACTGGGCCTCTCTCTGGTGCTCAGACCCCACCTCCTTGGGAAGCCATTCCCCTGTTTCTCATTTGGCTGATGAGCTGCTTTTTACTCAGCCATCCATTTCCTGGTTGTGGAGTCTTCTTTGTTTGTCTTGGGATGCCCTGTGCCTTGCATGCAGTAGGTGCTTGATAAATACTGCGATGGGTTAGAGTGAGTTTTACCCCCTCTTCCCTCAGCCAGCAAAGGAACCGGATGGGGAGTGGGGAAGGGTCGGGGAGCTGGGGTCGAAGCCGGGTCCGTGGCCCATGCACAGTCTCAAGAGAGGAAGGGGCCCCCCGGGGTCGGACACGAAGCTCCTCTGGTAAGGGACGTGATATGTGTCCCCAGGGAGAAAGGGAGGGGGTCCTGATGGTGGTCCCAGGAGACCCTGCTCTTACTGGTATGGGGAGGGAAGAGGAAGGAATCCTGGCTCTGGGAGGGGAGGAGTGGGGGGGATGGGATAAGGAAGCCCAGGACCCGGAGCCTGGTGGTGACCTGGTTCAGAGCTCCTGGGGCCCAGGAGCTATGCAGGATATGGGAGGTTGGAGGCTGGGTCCTGGAGGGGCCAGGGCCTCTTTCAGCCCTCCATCAGGGGCCTGACCTTTCCTTTTCTTCTTCCCTGACCCAGTGGAGAGTTTTCGGAGCCGTCACTCATCGCTAAGCTCGGCCAGTGAGTTTGAGGGTTTCACCAACCCATCTTCCCGAGGGTAAGGTAGTAGAGGATGGGAGAGAGATGGTGTGGGGAGCAGGGGGCGGGGGGGGGTTACCCCAAGAGAAATTGCCTGGGAGCTTTGAAAACCACTGAGCCCAAGGCACTGGGTGGGGGGAGCCTTCAAGCCCCCAGCCCTCCACCCCAGCTTGCCGCACTGGTTGCTTTTCTCAGTCTTCGCAGGCAGCCCAGACTTCGGAAGCCCCTGAGCCCCTCCTCCTGGAATGGCTCAGGAGAGGTGGGTATTGGGGGGACTTAGGCAGACCACCCAGCTCTGGCTCTGCTGCAGCTGGTCCTGGTGTAGTTTGGGCAGAGTAGAGGAGCAGGGAAGGAATCCTCAGAATGACTCAGTGTACAGTGGATGCTCTGAGACCTTCCCCTGATGTCTGGTTTGGGGGTGAGGCACAGTTGGGAGTGTAGAGTGAGTGCTGGAGCTTCTGGGGGTTTGTTGCCTGTCACGTGTGCTTGGAGATCCCTCCTAACTAACTGCCTTGCCCCTTCAGATGACCATGCCAGACAGTGGCCGCAGAAGACGCCAGGCTAGCAGCACCCCAACTTCACGGGGCCAGACCTTTGGCAAAGGTGAACCCTCCCTTTTCCTTCCTGAGAACCAGTGATGCTGCCCACCTCCCACAGACACCCTGCCTCCAGGAGCTCACCCTGGTCCCTCCCAGAAACAGTTTGGAGGAGGAGTCCCACCTATCCCCATGCTCTTGGCCAAAACTAGCTGCTCTCTTCTTCCTTCTTACAGAAAACACATTTGAGGAGCAGCCCGCTGACCTGTCAGAGATTGATGCCCGCCTGCAAGCCCTGCAGGAGTACATGAATAGACTGGATACGAGGACGTGACGCCCCTCTCTGCCTCCCACCAGAGGGGTCTGGGCTAGGCTTCCATTCTTTCCCTTAACCCCCCTAACAGGAGACAGAACTTCTGAGGCTCGGCCCTGGCTTCCAGGAAGAGAGCCTGAGGGCTGAGGAAGTGTGCGTGTGTGTGTGTGTGTGTGTGTGTGTGTGTGTGTGTGTGTGTGTGTGTGTGTGTGTGTGTGTGTGTGCCTGCATGTGCATGTGCCTGCGTGTGTGCCTGTGTGCGTGTGTCTGTGGTAGAGGGGTTTGGGGCTAGGGGACCAAGAATGTAAATAAAGGGTTTGATCAGTTTTGCCTCCCTCAGTTTCCTCACCATCTGAGTTGGTGTCCTCTGATCTTTGTGCATCTGGCCTCAGTTTTCTCCCATGTTAAATGGGGCGACTGAGCCCTGGGGTCCCACCCTCATCCATTGACCATCGGAGAGCTCATGTAGATGGCTCTTCCCACCAGACAGCGGTGACTTCTATCATTCTTAGAGGGCTAGGGGCTGAAGAAACCTGATGTCTTTGCTTGATCAGTGAGGAAACCAAGGCCCAGGGTGATGAGGTCCTCAGACTTATAGAGGGCCCAGAGGGCCAGGCATCTCCAGTGCCTCCCACCTCCCAATCAGTGCACGAGTCACAGAACACCCCAGCGTCTAGGGCCTGGGCAGCTTTATTTTGGGATACTGGGGAGGGGCAGACAGACGGCCATGGGCCCTGGAGGCAAGGGAAGACACTGAGGCTGCAGTTTCCCAAGATCCAGTGGCCCTCTCACCCCTGGTATTGGGGCAGTTTCTGCAGCTCAGCTTTGAGCCTGCCTGTAGGGAACTCCAGGCCAGGCACCTCCTCCTGTCCCCTGATTATATATCGAGAGGAGAGAATGCCAAGCAAGGTGCCGCAGCGAAGCAGGCTCTGCAGGGCCCGGAGGGCTCGGGGAGCAGGGGCTCGGTCTGGGGGAGGGAGATAGCCTGGTTTACCAGCATGTCCTTAGCCTTTCTTCCCCCTCCCTCCACCTCACCAGGGTCTGCAGTTCCACGTACTTGTTCTGTGGCTTCTAACCTGGCCACACCCCGGGATGGTCTGGTTCTGATCCTCAACCCCATATAAGCCCCGGGACTTGGGAGGCCTAAGGCCCCATAGGACCTAAATGTCCTTGCCTTTCACTTTGCTCTACCCTCCTGGTGACTCAGGCAGCCCAGCCCCCAGTCCCATACCTTCCCAGGAACCCTCCCTCTCTCCTGTGGTTACTTACTTCTGAAGTTGCCGATGAAACTGATGCCCAGGGAGGTGGGGTTCAATATAGGGTCTGCATGGGCTCCCTGGGTGGACCACCCTCGTCCCTCATAGACAAGCCCATCTTCCCCAATTAAGAAGCTGGAGGCAGAGAGGATGGATTAAGCTATCACTGAGGGCTTCTTTGCCCTTTCTTCCCCAGCCCAATGTTCTGGGCTCCCTGGCACTCAAAATTCTAACTCATGAGAGCCTGTCTCCCCCCTTGGAGCAAAAGGCTACTTAGAACTGGGTATCTTCCCCCTCAGACCAGGAATTCCCCAACCACTGTGCTGTGTTCCACTTCAAAAGAAGCATGCTCCATCACCTTACACCAAGGGCTAACTCCACAGATACCATGTTACTCTCAGATCACACTGGGACATGTTCCTTCTTAGACCCCAGGGCCTCCCCCACAACTGAGATGTTTCTCCTTTCAGATCAGTGGCACTCCTCCCATCCAACCAATAACCCTCTGGTCCAGGGCTCCACCACAGCTAGGCTCTTTCTCCCCAACATTGTGCTCTCCCCCACTTAGAGCAGGATTACTCCTACCATTGTGCTATATCCCCCCTCAGACTAAGAACTCCCCCACAGCTGGAATGTTCTGCCCCCCTGCCAGCCCAGGGCTTTCCCGGCCTCAAACTGTTCCTCTCTCCTGCACCTCAACCCTAGACTGGGGCTTGTTTGGGTCCCTGCCTTGCGCCCAGTCACTGTTTAAGGATGCTCACTTGTAGACGATGTCACAATAGCCCTGTATCTGGACATGGTCATTTTGGATGGCTCTCATCCGCTGTTCGCATTCTGAGGGTGAAAAGCAGGGGTTGCCAGCTGTGTGAGACACCAGCACGTACTCCACAGGCAGGTTCAGAGGCCTCAGGCACCGAGAGGGAAGGGCCCTCCACTCAGACCTGGGTACAACGTCTGGGCATCCAGGAATCATGTTCTGTGGTTTTGGGGTATTCTGCCCCAAGGCAGGGAGGGCAGCCAAGAGCAGGAACAGCCAGTGTGCCATGTCTGGCTTTGGGCCTCAAGACCAAGAGAGTCAGAGAGCAGAGACTGGCAATCTGGGGATGTACTTAGAGCTGAGGCTGGCTATTTATCACCTGGAATTGGGGAGGGGGGAGGAGAATTGGATACAGGGCAGTGACTCTCCCCTTCCCTTGGCCACAGAAGGCCTTGCATTAAAACTCAGGTGCCTTGCCCCACATCTGGTGGAAACCAAAGCCACAGGTTCCTGTTTTCATTGGCACCTGGTAGGGGCAGGGAAGGTGAGAGTTGGATGGTCTTGGTGGTGATGGTTGAGGAAGGGAAGAATTTTTCTGGCTTTTTCCCTCCCAAGGTTGCTGGGTACCTTTGGGCTTAGTGATGGCCCAAGGTCCCTCTTCTCTCCCATATCCTCCCTTCTCCTGGGCATCAGGAGCCTGGGTCCTGGCTCTGGCCATCCCAGTACTGCCCTATGGGATCTTGGGTAAGTTCCTTCCCCTCTCCTGGTTTCAGTTTCTTCACTCCACAATAAGAAGCTATGATTCTAGAGTTTTAGTCTCTTGAGATGATACTTCTCTAGGCCTGTGGTTTCATCCATTCAATAGTCCAGAAGAATGTTTGTATTTCTTTATCAAGTGGAAATACACACCATTGATTCAAATCAACAACCATTTCCTGGGAGCATCCACAATGAGCTGTTATCACAAAGACAAAGGACAAAGCTAACCTGGGCTCAAGAAGCCTATGTTCCCATGTACTGAGGTGAGGGTTCGGGAGCCCTGAAGATCCAAGAAAGAATAAGGTCTACATGAAACCTTGGGAATGTATGGCAAAGAGCAGAGTGATAAGGGGGAGAGGTATTCTGTAGGAGATGCCACCTGAAGGGCACTTTGAAGGAGGTGCAAGGAACAAACCCTCAGGGAGCTTATACTCTAATGTGTATAGAAAAATCAGATTCAAAATACACCTAAAGTAACTTTCAGGAGGAGAGCACTAGCCTTGGGTGGGTGGGTGGGGCTCTGGAAAGATTTTCTTTAGAAGCTGGCATGTGAGTAGAGCATCGCTGGGAGCTAGAAATTACACAGGGCAGAGGTGAGAATAAATTGTACCTTAGGCCTGGGACATGGCCCATACAAAGGTTCAGAGATGGGAATGGGGATGTCCTCTGCAGGGATAAATAAGTAAGCCAGGGAATTTAACCTGCCTTTCTAAGCATTATGTCTTTGCTTAGCTGTAGTCCTCCAACATCAAGTGAAGAATCTGGGGTCTCCAAGGCTATGCCAGCACAGCGCAGACTCTCAACGGTTCTATTTGACTGGAAAGATTTTAGGTCTAGCTTGGGGAGTGGGGGTGGAGGTAGATTATGTCTCTGTCATCAGAGGATGGACCAAGTTCAGGGAGCTTCATCAATGTATACTTGGCCACAAAGGTGATGGATTTCTTTGGTCCCCACAGCCTGGCTTCTTAAGGTAGCTTGGTGACTGGAAAGATCATTGGGTATGGGTTCAAATCTCAGCTCTAGAAAAATCCATCTATAGAGGTCCAGTCAATGTTCAAATCCAAAAATGAATGAACAAGACCTCGGAGACCTGGGAGCAAGGGGCAGAAAATGGAAAGTGGCTGATGTAGGTTTACTTTAAGGAAAAACTTGGACAATCAGAACTGTTTAAGTGCAGAATAAGCTGTCTTGGGAACTGATGGATCCTCCATTTAACAAACAAAGGCTGACCACCTGCAGAAGGGATTTTCATTCAGGTAAGTTTGGGTTCCTTGCATTTGGATTTGAACCTTGAGTGGACCTCTGTGGAGGGAGGTCCTAGGAGGAAAAAAAGAAAAACCAGCATTTAGATATTGTTTCAAGACTTGCAAAGAACTTTACAAATATTAACTCATTTCATCCTGCCATCAAATGTGGGAGGTTGGTGCTATTATTATCCTCATTTTATGGATGGGGAAACTGAGGCAGAAAGAGGTTAAAGACTTGACAGCTCCAGGTCTCACAGTTAGTAAGTACCTGAGGCTATTTCTGTCTTTCTGGATCCAGATCCAGCTATCAAAGCATATGGGGCCCAATGTATCATCTTAGAGGATTTCTTGGGGCACTGAGAGGCTAAGATCCTTGTGACTCCATGACCAGCTATCTATTCACTATACTATGCCTCCTCTTTTTTTGTCCATCTGTTCTCATAAATTCTCTTTGAGAAGCCCACTTGATGTGATGGATGGGTTTCCTCTGGTCCTTTTTAACATCATGGTGTCCTGTGGGCTGTGCAGCTGTTTCCTTTACCATCATTGTGGGATGAAAGTTTTCTGGTGCTACACCATCTGGGTGAAGTCTTTGGTACCATTTTTCCTAAGTCTTGAGAATATGTGGCGATTCTCTTTCAGAAACTCTTCTCTCGAGGTTTTCAAGACATCATTCTCTCCTGGTTCTCCTCCTGCCTCTCTGACTGCTTCTTCTCTGTCTGCTTTGATGGATCCTCCTCTGGATCATGCAGGTGTCCCTCAGGGTTCTGTCCTGGGCCCTCTTCTCTCCCTCTATACCTCTTCATTTGGTGGTCTCATCTGCTCTCATAGATTTAATGACCATCTCTATGCTGATGATTCTCAGACCTACTTATCTAACCTATCCTCTTTCCCAGTCTCTAAACTGTCCATCATATATACATCTCAAACTCCCCATGGCCAGTCAAACTGGACTCATTACCCTTCTCCCCCAAGCCTTCCCCCTCCCAACATTCTCTTTACTGTTGAGAGCACCACCAGTCTGCCAGGCCCCCAGGCTCACAACCCAGGAGTCATCCTGGACTCCTCACTGTTTCTTATTCTGTCATGTTCAAGTTGTTGCTGAGGCTTGGCGACTTCACCTTTGTGCCATCTCTCAAATATGCCCCTTCTCTCCTCTGCCTCTTGTATTATTGCAATAGCTGCTGATGGGTCTAGCTGCCTCAAGTCTCCCAGCTTCGACTCATTCTCCATTCAGCTGCCAAAGAGCTCTTCCTCAAGCACCAATGAGACCACATTTCACCCCTGCCCTTGTTCAATACCCTTCACCTCCAGGGTCAAATACGAAATCATTCTATCAGCCTTCAGAGCTCTTTACAACCTGGCTCCCTTTTATGTTTCCAGTCTCCCCATACCCTACTATCCCCATTCCATATTTTGCAGTCCAGTGACTCTGGTCTTGCTGTCTTCACACAGGACACTCCGTTTCCCACCTGCAGGCATTTTTCTTTGTTGTCCCCCATGCCTGGAATGCTCTCTCTTTACATCCCCTCCTCCTCCTGGCTTCCTTGACTCCCTTCAGGTCCCAGCAAAAATCCCACCTTCTACAAAGGTTCTTTCCTGATCTCTCTGAATGCTGGCACCTTTCCTTTGTGAATTATCTCCAGTTTATCCGGTCCATCGTTTGTTTGGACAGAGTGATTTGCAGGTTGCCTTTCTCATTAGTCTGTGAATTTCTCGACAGCAGGAATTTTTGCCTTCCTTTATATCACCAGTGCCTGACCCCTAGTTGGTGCTTAATAAATGCTCATTGACTCACGGACTGTCCAGCTGGCATCTCTCAATTGCCCTTTGGCTCACCAGACATTTTGATCCTTTGGCACTGGGGCTGACCTATGATTCCCAGCTGCAGAGCATCCCTGGGAGACCATTGGTGTAGATGGTATTGGTGTGCATTTCATTGAACAAGCTGGGGCATGTTTGAACCACTGTTCAATTTCCCAATAGGAATCCACTGCCTCTCTTCCTCCTGTTTCATTGTGGGTCCAGGTGTAGTCCTCATATGTGGATGGGCCAGGTGTCTATCCAATTCCTCTGTGTGTGTGTGTGTGTGTGAACACTAGATTTGGAACCAGGGAACCCTGAATTAGGAATCTTCTGTTCCCTGGCTGTGTGACCTTGGGTGAATAACTTCCACTCTCTGGACCTCAGAATTCTCACCTATAAAATGCATCTTGTAAAATAAGGGTGTTGGCAGAAATTCCACTGGTAGGCACTTATCCAAGGAAGTCAATGACAAAAACCAGGATGTTCCCAAAGTCTTGGTGCAAATCTAATCTTTAATAACTTACAAAATAGAAATACTACAAACTTATGAAAAAACATCATTTGAAAGCTTAGTTATTTGTATTTCTTTTACACATATTTGAGTTTTCTAAATTTGTGGTAACAAAATTATTTTTTTAACTTTTAAAATAATTAAAAATTTGAATGTCATTACACGTTGCATGCGCAAGAATTATCAGATCTTTGTATCAGTAGAGAAGGTTTTCTTGATTAGCCACCTCAGGAACCCATTCTATCTCCGTTAGATTTCTTTTAGTGTCTGCATGAAAATTTTATCCAGGTGGAATAGATCCAGAAGGAATCAATGATGAGGTCACTGTGACTGTTTTTTGGATGACCTTAAGGCTAGAATTAGAAATGCAATCCTTTCAGTCACCAAACAGCAGCTGATGAAAATTTTTACAAAAGTCAAAAATAGACTAAAGAGACATCTAGTGCAAGACAGTGGTTATGTTGAATTTAATCAAATACCCTTTCAAATTTTTTTTGTTATGTTGTAACGTTTACACTTCTGAAGTTATTAACGGTTTCATCTGCACTAAGACTTTTGGGGCACCCTGCATTTTTAGCCCCAACCTTTTTGTAGCCACAAGAGCTAGAAACAAGGGAGGTGCCCATCGATTGCAGAATGACTAAATCCGCTGAGGTACATGAATGTGATTGAATAATACTATGCTGTAAGAAACAGAGAATGTGATGAAAACAGAGAAAAATAATTAGCTAGTAATTACTTAGCACTTTGAGATTTACAAAGCATTTTATGTATATGGTCTCATCTTCACAAAACACCCTAGGAGGGAGATACAGCTGTGATCCTCATTTTATAAGTGAAGGAACTGAGGCAGACAAGAGATTAAATGATTTGTTAAGTGTCTGAGGTGGGATTTAAACTTAGGTCTTACTGACTTAATCTTGTTTATCTCAGTTTCCTCATCTGTAAAATGAGCTAGGGCAGGAAATGGCCAACCACTCCAGTGTCTTTGCCAAGAAAACCCCAAATGGGGTCACAAAGAGTAGGACATGACTGAAAGAACTGAATGACAATTTACCAACCTCAAGTCCAAGACTCTATCCTAAGGGTGGGGAACCTACAGTCTTGAGGCTACATGTGGCCCTCTAGGTCCTTGAGTGAATTCAAATGAAGTCGATCAAAAGGCCACACTTCAGAACCTGGAGGGCCACATGTGACCTCAAGGTTGCAGGTTCCCCACCCCCTGCTCTATCCATTACAGCTCTTCTAAGCATTGTTGTTCACTTGTGTCCAACTCTTCATGACTGTTGGCTCATGCTGTCCATGGATTTTTCTCAACAAAGATACTAAGTGGTTTGCCATTTCTTTCTCTCCAAGTTTAAGGTAAACAGGGTTAAATCACTTGTCCAGGGTCACAGAGCTAGTAAGTACATAAGACTGGATTTGAACTCAGGTCTTCCTGACTCCGAGCCCAGAGCTCTACTCACTGAGCTACCAAGCTCTTAAATAAACAGACTCAAAGAACCAGGAAAACAACATCTACAACAATGTGAATGGAAAGAACAAGAATGTTGAAGCAAAAAAACTTTCGAATCATACGGCACCAAAGAAGAGCTGTGAGAAGATAGGCCCTTTTCCTCTTCTTTGCATTGGTGGGGGACTGCTGGGGTGGAATATTGCGTACAATGTCAGACTTTTTCAGTATGTCAGTTCCTGTCCCTTCTTTCTTCTTTGTTGTAAGGGATGACTCTCTGGGAGAAAAAGATTAGGATAATAATAAGATAACCCAAGCCCCAAAGCCCGTTGGTCTGGTGTTCCTTCCTTATTCAGTTTTTGCAGGTTCTCCCCACTTGCAGCTTGCTGCTTGCAGTAGAAAATTAGGATTAATTTCAATCAGTGCTGATACTTCCGTGAGCGTCAGGGGGTTTGAGCATACCAGAACCAGAGGGTCCACTTTTCTGTTGACACCAAAAATTTCCTTGGGATGTTTCAAGCTTACCTGGATGAATCTCAGGTGTAGTTATCACTCAGACCACCAAGTTCAAAGGCTATCATAAACATGACTAAGGTGAAAATGTATTTAATAGGAATGTATGTGTAGAACCTCTATAAGATTGCATGCTGTCTCGGGGAGGGAGGGGGCAGGGAGGAGAAAAGGAAGGGGAGGGAGGGGGAAAAATCTAATATATATGGAAGTGATTATAGAAAACTGAAAACAGACATGATCAAAGTTCTACAAATCTGCTTCTGAGTCTTTTTTTTTCCGCTTTAGTGACCTGAAGAGAGGTTGCCATCAGCCGTCTCTCTTGAAGCTGGAAGCTGGAAGAATCCAAAGGGTCTCTCTTTTCTCTGGCTCTTGCCAACTCTCTTGCCAAGTCTTATCAAGACTTGGGGGCATTGATCTCCCCCAGTGAAGAGAGAGGTTCATGCCAATAGGCTTTGGGGCTCAGACTGAAATAGTATAATAGCTAGTATTTAAACAGTGCTTTACAGTTTGCAAAATTCTTTACAAAATTATAAGAAGGAAATGTAGAAACAAAAGATACTTATTTACAAAAAATTTCTTTTCAATAATGAGGGGGTATGAGTAGATGATCTCTAAGGTTCTAGTTCTAGATTCTGAAATCCCAAAACCACTGAAGAGTTGCAGCTATCTAGGAATCTCATAGAACCTTAAGGTATGAGTAGGAGAATGACATCATGTTGGAGTAAGATTTTAAACTTGAGATTTACTCTGTTTTGTAATGAACAAAACACAACCGTACATTTTGCCTAGGGAAGGGCAAATGGGCCCAGGTCAGAAACCTAGCAGGTCATTGTTTCTGTGCCTAACTGGGCATACGAGTAACTGCTGCACCTCCAACCTGGGTAAAATGGGAGATGTTGTTAAGTCATTTTCACTTGCATCTGACATTCCTGTGCCTCCATTTGGGGTTTTCTTGACAGAAATGCTGGAGTAGTTTGCTATGTCCTTCTCCAGCTCATTTTACAAATGAGGAAACTGAGGCAAACAGTCACACAATTAGTAAGTGTCTGAGGCCAGATTTGAACTCAGGAAGATGAGTCTTCCTGACTCCAGGACCGGTGCTCTATCTACTATGACACCACCTAACTGGAGAAAGACAGGGATGTATTTAGTTAGAAAGACAATGAATTCTATTTTGAAGATGTTGATTTTAAGATGCCTATTGGACATCAATTTCAAAATATCCGATGAACAGTTCGTGGTGTTGGAGAACGTAGAGGGAAAAAGAACAGAGGGTCCAGGACTCAGCCTTGGGGGACCCCCACCAGGGTGGGCGTGGTGTGGCACCATAAAGATGTTATCATGGTGTTTTGTAAGGGTATGGGTCAGTGGTCATTCATGTCCCTTCAATTGCTCTGCACCCAACACGAAGAGTCTCTGCGATGTCTTGATTCTTCAGGATTTTCCTCTCAGATATCCTGAGTCCATCCTTCAGTGTCTCTCAAATGGTGCATCCTCCAGCATTAATTTCCTCCCTGTTGTGTTTCCTTTTTTATGGTCTCCTTCAGGGTCATCTCCTCTTCCGCATTTAGTACACAAGAGGATGCTGAGATGCTGGAGCTCGAATGGAGATTCTGCTGTTATTGGGCAAGAAAATAGCATAATGGAGGAATGCTGACATTCCTGGTCCATTTTTGTCTGGCTCTTGTCCCCTTTCCTCCAGCCTGTTGTCCTTCTTCTGCAAAGATCTTTATAATAAATGGATTTCACCATGAAGGACGGTGGAAGCACCATCCTGGATCAGCACTAGCATCACCATCTCCAATGTGCTTCTGAAGGCAATGGAAAAGGTGCTAAAGTAGGCAAAGGAGGGAAAAGGGGCAGGTCTGGACCAAATATAGAGAGAGGAAATGGGAGGGGAAAAACACAGCTGTGTCTCATATGAAGAATCAAGAAGGAACTGCTGGAAGGAGAGGAGAAAGTCCCGGGAAAAAAATCTTGGATCTTATTAATGTAAACAAAACCAGATGACCTAGTGAACAATTAGCAGCTACTG
This sequence comes from Notamacropus eugenii, assembly GCF_028372415.1. NCBI lineage: Eukaryota > Metazoa > Chordata > Mammalia > Diprotodontia > Macropodidae > Notamacropus > Notamacropus eugenii. The sequence goes on from NC_092876.1 coordinate 27,967,200, forward strand.
ACCTCTCTGCTCACCTTTCTCACACAATCTTTATGAAAGTTCTGTTGTTGGTGTTCAGCTGTGTCCAACTCTTAGTGACCCCTTAGTAGACCATAGCACACCAATAATGTCCATGGGGTTTTCTTGGCAAAAAACCACTGAAGTGGTTTGCCCTTTCCTTCTCCAGTAGATTAAGGCAAATGGAGGTTAAGTGACTTGCCCAGGGTCACACAGCTAGTGAGTGTCTGAGTTCGGATTTGAACTGCTACCTTAGGAATATGGCCTTGGGTAAGTCACATAACCTCTGTTTGCCTAGGATGCAGCTAGGTGGCTCAGTGTAGGGCCTGGAGCCAGGAGTCAGTCTTCCTGACTCGGGCACTTACTAGCTGTGTGACTCTGGGCAAATCACTTAACTTTGTTTGCCTCAGTTTCCTCATCTACAAAATGAGCTAGAGAAAGAAATGACAAATCACTCCAGTATCTTTGCCAAGAAAACCTCAGTTGGGGCCACAGAGTCAGATACCACTGAAAAACAACTCAACCAATATTCTTGGTGTTGAGCATGGTACTTGGCATGTGGGTCTTATTGGGCACCCTTAATCCAACCTCTCTTCTTTAGGAGTTGGGTAGCCTCTTTCCTCACTGAACTTCTGGACTCGTGCTTGGTCATTGATTAGAGTTCTTAAGACCTTCAACGTTATTCATTATGCAATTTGTTATTACAAACTGTGGTCCTGGTTCTGCTTACTTCAGGATATTGTAGTTGAAAACATGGCCTTTGTTTCCAGGGGAAGCCTGAGGTCCTCAATAGCGTTTGCAATTTCCTGAAGGCAATACAGCTGTTTCTCCTCCTCCTCTTCAACTCCGAAGCCCATCTCAGTGTCTGGCTGCACTTTCTTCCTCCAACATACAGGTTGATGGGTACTACTATATGCTCCATATAGGAAAGAAGGAAAGGAAAAAAAAAAGAAAGGAAGGAAAAAAGAAAGAAAAGAGGGTCATTGAATAATTTAAAAAAATAACATATAGGAGAGAACACAAAGAAAACAAACAAACAAACAAATCACAGACAAGCCAGAGTCCTCTGATACTTATATATTCCTGGATAAATCACTGGACTTTTAAGGGAAGCCAGGTGGCCCAGTGGATAGAACCCTGTGCCTGGAGTTAGGAAGACCTGAGTTCAAATTCTACCTATGACCCTAGACAAGTCGCTTGACCTCTGTTTACCGTTTCTTCAACTGTAAAATGGGGATTATAATAGTACCTACTTGGCAGAGTTGTTATGAGGATCAAATGAAATAATATTTGTAACATATTTTGTACATAGTAGGCTCCATATAAATGCTAGCTGTTATTATTAATAATAACCCTGCCCTAGATACTAATAAGCTGTGTGCCTTGGCCAAGTCCCTTAACCTCTCTTGGTCTCAGTTTCCTCATCCGTAAAATGGGCATAAAAGTACCTACCTCCCAAGGTTGTTGTGAAGATCAAAATAAAAATAAACATATACATAGATATGCATTGACACACACATTCTCTCTCTCTTTCTATATATATAGTATATTTGTAAACCTTAAAGTGGTATATGAATGTTAGCTATTATTATATACTTAAGAACCAAATCATGCTGCACATAATATAAATTCTAAGTTTTACATGTATTTATCTTCTTTGGGTTCTGCCACGGATACAGAAATACTTATTTTGGTGTTGGTTAAGTTCAAAAAAATTTTTTTTAAAGAAACATGATTGGAAGAGATTGACTGGTTGCCTTCAAAGGGCAAAGGATGCAGGTGGTTGGTTGGCTAGAATGCTTCCCTGGTATCCTAGTGGTGCCGTGAGAAGTTGAGAAAGGCATCCAGCACCGAAGGTGGACCCTGGCTTCTTCCCCTCCACATCTGCCCCGCCATACCCTTAGGGGAAAATTTTGACAAGAATTGTCCAGGATGAGTGAGCATGGGTGGGTTGAGACTGGCATTTTGGGTAGGAATTCCCAAATTGAGGAAATCACAGCACTGATAGGTTCACCTATAAATGCTCTCCAGATGACTTGTCTTTTACTTGGTTGCTACCAAGTTTTGGGCAATTGCTCTCATTTCTTCCTCTACTACCATCTTCTCCTAGGACTTTGAACCAGGGGTGCTCGTTGGAGCCTGAACTCACAATTTTGGGGCTGGGGCAAAAACCTCCCTTGGGGAGGCATCCTTAAATCAGTTTTAAAAATAAGATCTAATGATTTTAGGGAAGGCAATGTGGTACAATTGAGAGAAGGATGAATTCAAAGCTGGGGAACTGAGTTCAAATCCTAGTGCCACCTCTATTGGCCTTCTTTCTCAGTTGAACCTCTGCAGAAAATGGTGAAGGTCTGTGCTGATGTCCTTTCCTTGTTCTGTTTCCCATTTTCCAGCATCGTTCTGATTTCAACAAGTCAGGTCAGACCTAATTTTTATTTTTTTAACAACAAGGTGCAGAGAGAGACATGCATTTTTGGCCATGGCTACTATATGGATCTGTTTTGCTTGACTCTGTTTCAAGGCTTCTCTCTCTCTCTCTCTCTTTTTTCTTGGTTAATTTGGCAGGGGTGGGATGGGGTAGTGGAGCTGTTAGTGGAGGAAGGAGGGGTCACTGAAAAGGGGACTTTTGTAACATCTTTTAAAAAAATGAACAGGAGAGAAAGGCAGGAAGTTCCGAAGGAACTGACAAGTGGGACAGTTTTGAAAGTAACATGTAGAATTTCTTATGTATTGTTTTTAAAAAAAGCCAGTGTTGTGAAATGAAGATTCATGGTTTCATATAGAATCGTCTTTTTGTGTTCCGCTGTGTACAAACATGCTCTTTATTTTACCATTTTAAGTCCAGAATAAATTCTTTTAAAAACTGGAATCTTTCTCTTATTTTCTAATATAAATAAAGGTATGTCTTCTAATTTACTGTTGATTTTAATCTTTGCTTTTAATAAATCAAGTCAGTTTCCTTGGTGGACCTCAGTTTCCTCATCTGTAAAATGGAGAGAATAAAAGCACCGACCTCCCACGGGTGTTGTGAAGATCAAATGAACTCATAAGTATAAAGTGCTTAGCACAGGGAATGGCATATAGTAGGTGCTTTAAAAATATTAGCTACTATTATCATGGATCCCCTGGGCAATCAGTATGGTGAAGCCTATGCACCCCTTCTCTGAATAATGCCTTCTGATGCGTAAAATTACACACACACACACACACACACACACACACACACAGAAGATTCCATCTGGAGAGAGGCTCACCTGTGGCACCTGTGGTGAGGGCTGTCCTTGAGTGCTCAGAGGGAGGCAGTATAGACTTCTCTAGCCTCTCTCCCCTGAGGCAAAAGACTGTCCACCTATAGAATGGGTGAGTGTGTCTTTGTATGGCTTTAAAGGAGGCAGCATAGACATCCCTAGCCTCTTCCCTCCATCCTTCTCCAAGGGAGACTTTCATTCTTGCAAGGAGAGGGAGCAGAAAGTTGGGGCCAAAAACCACTCTGCTGTCCTCAGAGAGAGGGCATGTGGGGCGAGAATTATATCTATCTGCCCCCTTAAATATTATTAGTTTGCAGGACACGATCAGGTTCAATCCAACCTCTGATCACTTTATCACTGTTATTGGGGGGAAGGAGGACCCCAAGCTCTATATCCAAAGCTTGGCCACTTCTTCATCAAATATCAGTTCCACAATGAACACACATAGCTAAGAGCAAAGAAACCCATTTATCCAGATCACAGAAAAATGGAAATCGGAAGTCTACATAGGAAAATATAGACCAGAGAAAACAGTATGAAAGAGCCCTCCCTCTCCTAATGAAATAACTCAGCTCAACTAAGAGAACTGGTCTTTTATTTCATTCAAGAGAAAATTCCCCGAAGTCTCTAGTCTAGTAGGTGGGAAGAGAGACATGATGGATGGTGCTGGCTCCTCTCCCCAGAGTCTTTCTTCAGCAACCGGGAGACTACAGAGGGTGCTGAAGAAGACCTGAAACTTGAGGAATCCCCAAAGGGGACTGGAGAAAGCTTGGGTTCTCCTGCTTTGCCAACTCTGCTTGGCTCCTCCCACTGTCCATCAGGACATTCATGGCCCTCCATCAGGGTAGAGTCTCATACCAATAGACTTTGGGGCAAGGGTTACCCATAGTATCAGGGCAGCTAGGTGGTGCAGTAGATAGAGCACCAGTGCAGGAGTCAGGAGGACATGAGTTCAAATCTCATCTCGGACACTTGACACTCACTAGCTATGTGACCTTGGGAAAGTCACTTAACCCCAATTGCCTCATCCTGGGTCATCTCCAGTCATCCTGATGAATATCTGGTCACTGGATTCAGATGGCTCTGGAGGAGAAGTGAGGCTGGTGACCTGCACAGCCCTCCCTCACTCAAAACAAACTCAAGTGCAAGTCATGTCATCATTTCTCTGATGGCATGGTCTTCTTTGGCAATGAAGGACAAACACACACATAGTATCACAAAGAAAATAATTATGAGATGAAGTTCTAAAAATATTTTAAAAGCTCAAGTTCAGAGACACTAAGTTCTGAACTTGTGTTTTGACCAGTGACCTAACTGCACACAGATAGCTGATTGGGAAATGCTTCCCCCAGCAGCAATTTTTCTGCTAAGTTTCAGTCAATTTCATTCTTTTTGGTTCTGTGAGTTGCTTACTAAGGCTAGGGGACTTCTGATTCTTTTAAAAAATTATTCATAATGTGTAGACATGAGGTTTCTGTGCAGTCTACAACACTTTTTTTAGCTTCATCATGATAGATTTAACAATGAGAAAATGAGGAAATGCCATCTTCCAATGCAGATGGTTAACTTTTCTGCAACTTTCGCAAGTATCTCTCAAATCTTGACTGTGTTCTTCCTCCTCATTAGCACTGGTATCTTTGGGGTGAAGGGTGGGGATAGGAAGTAGGTGCACATCATTATCCCCATTTTACAGATGAGGCCACTTAAGAGTCATCTGAAGCGAGATTTGAACTCAAAATAAAGCCCTCTATCTATCATACCACATAATTGCCTCTAATATAGAGTTATACTTAAGAGAACTTCATGTTTTCATATATATGCATGTATGAATATATACATGTATGCATATAGACACAACATATATACATATATGTACACACATATATGTACACACACACACACGTATATATAATAACTATTTAGGCTGGGGAGAGACCGCCTGGAGGAATGGATAGAGTGTCCTCCTGAGTCAGGAAGACCCCTCCTGTCTTGGATACTTAAGTACCCATGTGATTCTGGATAGATCACTTAATATATTAGTACAACAGGTAACTCTTCAAGATTAAATGTAAAAAATTGCACAACTGTTGCTAGTTTGCTTTGGTAGAGGGAATCTCCTCACAAGACAGCTCCCTCCATTGGTGAAATCACAGGTTCAAACTAAAAAAATTAAATTGACTGGTTTCTATGTGGCAGAAAATAAACAACTAGTTTAGAGCGCCATCTTGTGGCTCACTCAGTTATTGTGCTCAATGAATACACAAGCATTTATGTATGTGGACAGCTGCGAGGCTTGGTGGATAGGGTTCCAGACCTGGAGTCAGGAAGACTCCTCTTCCTGAATTCAAATCTGGTATCAGACACTTTCTAGCTGTGTGACCCTGGGCAAGTCACTTAGCCCTTTTTGCCTCAGTTTCCTCATCTGTCAAATGAGTTGGAGAAGGAAATGGAAAAACCCTCCAGTATCTCTGCCAAGAAAATCCCAAATAGGGTCATAAAGAGCTGGACGCGCCTGAAAAATAAACTTATTTAAGTGTTTACTATGTGTTGGGCACTGAAGGAAAAATAGGGCCTGCCCTCAAGGAGCTTATATTCTATTAGGGAGGAAGCTCATTCAAACACACACATAGTATGTGTGTATGTGTGTGTTTATGTATGTATGTATATATGTGTGTGTCTGTGTGCTTGTGCATGTGTGTGTGTCTGTGTGTGTGTGTTTGCTGGATTCTGACCTAGGTCATAGGAGGCACTAATCTGCTACATCTTGTTGGCACCAAACTGTTGACATGTTATCTCCACCATTAGACTGGGAGCTCTTTGAGGACAGGGACGACATTTTTCGCCTTTATTTGTATCCCCAGCACTTGGCGCAGTGCCTGGCTCATAGTAGGCACTTACTAAATGTTCATTGGTTGACAATTACATGCCATTAACCTCCCCATCCCCAAGGGATTATCACAGTAATAACAATGCTTTGTGCCCCAGAATGGACTGTGTGCAGTCAGAGGTGCTTCCTTCCTGTGCCAAGGACCCATCAAAGAAAAAATTGGGCTTTGTCTGCCATCTAGTGGTCAGCAGGGAGAATCAACTATGTTATGAGGTGAGGTATCCATGCCACCTACGCAATGCTGGAATTGCTGAGCTAAATTTAAGAATGATGATGATGGTGGTGGTGATGATAATGGTGATGATGTGTTGGCGGTGATGGTGACGGTGGTGATGGTGATGATGGTGATGATGGTGATGGTGGTGATGGTGGTGGTGGTGGTGGTGGTGATGATGGTGATGGTGATGGTGGTGATGATGGTGATGGTGGTAATGGCCAATATTTACATAGTTTTTAAGTTCTCTCAATATTATTTCACTTCTTTAGTTCTATATTATTCACTTTGTCTCTGCAACAGCCCATAGGCTTTATCGTCTTCTTTACTTTGGGAAAGACCAACATAAACAGATGAAAGATAATTGTTGTTCAGTCAGGTCTAACTCTTCACGACCCCATCTGGTTTTCTTGGCAGAGATACTGGAAGGGTTTGCCGTTTCCTTCTCTAGCTCATTTACAGATGAAGAAACTGAGGCAAACAGGGTTAAATGACTTGCCTAGTCACCCAGCTAGGGAGTGTCTGAGGTCAGATTTGAACTCAGGCCTTCCTGAGTCCAGGCCAAGCCCTCTATCCTAAGCCACCTAGCTTCCCTGCATGAAAGGTCATGAGGAACTCCTATTCCTCTTTGTCTTTAACTGACTAGATAGACTTGAGTTGAGTCCCTTGCAGTGCCGGTGCCTCAGTTTTCCTTATCTGTCGGATGAAGGGTTGACAAGAAGAAGAAATGGGAAAATGTGACCTCCTCCCTTTTTTGCCAAAGTGTGAAACATTGCCTCCTATGTCAGAGTTGGCTGAAAGGTTCGTTCACTTTGCCAAGCTGATTGTCTTTCCAGTTTCTTTTTAATTCTCTGTTACAGAGATGGCTCATTGCATAGGGGATGGAAACATTCCTAACTGAACATGTCATAAAAAAAGACAAAAAGACATCAAGAAAAGATTTGAATTAAGAAAGTGGCCGAGGCCCCTTTAACGACATCAGTAAGTCACCTAGCTTTTACAAAATGCCTACTGTGTGCCAGGTACTGTGCTCAGCACTGATGAGACAAAAAAGAATTTCTGCCTTCAAGGGGCTTACAATCTAATGGGGGAGATAGCATGCAAATAACTGGGTACAAATAAGATAGAACAGGATAAGGCTTTGAGGGTTACAAAGTACTGTACAGATATCATCTCCCTTATTCCTCACAACAACTCTAGGCAGGAGGTGCTGTTCTCAGCCTCACTTTACAGATGAGGAAACTTAGGCACACAGAGGTTGAGTGATTTGCCTAGGAGCACACTTCTAGTGTCTGAAACTGAATTGGAACTCAGGTCTTCCTGACGCCAGGTAGTATGCTCTAACCACTGTGCCATCTAGCTGAGTTCTTTCAAGTCTGAGAGTAATGGTCTAAAGATCTAGCCAAAGCAAAGGTCTAAGCTTCCTTAGTGAGGGAAGCTCACTGAGCGGGCCCACTTTGGGGTGAAAGGGGCCTCTAGGAGTTGCTAGACAGGAGACATTAGAACAAGGCTGATGTCAAACGATCCAGGTGCTGGGATGTCTCTACTAAAGTGGGGGAGCTGAGGATTGTAGATCCCAAGGGGGAAAGGACCCCCCCTTCTCCAGGCCATCTAGTGCGGTGACCTCCAAAGTTTTAGCCCAGGGAATCCAGAGCATCTGTGGCAGGGGCACGTGATCAGTTGACAGTAGCATCCTGCCCTGAATGAGCTTGTCCATCTGTGGCAGGCTTGTCTCCAAGATAGTCACCCTCCTCTTTATCCCTCTGCCAGATGTGTAGCCTCTTAGAGCAGTTATAATCTCAAGAGACCTGTACTCAAAGCCTTCATAGAAGATGCCACTAGGAACAGACGATCCTCACTTTCTGTCTCCTAGGTCACCTCATGGCATATCAGCCACCCCTTGGAAGGGGCTGGGGGTGATTCTGGGCCTAAGGCAATGACAGGTGAATTAGGATGCTCCCTACTCTCTCTCCCCGCTTCATTTTGAGTGGGGATCACAGGATGAGCCGACTTGGATAGACTATGATCTGGATTACAGATACCATTCCAATTAATTAAGGCAGAGCAGTGGAGAAATTGCTAGACTAGCAGCCAGGAAAGCCTGAGTTTGAATCCTGCCTCCATTCTTTCCTTTTTAATAATATTTTCCCCCAATTACATGTAAAAAAATTTTAAACATTTGTTTTTTTTCTTAAAGTTTTGAGTTCCAAATTCTATCTTCCCCTTCCTTCCCCTCTCCCTGAGGTAGTAAGCTATCTGACATAGGTTATACATGTGAAATCATATAAAACATTTTCATATCAGTCATAATAAACTTGAAGAAAGAAAGAAGAAAGGAAGGAAGGAAGGAAGGAGGGAAAGACAAAAAAGCTAGTCTGTTTTGCATTCAGATTCCATCAGTTTTTTCTCTGGCAAGAATCCTGTACGATTTTTTTAATGATCGTTTTATTGCTGAGAATAGTTAAGTCATTCACAGTTGAACATTGTATAATGTTGCTGTTACTGTGTAACAATGTTTTCCTGGTTCTGCTTATTTCACTTTGAATCAGTTCATTCAAGTCTTTATAGGCTTTTCTGAAAATTGCCTGCCGATCATTTCTTGTAGCACAATATTATTCCATCACAATCATATACCACTTGTTCATCCATTCTCAACTGATAGGCATTCCCTCAGTTTCCAATTTTTAACCACCACAAAATAAGCTGCTGTAAATATTTTTGTAGTGAGGTCTTTATCAAAGATTCTTGCTGTAAATTCTCTGCTCTCCCACCCCTGTTTTTCTGCTTTCCTTTAATTTTGGTTGCACTGGTTTTGTTTGTTCAAAACTTTTGAATTTAGTATAATAAAAATTATTCATTTTATATATTGTAATGCTCCCTATCTCTTGTTTGGCCATAAATTCTTCCCTTATCCATAGATCTGATAGGTAAACTATTCCATGCTCTCCTAATTTGTTTATGGTATTACCTTTTATCCTTAAATCATGACCTTACAGTGTGAGATGTTGGCCAAACCAAATTTCTGCCATACCATTTTCCAGTTTTCTCAATAACTTTTGTCAAATAACGAGTTTTTGTCCCAAAAGTTTGGACCAGGGGTGGGGAACCTGCAGCCTCAACACCCCATGTGGCGGTCTAGGTCCTTGGGTATAGCCTTTTGACTGAGTCCAAGTTTTACAGAACAAATATTTTATTAAGGGGATCTGTTGTATGAAGTCTGGATTCAGTCAAAAGACAGCACTTGAGGACTTAGAGGGCCACATGTGACCTTGAAACCTCCAGTTCCTTAATCCTGGGTTAGATCTTTGGACTTATCAAACACTAGATCATTGTGATCATTTACTACTGTGTCTTGTGTACCCACTCCACTCCACTGATCCATCATGCTATTTCTTAGCCAGTACCGGATTCTTTTGGAGATTATTGCTTTGTAATAGTTTGAGATCTGATAAAACTAGGCCACCTTCCTTATGTTTTTTTTTCCATTGATTTCCTTGACATTCTTGAACTTTTGCTCTTCCAGATGAATTTTATTACAATTTTTTCTAGCTCTATAAAATAATTTTTTGGTAGTTTGATTGTATGGTACTAAATGAGTAGAATAGCTTAGGCAGAATTGTCATTTTTTATACCGGCTTGATCTACTCATGAGCAATTAATATTTTTCCATATGTTAAAGTCTGACTTTATTTGTGTCAAAAGTGTTTTGTACTGTGCTCATAGAGTTCCTAGGTTTGTCTTGACAGGTAGACCTTTGAGTATTTTACTGCCTCCATTCTTACTAGTTGTGTGACCCTGGGAAAGTCATTTCACTGTTTGCCTCAGTTTCCTCATTTGTAAAATAAGCTGGAGAAGGAAATGGCAAACCTTTCCACTATCTTTGCCAAGAGAACCCCAAATGGGATCAGGAAGTCAGACACAATTGAAATGATTGAACAAGTAAAAGTTTTAAAACATTGAAATGGTGAAAGATCCTTTATTGCTGTGGGAGGTATGTGACCAGCACCTCCCTGATTACTCCTTTCCCACCAGTTAGGCCAGTTTTTCTGGGAAAGACAACAAAACAGTCTCCAGGACTTGATTGGCCTGAGGACTGAGGCTCAAACTGTGCCTCCCAATTTCCTGGTAGCCTCTGGTCATAATGACATGACTTCCTAGTCACTTAAGGGCATATAAAGGAGAATCAATGTGGAGTCTAGGCCCTTCAGACTTGGCTGAAGTCCCAAGACTGTTTGAATCACTGCCTCCCCATCCTGCTGACCAGACCTATTTTTCATGTGGAGACAAGGACTGGGTGTGTCTACCCAGCTTAAGTTCTGGAGTATGCTTCCTGGATATTGCCTTTTGTTAATTGTAGAATGACCTACGAAGGTTTTCTTTCATTCCATCATTGAACCTGAGCTAACAGGAAGCCCAGCCTGTAACACAGACCTGGGAAATTTTTCCTCTCAGTGTTTTGAGTTTGTTGTTCATTCTTCAGTTTTGAAGAGGACCAAAGACAACCCCAGTTGATGTCTTGACTTGTGAGTGAATTGGGTTTGAGAGGCAGAGCTGCACAAAGTCCTCAGCCTCAGTCTCTCTTCCAGTCATCCAAGTTCAGTGACAAGACAAAATTCAGGATGACTGGCAATAGCCCAGGATGTAATGGATGACCTTGGCACCACTGGTATCTGACCAAACTCTAAGCTCACCGCAGCACCTGCTTTAGCCACCTTTATGGCCGATAGAACAAATTACTCTTATCTGCCCTTCTGCCAAGGGAAGTCTTCACATGCTTGGGGTGGATATGCCCCAACTCCACCTTTGAGTTTGAGGGCCACTGGTTACCGTCAACCTGGTTTAGCCCATTTGTCCAGAAAGTTGAGGTCACTGAGAATGCTAAAGCTTCTTAGAGCCACAGGTGAGAATCGAGTGCCAGGTGGACACTGAAGTTGGATGAATAGCTCTTTGAAAAGGTCTCAGCAACCCTCGCACCAAAGGTGCTAGTTTTCCTTGAACACCCCAGTGAAAAGATGGTGGCTGGTGAAGTCCTGTGAAATTCTCTGTTACAGTCATGGTTGAGAGGCAGGGTGACGCTGTAGAAGGAACATTGGGTTTGGAGGCAGAGAATCTAACTCAGCTCTGCCACGTGCAATCTGGGCCACCTTGGACAAGGAAGTCAGAGGGCAGCTGCTGCTCCATCTGGATCCCTCAAAGTATAGCTCCAAAGTCCCCACCAGGGAGACTTTCTCATGAACAGGTGGGCAGTAAACACAATCAGCTCTAAGTAATAGCATTTCCTAAAATGGGATCACAAGAATGGTAGCAATCTTGCACTGATTCCACTTGGTTTAAAGATTTTCCTAGGTGGGTGTCTCCCTGGGATCCCAACTCCTCTCTGTATCTGTGGTTCCAAGGAGCCTCTGTTTCCGGCTTGAAGTCTGTCTTATTTTTATGCATTAAAAGAAAACAATTAGCAGGATATAAACCAGGATGCAAGAGCAGGTAATCTGATTTCCAATTGGAGGTAAGATTAGGGAGTTTCCAAGTTGGGAAGTGGGGGCAGGGGGTGGGGTGACTAGGTGCAATTCCCTGAATTCAAAAGAAGAGATGTCTTACCTTCTCCCAGTGCCAAAGGAACAAGGAAACAGTAACTGATTAACCAACGTGGGATCAGTTTTCAGATAAGACATAAGGGTTGCTGGAGATGCACAATTTTGAGAAAACCCCTTGCATCAATCTTTTGGTCTGACCCGGTTTATGGTCAGCATAACCTACATCCTTAGTTAAGGGTCTCTAAGCAGCAGATAGAGGGGGTCCAGCTTTCCAGCCACACAGGAATGGGTTCAAACAATGCAACAAAAATTTCTCCCAATTCCCCCAACTGAATAAAGCTTTAGCACAAGGCAGAAATTGGACTAGACCCATAACGGAATAGCAAAGGAACTGAGCTAGCTTCACAATGGAGTCACAAGACAGTATCAATATGGTTCACACAATTCTCTCAATTCCCTCAAAGGCAGAGGTAATAAAGTTATGCCCAACCAGGTCATTGTCTCCTCATTGATTATCTTTTCTGCTTTATGACTAAGTGAACTTTCTTTTGCTAACTGTAAGATGGTCAATGACTATCTTATTTCATTCCATACTCAAACCTGAACCAAGGGTCAAGCCTATGAAAAGGTTTTACCAGTGGGCCAGGGAAGGGATGAAAGGGAAAATAATGATTAAAAAAAAATAATTGGCAGGGTCATGGAGGATCTACTGGAATCTGTGGAATGTTAATGGATCTACAAAAGTCCTCCTGCAACACATCCTTGAGTTACTTCAGGAGAAAGAGATAGCAACATTGCTATGGTCTATGCCAAAGAGGCAGAGAAATTAAATAAGCGTCTCCAACAAAATGAGATGATGCACAATAAAGCCTCACTTTTCCATGTTTTAACAAAATCCAAAGAAACTTATAGAAAGAGAAATAATGTTGATAGCAAAGGCAAAAGGTAAGATGTGGGTGTTAGCCTGCACAAGCAAAAACTTGGCTCAGATAACTAGAAAATCATTTTTACACAAATAGTAAGGACTCCCATGAACTCAAAGGATTTGGAGCTGGAAGAGATCTTTAGAGGCCATTGGACCCAATCACTTCATTTTACAAATGAGGAAACTGAGACTGAAGGAGATTAAGTAACTTACCCAGGGTCATATAGTAGTCAGCATCCCAGGTGGGATTCAAAAGCAGGTTTTCCAGAGTGCAAATCCACAACTCCATTCACTGTGATACTTAGCTGCCACACAGTATAACACTTTTTATTTTACAATATACTTCTCTGCTTCTCCCCTCCCCCCAGTCCCTACCCCATAAAGATTTAGGAAGAGAATTTGGAGTGATATGTAGTTTGAGTTGAATCAATAAAGGCAAAATAAGTTCACCTAGATGAATCTAGGGATTCATTAAGACAAGAGTAGGATTTTGCTTGATCTCACCATGATGGCTATACTCCTGACAGCCGCCACACATATCCCCAGTTTAGTTGGCATCACTTTAGGTATCCCCTGTCTCCAAGGCTGATCTTCATTCTGACTGTTTCCTGCTTTCATGGCAATGTCCTCTTTCCAGACACTCAAGAAAAACCTAGTTTGGAGTCTAAACCATTGGATTGTGAGGTCCTTGAGGGTAGGGACTGTGGTTTGCCTCTTTTAATATCCCCAGGGCATAGCACGGTGCCTGGCATTTAGTAGGTACCTAATCAATATCTATGGACTGACTGAGCCCTGTAATCTCATCAGTTTGACTTGGAGGGTGGGGTTGGGAGGGAGAAGAATCAGATCAACTTCTCACTATTATGTTAGGTAGGTGGCCCAGCAAGCTTTGGAGTCAGTAGGACACAAGTTCAAATCTGTCCTCAGACACTCTTATTATCTGTGTGACCCTGGACAAGTCACTTCACCCTCTTTACCTCAGTTACTTATCTGTAGAATGAGCTGGAGAAGGAAATGGAAAAAACCATTCTAGCATCTCCACCAAGAAAACTCCAAATGGGGTCACCAAAAGCAGAACACAATAGCAAGGATTTATGGGGTATAATGTTAATGGAATTTATGTTAATGGGAGTTAAAGATCTTACCCACCCATTAACAGACCTCAGGTGGTGCCCTTTTGCGTAAGAAAGCTTGCTTAGGGCAAGGCTTGCTTGTAGGAAAGCTTCCACACCTCTTGGCACTAAGTTGATTAGGCACTGAGTCACAAGGGTTGTGATGCCTTCTGGCTCTGAGAAGTGTTTGATACTCTGAGTTAGCATTTTGCTTTGGGGCTCACTCTTTGGAAGAGGGTTTGTGTGTCAGATGAGACTTTGGGTAGCCCTTAAGGAGGCTTTGAAAACCTAGATGTTGGTGCTTCTCTCTCTGGTAAGTATGTATGTAATGGTCAGACAGTTGGATCTGTCTGTGATGTACATATTGCTTATGGTCAGATGGCTGGAAGCTCTATCTGTGGGTCTTTATTTCTCTGCTGGTATATGTAATTAAAGAAGATTGACTCTCTCAAAAGTCACTTTTAGAAGAGCAGAACAAAGGACCTGTACTAGCAGGTCATCCTGGGCATGCTAGGGTGCTTGTTGTTACATGGGGCAGCTAGGTGGTGCTGCAGTGCATGTAGCACTGGGTCTGGAGTCTGGAAGACCTGAGTTCAAATTTGACCTCAGACACACTTACTAGCTGTTCAACCCCAGGCAAGTCACTTCAACATGTTTTCCATTTCCTCATCTGTAAAATGAGCTGGAGAAGGAAATCACAAACCACTCCAACTATACAAAGTCTGCTGCTTGACTAATTCTTATGTTCAATACGATCATTTTGAACTCTAGGATGATCCAATTTGTATATTTTTTGTATATGCGTATATTTCTTTGTTAATTAGGTTTGCAAAGAATTTTATATTATCTCAGGGAAGTAGAGATTATTCAATAATAACTTATTAAGTGATAATAATGAATTTCCATTTTACATATGAGGATTATCTGAGGCAGATAATGGTAAAGTCAGCTAGTATCTGAGGTTGAATTTGAACTTGAGTCTTTCTGACTTCAATGTCACTGCTTTATCCACTGTACCACCCAGCTCCCATTGATCTGAGATTTAGACCTGACCTCAAGTATAGCCTATATCAAATTGCTTCCCTTCTCACTAAGGGGAAGGAGGGAGAGAATTTGGAACTCAAAAATGTTTTTTAAATGAATGTTAAAAATTGTTTTTACATGTAATTGGGAAAAATAAAATATTAAATTAAAATAGATCTGACCTCAGAGGTCAGTTAGTCCAACACCCTCATTTGACAGATGAGAAAACTGAGGCCCAGAGAGGGGAAGGGACCTGCCCAAGGCCCTTCAGGAAGCAAGTAGACTTGACTTGGATCCCTATAACTCAAAGTTTCCTGTGGGAATTTTGGAGTTCTTCCACTGGACTTCCCTCTTTCCTCACTGACCTTACCCCTGAGCCTGCTTAGCTGCCTGGGCACCAACAACAGCTGCCCCTGATCCCTCCTGACCCTTTCCTTTCCCCAACCAAGGTGATGTCTCTTCTCCATTCCAACTCTCTCTCTTCCCAATGGGGGCGTATTCTCTCAAATTTCTTCCACAAATTAGGAAAATCCACTGGTGGAAGATGATCTCAGACTCAGTGGCTGTAATGTCTTCAGTCCCTCCAAGAAGCTCCCCTTCTCAGGCCTGAGCCCATACTTGATTCTCTCCTCACCTAAGAGCCCCTTTCCCTGTCCCAGACACTTCCTCCCTGGTAGCTTTGCTCTCCCAGACCCTATTCCCACCCCTTGTGGTCTTTAGAGCTACTCCAGACTCCAGAGGCTGCTTGTGGCAACAGATCTGTGGTAGTGGAGTTGGGGGAAGCATGGGTGGGCTGTTGGCAGGTGCATTGAGTGGAGTCGAACCACCTTTGCCATCTTTCCACTCCTGCTCCCCAATGGGCATATTCCCTATCCAGCCCTTGGAATTCTGGGGGTTGGCACGGGGTAGGGTTGAGTGGACACCATGAGCTGCTGCAGGACAGGGGCTTGGATACAGTCGGATGGCAAGCCCCTCACCTGCCTTCATTTGCAGCAGATATTCCTGATCCTCTTCCACCCTCCAGGAAGCTTAGACTAAGAAACAAAATTCTGGGCTTTCACGTTCCTTTGCACTTGAAGAGGCTACCTCTGGGGAAGTGGGGGAGGGAAGGGGCAGAGGATGGCAGGGAGGGAAAGACAAAGAGAGACAGAGAGCCTTTCTACCTTTCACATTCCAGGGAACAGTTATTTTTGTTCTCAGGCATTATTGGCACAGCTTGTATCAAAGATGATGAAAGCTGAAGCTACAGGTTCCCCATCTAGTAGGAACATGCATGAGTCTAGTGAGGGAGAAGTTTGTGGTTAGGAGTGAGGGAAGACAAGGAAATAGTAATCAAATTTCTTCTGTGTTTCTCCCTTCCAAGATTATTAGTGAACTCTTGGCTCAAGGAGGAGCCCTCCTCCTGCCCTCCTCTTCCTCATCTGACAGGACTGTGGTAGAAAAGTGATCCTGGAACCCTGTTTCTAACAGGACTAATGTGCTGGGGTACTGAATCTTCTCAGCTCTGAAAATCTGAGCCTAGGGGCCGGTGCTGCCTTGATTAGTGAGATCCTTCCATGGCCCACCACATTGAACTGAATCTAGCCATGCTTCACATGCTACCCCAGCGACTTTTTTTACCCATGACTAAGCCATTTAGAACTAAAATCAAATCAATACTGGCATTACTGGAAAGGGCTTGTCAATGCTCTACTCACCTTCCTTGGGACCCTCCAATTCCAGATAGCTCATCCCCTTCTTGGGTTGTCTCCCCCATTAGACTATTGAGTCTTGGAGGATAGGGATTATTCTGCTTTTGTATTTGTTATCCCCAGCTATTACAAAATTTATCTACTCATTCACTCTCTAGCATAGGTATTTTTCTCTAGCAATCTCTTCTAAGAAGCCTAAAATTCCCTCTATGAGTAATACACTGAGTTGGTTACTGAAGGTTTTCCCATTGTCCAAAATCCTCCTTCCTGATATGCTCCCCCCCATTTTAAAGCCTCTGGCTAAACACCACTATTCTCCGGGTCACCCCCTTCTCAACCTCAGTGTTCTCTCGGGTTCTTCAGTCTCACTGAACATCTGTATCCCCCAACTGGTGCCAAGTCTTGTCCCTTCTGCCTCTACATCTCTCCCACCTGCTCTGTGGTGTTTTCTCATCCCTCCACCTTTTCTCTCCTTTCCAATTCCCTCTAACCCTTATAACCTCTCCTGTAGACTTACAGTAGCCTCCCAGTCACTCTTCTGGTCTTAGAGCTCCAGTCCATGCTACCCACAGCTACCAAAACGATTTTTTCTAAAGTTCAGGCCTGAAAATGAAACATCCAATAAATCCCAGCTGATACTCGTTGGTAAATCAACTAGCATTTATTGTATGCCTTATACATTTTTTTTTTTACAATTTAAATTATGTAAATTAATTTCAAATTTATTTTTAAATTAATAAAATTAAGTGCCAGGTACTCGAGCTAGGTAGCACAAGTTTAATAGGGGAGTTCTGCACTGCATAAATCGGTGGTGGTGGGAGGGGGGCGGGAGGTATTCTCCAAGGGAAGGTAAGTGGGACTGGGACAGGTATCCTGCAGAAGGTGGGGTTTTAGCAGAGCCTCGAAGGAAGCCTGGAGCAGGATGGTGGGGGGGTCAGCCAGGGAATTCCTGGGCAAGGAAGCGCCCTCTGTGCCACTCAGGGGTCCTGCATCCCGAGGGGGCAGTCTCCCTGACTCCAGCCCGACCCCCCGGGCTCGTGGACGCCCCTCCAGGGGAAGCCTCGGGGTCTAGTCCAGCCCAGCGGGGCTGGGCGGTCTTCTCCCCGGTCCTGACAGGCCACCGTCCCGGGACGTCAGAGGTCTGGGCGGGGCCCCGAGCTTAGGGGAAGGCCGCCCTCCTGGGGCCCCCGCGGCTGTGCCTCCGAGGCCTGAGAGCGAGTCTCCGGCGAGGGAGCGAGCCCAGCCAGGCCGAGCGCCAGCCTGCAGGAGCTCAGGGAACGTCCCCGCTCCGCCGAAAGCAACTTGCCCCAAGGCCGTTCCGAAGCCGACGCTTCCTTCTGGGAGACGCCCCACTTCCGGCTCCGCGGCCAATCAAAAAGGGCCTCTAGTAGCTTAGGGGTTGGACCGGAAACGGTTTCCGAGGAGCGATGCGCATGCTCCCCCGCCCCGCCCCCTGGCCCGGCGGAAGTGGTGTCACTGAGTGAAAAACGGTTGCCTTCGGTCCCTGCGTCAGAGCGGCATCGGTGGCCGTTACCTTCCTCGGCCGGGCGGATGGACGGACCCCCTGCGGCCTTGGGCAGCGGCGACGGCAGCGCAGAGGGTAATGAGCCTTCCGTAACGCTGTTTCTGTGTTGGACGCCGAACCGTTGGACCGTGCCGAGGTCGGGGGTGGGGAGGGCTTTCATCCGGGTCCTCGGGAGTGGCCGCGGGCGCCGTCGTCAGAGGCACCTCCTGGACTCGGGGGCGGTGGATGGAGGCCCCGCCTGGGCCCGGGCGCTGTCATCTCTGGGGCTGCAGGCTGTTGGCGGTGGCGGCTCGTCCGTAGGGGCTGCTCGGCCCGGAGCAGGACGGGGAGGGTCGTGCAGCTCGGCCTCAGCCGGGCGCCCCTGGCCTGGCCTGGCCTGGCCTGCGGGGGTGGGGGCGGGGCTTTGTCCGAGCGCTCCTGGAGGCGAGCCCCGGACCCCGGGCCCCGGGCCCTGGGCAGGGTCAGACACCCCGCCGGGCCCCGAGCCGGGGGCGGGGGGCTGTCAGTCACCAGGCTGGATGCGGGAGGTGGCTGGTGGAGTCCCGGGTCTTTGTGCCATCCTCGGAACCGCAGGGTGCCAGCGCGCAGTTTGGCCAGCGGGGATGGGCTGGGACCCCTGGATCCCTGGAGAGGGCCGGGCTTGGGCTCTGACTGGACCCGGAGGCAGGAGATCTGAGCATCCGTTATTCAGCATCCTAAGGCCCAGCTGGCCCGCTCTCAGCCTCAGCCTCCTCTCTAAAATGGGGGTGCTAGTAGCGATCCCCCCCCCCCGTGTGAGAGCAGAAGGAGATAATGTTTGTAAAGCGCTTTGCAAACCTTGAAATACCCACTTTAAATGTTAGCTGCTGCTATTACCCATTGGGCACGGGCTCTGCACGCACTAGGTTCTTCCTTATTTTCGTGTGAGGACCATGACATCATGACTTGCGGTTGACTTTGATTTGAGGGGGGGAGGGCTGTGCGAGGTCACCAGCCTCACTTTCTTCTCCTGAGTCATCTGGGTCCAGTGGCCTGATACTCATCAGGATGGCTGGAGATGGCCCAGGATGCCCTGGGAGACCCTGGCCCTTTCAGGCTAAGTCTTATCACATTCTCACTTTGAGTGAGATTCACCCATTCAATGAATAGGCTTCTTTATGGCAACAAATCAAAAACCCAACCAAACACAAAAAAGAGAAGTTGTGAAATCCCAGTAGAGATAAAATTAAAACAACAAATAACAAAACTTCAACTGAACTGATAAATAAAACTAGGAGCTAAAAAACTAACAAAGTACAAAATATTAGCTAATATGATCAGAAAAGCAGAGGAAAATGAAAACTACCAGAATCAAAAATGAAATAAAGAAAAATTCAGAACAAATAAAGAGGAAATAAAGGAAATTATTTAAAATAATTTTGCCCAATTATAAGCCAACAAAACTGATCACTGAGATGAAATATTATGAATAGACTGAATACTATTAGCACATGGGAGCTGAGCTTTGGTCTCGTTTCTCTTAATGTTCTTCCCTAGGTAGGGGCCTTGAGTCCATTGCCTTTCTCCCAGGTACCTTCATTTGTTTGTTAAATGGTTGAGTGGCTTCATTCTCAGAGGGGCTGATTTCACAAGTCACTCTAGTCTGGAACCTAACCAGGGAAACTGGAGCCCAGGGTAATGGCAGCCCAGCAAGAACACATTTAAAAGGAGCAGATTTTGATTTCCTGGTTCACCCACTGCTTTTCTTTAGAAAATAAGTAGAAATGAAGCTCTGAGAACCATGAACTCTCTCTCCACCCCCTCACCCCTCCCCACTCCTCTCCATTCTTTCCCTGGGGCAGCAGAGAGGGGACCCAGGTTGCTCAGATGGGTTTGGCACTCAATGTTCATTTTCTTTTTCTGCACAGTTTTACTGAACTGTTACTGCTTGGTTAGTGATGGTGCGTGTGACTGCAGTTAGGGGGCAGGAGC
This sequence comes from Notamacropus eugenii, assembly GCF_028372415.1. NCBI lineage: Eukaryota > Metazoa > Chordata > Mammalia > Diprotodontia > Macropodidae > Notamacropus > Notamacropus eugenii. Next base: position 27,987,306 of record NC_092876.1, read on the forward strand.
AGAATGATGGACCCTTGTGGTAGACCTAGGGCCAGAAGGAAAGACTGGGTATTTGGGGCCCTCTCTGTACTTGGGGAGACATGTTAGCACAGGTTGTAGAAGGTTTATAGGAGACACCTGAGAGGGCCTCTGGCCCGTTTGTTATGGAATTTCCATAACTCTTTGTTTTTAAAAAAAAATTAATTTTATCAATATCTTTAGCTTTTGCACAATGTACAGTTCCCTGATGAATTCCCCCCTCCCCTCAAAGAGAACTGAGGGAAAATGGTAAGAGATCAGCCAAAATGACAAACTATTGAAAGATTCTGATGTTCTCTGCTGCCTTTCATACCCATGGATCCCTGCCTTTGCAAAGAAGGAGGGTAGTGACTGTTGTGAGAATTTTCTGCATCCTTAGTGGCCACTGCACAAATATGCCAGTACAGGATATAGGTAGACACTGTGCTTTATCCACTCAAAAGAGCCACATGCACCATCACTAAGTGTTGATGAACATGGGGGTCTCAGTTCCGCAGGTGACACATATCATTTCTCTCCTCCTGAGCTACATGACCCAGAGAGCAGAACAAAAGGGAAATTTCTTACAAAGTACCTTTGGATAAGATCTGATAGGACACCGAGGCAGTAAAAGTATTTAAAAAGTAAATGGTGGTACATCGGATAGAGAGCACTGGGCCTGGGGTCAGGAAGACTCATCTTCTGAGTTCAAATCTGGTCTCAGATGCTTCCTACCTGGGTAATCCTGGGCAAGTCACTTAGCCCTGTTTGCCTCAGTCTCCTCATTTGTAAAATAAACTGGAGAAGGAAATTACCAAACCACTCCAGTATCTCTGCCTAGAAAACCCCCAGTGGGCTCATGGAGAGTCAGACATGACTGAAAATGACTGAACTGCCCGATTAGATGAGTTAAAGAGAAGGGATGACCCCAGGAACTCGTCAAATACCTATGGCTTTTTTTTTTTTAATAGTGGAAGGAAGAGAGGTGCCAAAGGAGGCTGTTGATTACAAGTCCAAGAGGCATCAGTCAGGTGAAAACAAAGCATACTAGCAAATACAGGATAAAATGGAGTCAGTTATGTGCCCCCGGCTCCCCCTCCCCTGATGGTGCCTTTCTTCCCTGTGGCCCAGCCTGGGTGTTAGAATTGTGCAGCATTCATTTCTCTTCTTACTGTACTTATTCTACTGGTCTGTCTGCAATCTGTCAGTCAGTCAGCAAGCATTTGTTATTGTCCAGGCACTGGAAGTGCATAGAAAGGCAGAACTAGCTCCTGCTCTCCAGGAAATTGCATTCTAATGGGCGTTGGTAGGTCCAGGATTCATGTTACAGAGTGGAAGGTGAACATTCTCTATGGGGAAGGGAGTAGGAGGGGAATTGGGAAAGACCTCCTCTAGAAGGTGGCCTGTCAGCTGAGTCTTACAGAGATTCCGGGGCTGAAATGAGTGGGGAGAGCACCTCAAGCTTCAGGGTTTGCCAGGGTGCACTTCCTGGAGGTGGAAGATAGAACCTCAACAAGGGTCATAGGGCTGGATTGTAGACTGAGGCAGAAAGTAAAAGAAAGTGATTTCACTGTGACATCTGGGCAGGTAGCTTTACTTCTCCATCCGTAGGTGTCCAGTAGAATCAATGCAGAAAGGCTTTGAGCGATGACCTGTATGTTTGTGATCTGTAGACTAGCCCAGCCTCCTTCTCACTAGAGAACCATAGACGATGAAGTTTTTAGCCACAACTGTCCTTAGGAGGACTGTCTGCTGAGTCACAGAGGGGTCACGATCATGCTGGTGAAGGAAATGCTCATGGTGATGAAATAGAAATCATTGTACTCTGTGTATATGTATATTCTGTACCGTATGATGCCACACACTGGAGGTGTTTTTTACATGTTATTTGCCCAGGCCAGTTATTTGCTCAGTGAGGGAACCTTGATCCACTGATGTGTATTGCCCACTCCATTGAATCAGACATGTACACTCCTGTGTTGCTGGCATTCTTAGGTTTTAGGGGCTGAAGAGGTTAATGAGATAAATAGGCCAAAGACGTCCTGCTCTTAAGGCTGGCCCTGTGTGCACTGTGCCACACTCTTAGGTTGTATAGTATTGTTTATGGCATAGTATGCTGTATCAGTGATTGTACTGCCTTGGGAAGAAACCAGATGAAAGGTAGGAAAGGAGCACGTTGGCTAAGGCCTTTACATACCAAACATTACTCTAGTGGATCCTAACAGTAATAGGGGTAACTGTACTTGACTATGTAGTGATGTGACTTTCTATTCTGGGTTGAGCTAATGATGTTTAAACTAGCTTGGTGGCTCTTGTGAGTGGAGGGAAGGTGATGTAGAGATGCTATGGAGACAAGAAAAACAAAGCCTGACCTCCTGAGCCCCAGTCTCCTGTCAGCAGCTGCCTGTTAACATTTCAGACTGGGTGACGGCCATCTCAGATTGTCTGTGGCCAAAGCAGTGCTCTGCCTTCCTCCCCCCAAATCTTCTCCTGCTCTTCCCTGTCTCTATGGTGGGCACTGCCATCCACCCAGTCACCCAGCTTTCCAGCCTCGGTATCTTGTTCAACTCCTTGTTCACCCCATATCACCAGGTTTTTTGCCAAATCATGTCTTTTTAATTTTCATGACATGTCTTGTTTTTGTCCTTTTTTCTACATATACCAGGTCCCCATCATCACACTTCAGGCCCTCTTTGCCTCTCTCCTGGACTAACGTTCAGGTCTGTCACTCCTGATCCCACAAATTACAGTGACTTCTTATTTCCCCTGGGATTGACTCTGGTCCCCGTTTGGCATGTAAAATCTTTCACATGCCGTCCTTGACCTACCTTTCCAGTCTTACTGACCGATTATCACCTTTGTGCCTACTTTGGTCAAGCCAGACTGGCCTTCCTGCTGGTCCCCGTACAGTACACTGTCTCTCATTCTTGGACTGCATTTCCTTCTGTCTCTTTGGAGCCTGCAGCTCCAGTGTGGCTTTTTTGGATTTTCCTGATGTGGATGTTTGTGAGATGTACCCATTGTCTCTCCCATTGAGTGAGGCACAGCTTGGCATCTGTCACCCCTCACAGACCCTGACCCAGATCCTTCTCAAGCTCCTTGTTCCCATTCTTTCTTTGCCTTTTCTTTAGTCTCTTCTGTCCCCTTTGGTCTCTACTGGGGCTATACCCTCCTCCACCAGTAGAGGGTGCCTGGGCTTTGCTTCCTCTCTGTCTCACTGTCATCTTCTCCCTCAAAGAGGGCCTGGCTGCCTCCCCCTCTCTTCACATGATCACATGATAGAGTTGGAAGGGGCTGAAAAAGTTCTGTGGTCCAATCCCATTATTCACAGGTTAGGTGACTGAGGCCAAGAATTTGAACCCATATCCTCTTGTTCCAAGTACAACCCCCTCTCTGTTCATAGCAGATCCTTTCTTTAGGAGGCCCTGGGCTGGCAGCCTCTACCATGCACTAACAGCACATGCTTCCCTCTTGTCACTAGTGTGCTGGGTTAGGGGCATCCCTCTGATATGTGACTCAGGCTCTGCCCCCAGGTCAGGTTGGCCTCTAGCTTGTATCTCAGCAAATAGAGCCCAGTGACAGCTCATCTCTTCCTCTTCCTCTTGACCCACCTTATCCTGTTCTCATCCTCCAGGACCAACTAGGGCCCCTTCATCCCATGTGGGAATATGGAGGAGGCAGATGGGGTCCCCTAGCTCAGGAAGGCTGGCGTGAGAGGTTCACTTTCCCCGAGATGTTTCTTCTGCTGCCTTTGAAGAGTTTCCATTGGGAGATGGGCAGCATGGGGAAAAGATGGAAGTAAAATTGAGGGAGAATCACTGAGCCCTCCTAGCCACAGGGAGCAGAATGGGATGCACACGTGGCCGGAGGGTGGGGAGTTTCATTGGCTCAAGAGAGCTGAAACTCAGATGTGCAGTAGGGAGGAAATGAGCACTCATCAAGTGCTAGGCACCATGCTAAGCCATTTACAAACATCTTATTTGAGAAGACAACCTTGTGAGGTGGCAGCGGTGGTAAGTTGTTTCAGTTGTATCTGACTCTGACCCTGTTTGGGTTTTTGTTTTAATAGTTTCTGTCTTCTGTCTACCTATGTACCGCTCCCAGCACTCTCCTGCAGCCTTCCCTGCATGCTCCCCCACCCCGGTGGTAATAGATATATCATATTTTGGAAAACTTCAAAGGTACAGACTTAAAGAGGGGAGTTTGTAACACTTCCTGTTCCACATTTCTGCTAAGTTTTTAGAAAGAAACATGCACTCTCTGCTCAGATTTTCTCCAAGTCCACTTGTCTAGCCAAATGACTATATTCTGTGCTTCGTGATTGACCTTTCTGGACTGGGCAGTTTGCCTCCCTAGTTATTGCAAGGAGTGTGTCCTTCACAGCCTTCCTACCATCAAGTCAGAGCTATTTCTCTAACAGCAGCTGTCATCACTCTGGGACAGCTGTCTCTTTGGGAGTGTCATGCATGGAGCTGCTATATATAATATAACTAGGAGAAATGACAGATGTCAGCGGGATACAGAGTCCATTCTTTGTACCCTTAGTTGAGTTCCATTTATTTTCTCCTAGAAAACTAGGACATCTTTCCATTGATGTTGTACGGACACCTCTGCACACAAAGGCATCTTCTGGTGAAGATACTGGAAGGGTTTGCCATTTCCTTCTCCACCTCATTTTACAGATGAGGAAGCTGAGGTAAATAGGGTTAAGTGACTTGCCCAGACTCACACAACTAGGAAGTGTCAGATATTCCTGACTCCAGGTCTGGCACTCTATCCACTGTGCCACCTAGCTAGCTGCTGTAATTATCCCGAAGAAGTCTAGGCCAACAAAGATTAAGTGACTTAGCCAGGATCAGTAACTAATAAGCTAGTGAGACTGATTTGAACTCAGGTCTCCCTTTTCCAGCACAGTTTTCTGTCCCCTGCACCACTTAACTGCCTCTGTTGCAGACTGCCTCCTGGGAGTATGCAGGGAGAAAGGTCTGGAGCATACATAGATAGATTTCAGAGTCCTTGAGACTGGTAGCCTTTTAGAGTCCCATCAGCTGATGAGATGAAGGGAAGGCAATTCTCTCTTTCCACAAAATTCTCTTGTTCTTAGAGAACCCCCCCAAAGGGTTCTAGATATAACTCCCTGTCTTAATACTTCACCTTCCCAGGGAAAGAGGGGAGAGTAGTGGGAGGAGGTTTCCATTTTAGTAAATGGTGACAGGCAGGCCAGGCAATCAGATGTAGAAGAGATAGTGTCCTGGACAGTTTATCATATAGATAATATCTGTGCTTTATAAACAAACTTCAAAGCCATCTCATTCCACCATTCTTACCCCCCCTCCAACCTTGACTCTTGCTATCTTCATTTTTGGAAACCTCAGAGTTGTTTTGATTTGCATTTGTTATTAGAGATTTGTTTTCATGTAGTTTTGAATACTTTACATTTTGAGAACTGTTTATTCATATCCTTTGACCATTGGTTGATGTTTGTCCTTCCTTTTTGAAGAGGACCAGTGATGTCATGGGTGATATCTTGACTTGCATGTGAGTTGGATTGAAGTGAGGCAGATTTGCCTCGAGTCTTTGGCCTCACTCCATCTTCTAGAGTCATTGAAGTCCAGTGGCAGGACAGAAATCAGGATGGCTGGGGATGGCTGGGGGTGCACTGGATGACCTTGGTGTCTTTGATGTCTGACTGGACTCCAAGGGTTTCAGCTGCCTTTGTGGCTGTTGGAGCAAATTGTTCTCATCTGCCCATTCTGCTGGGGAAAGTCTTCACATACTTGGGGTAGACGTCCCACTTGATGAATCTGAGACCTCTCTCCAGATTTAGCCTGTCTGAGGCTGACAAGGTTATGGCCATTAGTTTCATATATGTAAGTAGGTATGTATGTATCAATTGTTTATATGTCTTGAATGCCAAACCTTTATCAAAGACATTTGATACAAAGATTTTTTTCCCCATTCAGCCACTTTCCTTATCCTTGATTCATTAATATTGTCTTTGCTGAAGCTTTTCAGTTTCAGGTAATCAAAGCTATCTGTTGTAGCTTTTGTGATTGCCTGTGTCTCTTGTTAGGTTAAGAATACTTCTCTTACCTACAGCTCAGAGGTACATGATCGGTTTCTCTTCTGTTTTTCTTTTTCTTTTTTTTTTAAATATGGTCTTTTATATTGAGGTCATGTGTCTGTTTAGAATGTATTATGGAGTAAGTTTTATTTTATTTTCAAATAATAATTTGCCTTCTCCTCCCACCTCCTGTTGAGAAAGCAAGAAAAAGAAGACCCCTGTTACAAACATGTATAATCAAGCAAAGCAAATTCCTGTGTTGACTGTGTGCAGGAAGGGTGTGTTTGCTCTGCCCTCTGAGTTCATCCTCTCTGTGGGGGAAGGGCATCATGCTCATCAAGGTCCTTTGGAATTTTGTGTGGTCATTCTGTTAGCGTTCCCAAGGCTTGCTATTTAGAAGAGGCTTCTTGTGCATAGTCTAAAGCCTGTTCCTTTATCCTTTACACTGCATGAGGTGATGACAAGATAGTACTCGCCATGCATAACAACCTCTTCTCACGTTTAAAAGACTTGGCTTTCCTCTTATAAGGTCAGATTCTGGAAGCCTCATCAGGAGTCAGCTAGGCAGGTATGCTCTGCTCTGTTCTCAAACAAACAAAATAGTACCTCACTCTAAGAGTTTGAGAAATCCCACATCTGTCCTGGCTCTGGAGGGCTTGTGATTATTTTCTCTCTTTTTTTTTTTAGTCTTTTTTTAAATTGAATTATTTTATTTGTTTTCAGTGTTCGACAATCACTTCCATATATCTTAGATTTTTCTTCCCCTCCCTCCCCCTCATTTCCCCTTCCCTCCCCACTCCCTCCCTGAGACAGTGTACAATCTTATATAGGTTCTACATGTACATTCCTATTAAATGCATGTTGCATAGAAGAATTAAAATGAATGGGAGAAACCATAAAACAAAACATAGAACAAAAGAAAATGGTCTGTTTCTATCTGTGATCCAATTCCATGGTTCTTTCTCTGGATGTGGAAGGAATTTTGCCGTAAGAGTCCACTGAAAATTTTTTAAGTCCATGTATTTCAATGAAATACTAAGTCTACCAGAAAAATTTCTTGCACACTGTGGTTGTTGCTGTGTACAATGTTCTCCTGGTTCTGCTCGTTTTACTCAGTATCAGTTCATATAAGTCTTTCCAGGCTTCTCTAAAGTCTTCCTGTTTATCGTTTCTCATAGCACAATAGTATTCCGTTACATTCATATACTACAACTTGTTCATCCATTCCCCAATTGATGGGCATCCCTTTGATTCCAAGTTTTTGACCACCACAAAGAGAGCTGCTATAAATATTTTTGTTCATGTGGGACCCTTTCCCATTTCTATGATCTCTTTGGGATAGAGTCCCAGAAGCGATATTGCTGGGTCAAAGGGTATGCACATTTTGGTAGCCCTTTGGGCATAGTTTCCAATTGCTCTCCAGAATGGTTGGATCAGCTCACAGCTCCACCAACAATGAATTAGTGTTCTAACTCTTCCACCTCCAGTATTTATCATCTTCCTGTTTTGTCATGTTGGCTAATCTGATAGGTGTGATGTGATTCCTCAGAGTTGTTTTGATTTGCATCTCTCTAGTGATTGTTTTCTTTTAGTTATAATCGAGTTTGGCCAGCACCAGGTAGCTGTTGCAGAGCAGTAGTAATCCTTTACTGTTTTACATGTCCCCAGATGACTTGAGAAAACAGAGGAATCTTGAACAAGAAAAATGTTGTAACATGTTAAAATACCATTTTGTGTTAACATTCTAGAACAGTAGTCACTATTCAGGCCCTTTCTTGAATACTGCCCCTGCCAGTGTTCTCCTGGAATAGTGCAGGGGACCTCCTCTGTGATCAATACCTTAATCCCTTCTGAATGGAGAAGAGGACCCTATATCTAGGTGAGTCATACATCTTTAGGGGATGGGGAAAGCAATGGTTTTATTTACTTTTTAAGTTTTTATTGATGTCTTTTTTTTAACATCATGATAACTCTCAATAAGTCTCCAACTCCTGGAGAACATATGACAGTTTTTATAGAACAAAAGAAAAAGGAAAAAAATCCGCAAAACTGATTGACACAGAAAAAGTCTGAAAACGTGTGCTGTGCCTCACCAGTGGCTCTCCCGCCTCTGCTCAGGGGGGGAAGGTCAGTTTTGATTTGACACAGACTTATTCTTGGTGACTTTTTGTAGCTCACAGCCTTAATTTATTTATTTATTTTGGTAGTAGGGTTTGTTTAAGCACTGCTTATTCCTCTCTGCATCATTTTATGGAGATCGTTCCATATTTTTCTGCATTCATCATATTTGCTAAATAGCAAATAGGTGGTGCAGCGTGTAGGCCTGGAGTCAGGAAGACCTGAGTTCACATTGTGCCTCAGACACTTAATAGCTGTGTGACCCTGGGCAAGTCATCTAATCTCTGCTGGCCTCAGCTTCTTCAACTGTAGGGGGGTTGTGAGGCTCGCAGGAGATATTTGGAAAGTGTTTAGCCAAGTGCCTGGGACACAGATGCTACCTAGATAGCAACTTTTATTCTCCTTGTTGATTCTTTCATATTCTACAATTTATTTTGCCATCTCTGTCGTGGGCTACCTTGTTTCTAATTCTTTGCTATCACAAAAAGTACTCCTCTAAATATTTTAATGACTGTGGGACCTTCCTACCAGTAGTGACACTGGAGTATAAACCGAGTGATAGAGTCTGTGGGCCAGAGGATATGGACATTTCAGTCACTTTATTTGCACAATTTCAAATTATTTCAATCAGTGAATGCTTATTAAGTACCTGCTGTGTGCCAGGCAGCACACTAAATGCTTGGGATACAGAGAAAGGTTAAAAAAAGAGTCCTTGCTGTCAAGGAGCTAACAGTCCTGATAGGGAAGAAAACATGCTAAGAACCATGTACAAACAAGCAGCATACAGGATAAATGTGAAATGATCAGCAGATGGAAGGCGTGAGAAGAAGGGGAATGGTGAAAATCTTTCTGTAGAAGGTGGGGTTTTAACTGGGAGTTGGAAGAAACAGGGCATTCCAGATGTGGGGATGCTCAGTGGAAATGCGTGGAGGGAGACCTTTGTCACTGGCTCACAGAGTACCTGGAGAGGGGGGCGGGGTGATAAAGGACTCGGAATGCCAAGCAGGATTTTATATTTTATATTTACTCCTGGAGGTGATAACCACAATTTATTGAAAGGGAGATAGGCATGACATAGTCAGACTTGGGCTTTAGAAAGACTGGTTTGACTGTTGAATGGAGGATGGACTGCAGCGGGTAGGCACTTGAGACATCAGTCAATCAGCAGGCTGTTGCAGCAGGACAGCCATGAGGTGATGAGGGTTTGTACTTGGGTGAGGCATGTCTCAGAGGAAAGATAGGGGTATAGGGGAGAGATGTTACAAGGTTAAAATGGACAGGCCTTGGCAATAGATTGGGTATGGGAGGGGTGAGAGGGAGTGAGGGGTCAAGGATGACCTCTAGGTCACCAGCCTGGGTGACTGGGAGGTTAGTATACCCTTGACAGTAATAGGGAAGTTAGGAAGAAGGGAGATTTGGAGAGAAAGTCAATGAGTTCAGTTTAGGATATTTTGAATTTGATGTCTATGGGACATCCATTTTTAGACATCCAGTATGTGTATAGAGATTTAAGACCAGAACTCAGGAGAAAGGATAGGGCTGGATAAGTAGGGTTGAGATTCTTTGGCATAAAGACGGTAAATGAGTCCATGGGAGCTGATGAGATTCACCAGTGAAATAGTATAGAGGAAGAAGAGAAATAGGCCCAGGACAAGCTGGTAGGATACTTGCAGTTAGCAAGCATGACCTAAGTGAAGGTCCGGCAAAGGAGACTGAGAAGGAACATTCAGATAGGAAAGAGTGTCCTGAAAACTTAATGAGAAAAGGCTGCAAAGAATGAGGAAGGTTGAGAGTAGTATGGTAGTTAAGAGATCATTAGTAACCTTGAAGACAGGTTTCAGTTGAATGATGAGGTTAGGACCAGACTGTGAAGAGTTAGGAGAAGGAGAGGAGGGAAAGTGGTGGAGCCCCCTATTGTGGATGGCTTTCTTAAGGAGAAGGCAGAAGAGATAAAAGATGGATGGATTACCTGAGGGCTTTTTAAGGATGAGGAAACATGGGATATGTCTATAAATAATAGAGATCGAAGTTGAGTTGGAGAGTGGGGATGATAGAGTAGGCGGTATACTAGAGAAGACAGGATAGAATGGAATCATGTGTGGATGGAGAGGGTTTGTTTTGGCCAGGAGAAGGGTCACCTCTTCATGTCACTCAGGGTGAAGGAAGACTGCTGGGTGATGTGAGATGAGGAGGAGGAGAAAAGAGGGACCTCACAGTGAATGGTTTCAGTTTTCAGTAAAATAGAGGCAGGTACTCATCTGAGAGGGTGGAGGGAGGGGACAGATGAAAAGGTCTGGAAGAGCTGCTGTGGACGGTGGGAGAGAGTCCATTGATAAGGGAGCCAGAGTACAATTGCTGAGCAGCAGTGAGAGCCCAGTTCAAGTCGTGTAACAAACTGGAGTGGATCCAGTCAGAATGATCGCATGGTGTTTTTTTAAGTTCATTCATCAGCCTGTGTAGGGGTAAAGGCAACAGATGGTATGAGTGATCCAAGGCTGAGGCGTGACTGGGCAAACTGGGTGACCCTATAAGGGAAACAGAGACTTGGGAGAAGAGAAAAGTGACTAGTGCAGGAAGGGGTCAGGTTAGGGAAAGGAGGAGAGCATAGCTAGAGCTGGAAAAGATCTAGGGATTAAGGGACTGGAGGAAACAGTGTAGATGAAGAACAGAATTTTTATTATTTTTCATATTTTTATTATTATTTGGAGCATTTTTAAATATGGTGTTTAACTTGCAGTTCTCTTGTATTTTTCTTATAACCGCATGTATATCTCTCCATAGCTGTGAAAAGTATATGATCTGCTTTTAATCTTTTTATAATTAAGATCATGTATCAATTTAGAATATATTGTGGAGTATGGTCTCAGCAAGTAATTTATGTATTCCAGTTTAGCAGACCCTAGGACATTAAAGCAATGATGCCCCCCCCCCAATTTATTAATTTGTTTTCAGTTTTCAACAATCACTTCCATAAGTTCTAAATTTTCTTCCCCTCCTTTTCCCTCCCCAAGATGGCATGCAATCTTATATGGGTTCTATACATACATTCCTATTAAACACATTTTCATGTTGTCATTAGTCATTAGTCATGTTGTATAGAAGAATTAAAATGAGTGGGGGAAATCATAAGGAAAAACAAAATAAAACATAACAAAGGAGAAAATTGCTTCATTCTGTGTTCTGACTCCATAGTTCTTTCTCTGGATGTGGATGACATTTCATGTTATGAGTCCTTTGGAAATATTTTAGGTCCTTGCATTACTGTAAAGGGCTAAGGCTATCAAAAGCAGTCCTTGCACACTGTGGTTGTCACTGTGTATAATGTTCTCCTGATTCTGCTCACTTCACTCAGCATCAGTTCATATAAGTCTTCCCAGGTTTTTCTGAAGTCCTTCTGTTTATCATTTCTTATAGTACAATAGTATATACCGCAACTTGTTCAGCCATTCCCCAGTTGATGGGCATCTCCTCAATTTCCAGTTTTTGGTCACCCCAAAAATAGCTGCTATAAATATTTTTGTACATGTGGGTCTTTTCCCCATTTTTATGATTTCTTTGGGATACAGCCCTAGAAGCAATATTGCTGGGTCAAATGGTATGTGTATTTTTGTAGCCCTTTGGGCATAGTTCCAAATTGCTCTCCAGAATGGTTGGATCACCTCACAGCTCCACCAACAATGAAGTAGTGTTCCAACTGTCCCACATCTTCTCCAGCATTTATCATCTTCCTGTTTTGTCATGTTAGCCGTTCTGATAGGTGTGATATGGTAACCTCAGAGTTGTTTTGGTTTGTGTGTCTCTCTAATCATTAAGGCAGTGATTTTAACATGACAAGAGATAAACATCCTATTTCCATTTCCCTAAGAAGAGCTTTTTGTTCTTGGCCTTCTACACACTTTGAAACAGAGAAGTCTGGAAAAGAGTTTTAGACCCGATGAAATATTAAGAAATAATATTTTTTAGAAAAATCAAAAAGGAGATGTTTAATATTCAATAGTGTGCTTCCTTCTACTGAGTAGCCTTTTTCACTTTCATTTCCTCATTCCCAGTGTCCTTTCTCAAGGCTGAGAAATGGGGACATTTATACTTTATATGTTCCATATATGTTTTATATGTCTTTCAGACTTGGAACCTAGGACTGAGACCACAAAATCAACTCCAAAAGAGAATATTCCAGGAGAAGAATCTTCCCCAGTGGTGAAAGTTGAAAGACCTGGAGTGGCTGACTTTTGCTACTCCACTTTGGGGGAAGGTATAGATAGTAAGAGCCAGAAAAGGAGGGAGCAAATAAATGAAGAGAGGGAGGTGAGGCAGTTAACTAAACCTCTGAAGAGTCACACTGGAGCTAAAAGTGATGAACATAGTGAATATGGGAAAACCTTCAGTCAGTGCTCAAACCTCACTGAAGAGCAGAAAATCCAGGCTGATGCGAAACCTTATACATGTCATGACTGCGGGCAAGCATTCACGAAAAATTCAGGACTAACTCGACACCAGAGGATTCATACTGGAGAGAAACCTTACATGTGTAGTAAATGTGGAAAAGCCTTCAGACAGGTGTCAGACCTTGTTAAGCACCAGAGGATTCATACTGGAGAGACTCCTTACAAATGTAATGAATGTGAGAAAGCCTTTATTTCTAACTCTGAATTTCATAGGCACAAGAGGACTCATACTGGGCAGAAGCCTTACAAATGTCAAGAATGTGGAAAAGCATTCATTGAAAGTTCAGACTTTGTTAAGCATCAGAGAATTCATACTGGAGAGAAGCCATATATCTGCAAGGACTGTGGGAAAGCCTTCATCGAGAGCTCTTCCCTTGTTAAGCACCAGAGGATTCATACTGGAGAAAAGCCTTATGTCTGTAAGGAATGTAGGAAAGCATTCACTCAGAAGTCCCACCTGGCACTACATCAGATCATCCATGCTGGAGAGAAGCCGTACCCATGTAATGAATGTGGGAGAGCCTTCGCTGAGAGCTCTGCTCTTGCTAAGCACAAGAGAATTCATGCTGGTGAAAAGCCTTATGAATGTAAGGACTGTAGGAAAGCCTTCACTCGAAAGTTCAACCTCATCCTACACCAGAGGATGCATACTGGTGAGAAGCCTTATGAATGTAAGGAATGTGGGAAAGCCTTCATTGACACCTCAATCCTTGTTAAGCACCAGAGGATTCATACTGGAGAGAAACCTTATAAGTGTGATGAATGTGGGAAGGCCTTCAATCAGAAGTCCCACTTGATCCTACATCAGAGGATCCATACTGGAGAGAAGCCACATAAATGTAATGAATGTGGGAGTGCTTTCACTCAAAGATCAACCCTTGTAAAGCACCAGAGAACTCATACTGGAGAGAAACCTTATAAATGTGATGAGTGTGGGAAAGCCTTCACTAGAAAGGGCCCCCTGATCAGACATCAAAAGGTACATGCTGGAAAGAAGACTTAGAAAGAATGTGGGAATGCCTTCACTAAAAACTCAGACTTGCTTCAGCAGCAGAGTGGTTGTGCTTTATAAATGTAATGAACAAGAGGGAAGCATTCATTCAAAAGTACCCCTTGGTCCTCCATCAGAGGATATGTACTAGAGAGGATGTATAAATGTATGAATGTCAGCATTCGTTCACAATTTAAGCCTTATTGTCTATCAGAGAATTCATACTGTATGGACAGCTTATCACTGTAATGAAAATATTTAGAGTTGGGCTCTTAATGCACATCGTAAAAAGAAACTGTAAATGTGACAAATGTGGCAAGACCTTGGGTCATAACCATTAGAGGATTCCTAATGGAAAATAACCTTATAATGCAATGAATTAGGGAAAGATTTAAGTAACTCTTCATACTCTACTAAGCATCAGCTTGACCCATGCTGTAGAGAAGCTTTAAATATAATGTGTGTAGCAAAACTTCTCTACTAGTTCAAATATTATAGAACTTCAGATAGGAATGAATGAAAAAGCACTTAAGTTCCCCAGGTGCCTAGCCCCTGACTAAGTGCTAGGTAGCAAATAAAATTACAAGATGGTCCCTTCTCTCAAGGAGTTCATCCTCTAATTGAGGAAGACAGTGCATGTTGAGCTGCAGTGGGATTGGAAAGGCCCAGAGGTCCTATGGGTCTAGTTATATGGATGGTGGCAAGGCTAAAGAGTACTTCTGCCTAATAGAGGTTACTCACCATTACTAGAATTGGGAAAAGGGATCTAAGGGTCAGTGGAGAGGGCAGTCTGGGTTTTCTTTGGAGGGGGTGGTTGGAGGTAGAAATTCTGAGTCTGTCTGGGAGAGGCTGAGGATGGAGGGCATCAGCAGCAAAGTGTGTGGGGAAGGGGAAAACTTGGTCCTGGTGGGCTCCAGTTCCCACTGGGGTCCTCCAGCAACTACAGGATGAGGTCTGATACTTCTTGCCAGTAGAGGGAGGAAAAAGAATAAAAGGAATCATACTTGTATAAGTTCACAGAAATTAATAAATATTTGAAAGTTTTCTCACACAGTATAGCTAGATGGTCCCTAGTGTATACCAGTTAGTGCAATTAATGAATCTTGTGAAGTAGGTGCATGTATTCAGATTAATACTATTTGAATTCCCAACTATATAAAATGTGGAGTTGATTCCTGTGGAAATCTGAAGTACATATTTAAATCATGAGATCACTTCATGGGATTCATTATTTGTAGTAATTGGGTCCAGGCTGTACAAACTTTACCCAATATCAGAAGATTTATAATCCAGGAAAAACTAGCCATTTCAGACTTAGTCTAACCACCTGTGTTTTTCCTGTAATTTCTTGATGCATTGTTTAACTCATTTTCATTTAATGAAGGACTTCAAAGCATTCACTTTTGTTGTAATTAATAAATTCAGTTTGATTTCTGATAATTTCTTATTGATATTGCTTGGAGAGAATGAAGTCAGTCTTAGCCTTCCATGGTCATGGGCACCAGAATTTCATTTTCCGATCATACTCATTCCACTTTTGTCCGATGACTCCTGTTCCTATCTTTCATCCTTATGGTTACTTTCCATCAGGATAATTCTCTTGAAGGAGATGACGCTTCCTCAGCTGAGTCTTCAATGGAGCAAGAGATTGAATGAGTTGCATCTGTGGGGATAGAACATTGTAGTCATGGGGGACAGCAAAGGCTAGGAGACAAGATACGAATTATGATTGGTGGGGGAGCAACAAATACACCGTTTTGACTGGAATGTAGAATATGGGATGGGGAGTAATGTGAAATTAGTCTGGAAGGTTGGTAGGAGCCAGAGTGTGATGGATTCTAATGCCAAAGCAAGGCATGTTATTATTTATCCTAAAGGCGGTAGGGAGCCAATGACAGGCAATGCTACTGTAGCATCACTTGACTTAAATCATCCTGTCACATGACAGACCTCCTGTTACATCACCCAAAATGCCCAAATTGTTATCCATAATGTGCCGTTCCCCCCCCCCCCCCCCCATCAACTTGGGACTGTGCCATGACTTCAACCACTACACCTCAGTCATCCTCATCTTGCTCCCGTAGCAGCACCTGTAAGTTATGCCCCTCTCCCCTAAAGACATCACTAGTTATACACCCTAGATCTCACTTCATCCCTAGTCAATGGGTAGGGGATCTGGACTCCAGAAATTTCAGTGCTGAGTAAAGGACAGAGTTCAGTCGCTGTCTGGAATGGTAACAAATCTGTTTCCTTGATTACTCTTCAAGGCCTCTTTGAATCTGATAGACTTACCCTTTCATTTCCTACAGACTCTCAGGGTTGTCAGCATCAACTCATTGATAGGATCTTCCCTGGACTGCTTCCTATGAAAACATTTGGGAACATGGTAAGAAATCCCTAGACTGGTACTGGCATAGGGAGTTCCATCTAACCTGATTTCCAAGCTCTGTATGATCGATGCAGATCTCATGGCAGAAATCCAAAGGGGAGAATGTTTTGTAAGTTCTTCCCCTATGTGGATGCAGATCAGCCTAGCAGAAATCAAGGTGGATCAGCTCTATAAAATCTGAAGATTGTAAACAACACCACAACCTTCAGAAGCAGATGGGGGCAGCCCTGGCTCTGGTCAGCCTTTGTTTGCTCTCGTGATAGGAACAGCCGTTTATTTAGAGGGCTGGGAGGTGCCATGAAGGCGGTATAACTAGTGTGTCATGGGATGATGTCATGGGGGGCATGATGAGAATGAGTGAGATGTGGTGGTAGTTGAAGTTCTGGCAGAGGTTCAGTTAAAGCAATGGAGCTGGGAGGTGGTAAATAACAGTTTGGGCATTTTTGCTGATGTAATAGTTGTCATATGATATGATTAAATCAAATGAAATGAGAGCATAGGGAAGTCATGGTTGATGTCCCAGAGGCAAAGCTCATCAGCCAGTGTAAGAGCTAGCTTCTAATGAGGCAGAGATTTGGCCTTTATCCCTTCCTTCCCTGCTCTCCCTGACATCCCCCCTCTCCCCCAGAGTTCCTAGGGAGGTTCAAGTCCTGTTTGGTGGCCAGGAGCACGTTAGGTAGTGGTATAGGGAGACACTTCATATCACCCCTGTCAAGCTACATACATGAGGTGGAAATCTATTTACACCTTGCCTCTGTGGGACGCTGTGCCTTGATGAGGATCCCTGCCTGTGTAGAGTGGGTTCTCTTTGGCGTAGGCAGGCCTGATGTTGCAGGTGCTGCTCCCACTCACTATAATGTGTATATAGGCATGAAGAGACCCACTCTGAATTGCAGGGACCACTTAGATCCAGGATTGATTCCTTAAGAAGGGGGGAAGTGAAGCCTGGAATAAAATGTCCTTCATTCTCCTATAGTTACATCTTAAGGGCCCATTATGTAGCTTTTTGCATTTTGGTATGACTTTTGTTATGTGTTTGAGATTTTTTTTCCTTCTGGGCCATGTTCTTGCATCCCCAAGGTTAGGATTGTCCAGTAAAAGCCCTAGAAACAGACTGGACTCAAGAAGTTTCTTGTTCATTTGTTTTTCAGTTGCATTTGATTCTCCTGATTCCATTTGGGGTTTTCTTGGTAAAGATACTAGAGCAGTTTGCCATTTCCTGTTCATTTTACAGTTGAGGAAACTGAGGTCAACAGGATTAAATGACTTGCCCAGGGTCACACAGCCAGTAAGTGTCTGAGCCTGATTTGAACTCAGGAAGGGGAGTTTTCCTGATTCCAGGCCCAGCATGCTATCCACTGAGTCACCGAGCTGCCCCTGGACTCGGGGAGACTTGAGTATTTACCTCAGTTACACAATGGAGATGGTAAGAGCATCTGCATCCTAAGGTGGTTTTGAGGATCAAATGAGATAATGCTTGTAAAGTACCTGGCTCATTATAGACTCTGTATAAATGCTCACTCCCTTCCCCTTCCCTAAAACCATTTAAGTGGGAGAAAGTCCTTTAAGAGGTCGTTGCCTCACCATGCAGTCTTCTTTAAGTCAGGATCTTGTTCTCTCTTCTTCTGGAGCTTTGTCTTCCAGGACCCTTCCTAGATGACCCACCGTGGGCTCTGCCTCAGCAGGAATCATTTATACGTCTTTTTGTCCTTTGGGTTGACTTGTTTTTCTCTATTTTCCTGTTTCTTTTGCTTAAACGTGAGTTGACGGAGGGTCATAGGAAGCAGATAGTCTGTGAATCACTGTTTGGGGTGTGTCCTGAGTGTCCTGCCTGGGTGGGTTAAGACTGGAGGAACTCTGCTGAATCTAGAGCTCAGAAAGGAAATGATGACCTTGGGAAGTTATGTGACAGAAATGCTCAAGAAAGGAGAGAATGACAAAACTATGGGCTACAGGTGAGTGGAGACTGACCCCCATGAGGCTCCGAACCCCCTCTCCTTAGCTGTTGATCTTTTCTGTTGCCAGCGAACATGTCCAAGTCTTCCACGTAATCAAGGCTCTGTTGCTTCCTGGAAACTTTTTCCCATGAAGTAAGGTAAACCAACAAACATTTTCTAAGTAACTACTGTGTGCCAGCCAGTGTGCTCAGTGATGAGGATGGAAGTAGTAAGTGTTAAAAGTTTGCTTTCTCGTGGGCTGGGTGGCATTGGGTGGTACTTACGTGCCCAGAGTGAGTGCGAATATAGAAATACAGTAGTTTGCAAAATAGTTACATTCTGTGCGCTTTGCCTCTACTTTCTGACATCCCTCTTGCTTTTTTTTTCTAGCTTTCAAATATTTTATTCACTTTTGGATGGATTGTAAGTGATTCCTCTTTGGAAAGGAGAGTTAGCGCAATGCATTTTCCTGAATGGGATGGATTTGCTGCCGTCTGTAAAAGGACAAACATTTGGGAAAACCAACAGAATATTGGAATTCATTTCTTTATATGATGTCCCTGGTGATACACAGAAAACCAAACAAAAGGAAAGGTTAAAAAAAAGAAGGAAAGATTGTGGGGCCCAGATGATTTCTTCCCACTTGGGTTTCTGCCTTGATCTCTTCTTCTGGTGTCTGCTTTCACATTTTTCCCTATTTGCTGTTGTCTTTTACTGAAAGCTTTTCTAGGATTTTTCCAGCTTTGTCATCTTGACTGTTTTTGCCTGGTCCTGTTATCTTTTCTTTCACTCCTATATTTAGATTTTGCTTTAAATTTTTGGACTTTAAATCTTCTGCATTTAGAAATTGAATCACCAGTAGATCAGGCTTAGGACTTGGGGTTTTCTTGACAAAAATACTGGAGTGGTTTGCCATTTACTTTTCCAGCTCATTTTATGGTTGAGGAAACTGAGGCAAACAGGACGAAGTGACTTGCCCAGGGTCACACAGCTAGTAAATGGCTGAGGCTGGATTTGAACTCATGTCTTCCTAACTCCAGGCCCAGAATTCTATCCCCTGTGCCACCTAGCTGCTCTAAGAACAGCCTTGCTTGTGTCTTAATTGTGGGCCATAATGCTCAGTGGAGGTATCATGCTTTTCATAAAGTGCCTTGGCAGTTGCTGTCAGAGCTGGGGACACAGGTCGTCTGTTGCTCATGCTTCCTCTCCCTGAGCTTACTTTAGACCTACTCTTGTAGGACTGGCAATCCTTGTCATTTCTTAATTACTTGCTATCTGGTTTCCATCCACATCACTTAGCTGAATTTTTTTTTTTTTTTTTAGATAGTTAGGGTTCCCAGCTTTGCATAGCCAGTAAGTGCCTAAGGTTGAATTTGAACTCAGGTCCACCAGGCTCCAGGGCAGGTGCTTTATTGTCCACTGTGCTATCTGCTAGGCACTGCCCAGATACCCTGAAACTGCTTTCTAAGGATGATCAAAGATTTTGACAAATTCCAAATCCTTCGCCTAGTCCTTGCTCTAATGAATCTCTGTAGTCTTTGACACCACTGACCACCTTCTCCACCTGCATACCTTTCTCACCTGGGTTGTCTTCTGATTGTCATTCTACCAGTGTAACTTCTCACTTTATTTACTAGATTTTTTTAATCATCATTTTATTTATTTTTTTTTGATGATCTTTTCTTTTTGAATTTTGAGTACCAGAGTCTCTCCCTTCTTCCCACCTTTTCCCCACCCACTGAAGTCAGTGTATCAGTTATACATGTGAAATCCTGCAAGACATATTTCCATATTAGCAAAAAAAAAAAAAGCTAGAAAATTATACTTCAGATTCCACTCAGAGTCCATCAGTTTTCTCTCTGGAGTTGGATAACATTTTTCCATCATGAACCTTTGGAATTGTCTTGGATCATTGTTACTGATCAGAGTAGCCAAGTGTTTCACAGTTGATCATCATTACAACATTGCTGTTACTGTGTACGTGATCTCCTGGGCTCTTCTCACTACATTTTGCCTCAGTTCATAGAGGTCTTACCGTGTTTCTCTGAAACCAGTGCCATTATCATTTTATATAGCACAGTAGTACTCCATCCTAATCAGTGCCACAGTTTGTTCAACCTTTCCCCAATTGATGAGCATCCCCTCAATTTCCAATTCTTTGCAATCACATGTAGATTTTAATTTATGTTCTGTCCCCTGTGCACATTTTCCTCAAGCGTTCTGTTCTGGGCCCTGTTCTTTTCCTTCTCTACACTCTCTCCTAGTGACCTTGACTACACAAAGAGTCTACTATCATCTGTGTCTTGATGACTCACAGATCTCTCTATCCAACCTTGTCTTACTTCTGAGCTCTAGTCTTAGTGCCTTTTGGACCTTATACATCGTAGGCTTCTTAAACTCAGCTTGTCCAAAGCTGAACTCGTCTTTTTTCTTATATCCACCCCTTTATATAATTTTCGTGTGTCCCCAGAGGGCATCATCGACCTTCTAGTCTCTCCTACATTTCCAACCTTGGTCCATCTTAGTTTCTTATTCTTACTCATCCTACTCGTCCAATCCCTTGTTTCCTGTGGTACATTCTAACTCCTCAGCATCTTTCCCATGTCTCCTTTTTTCAGATCATAGTCAGCCTAGGTCAAATCTCCCTCCTCTTTCACTTGAACTATTTCAATAAGCCTTTTAATTGATCTCACTGTATCTAATCCATCTCTTCTCAAATTTGTCTTCCATGTAGCCTTCAAATGGATATTTCTAAAGCTCCTGACCATGCCTCTCTCTCCAAGAAAGTCCATTGACTCTCTATTGCCTTTAGGATGAATAAAAATATTCCTTGATCTGACATTAGAATCCATAACATTCTGATTCCTGCCAGACTTTCTAGACTCACTTTACACTTCCTGCCACGGTCTGTGTTATTGCCAAAATGGCCTCCTTACTTTTCACTGTCAGTCACATTTTCCTTCTTCCCTTCTAGCCTTTGCAGAGGCTTCATGAGTTATTCTCACAACTAGAATATTCTCTCTCCATAGTTCCAGCTCATCAGATCTCTTGTCCCATTGAAGAAGAGCCAAGCCCTTCCAGACACCTTTCTTGATGGGAAGTAATTGTGAGGATGAAAGATAGGAATAGGGCTTATCAGACAAGGAAAAATGGAATGATAAAAAGATTGTGATCAAAAAATGGAGTTTTTGAGTCCAGGAACAAAGAAAATGTCAGAAGCCAAACTACATTTGTTGATTGCAAGTGAATATTTTGAATTCTTCATTAAATGAAATGAATTACAAAATGGATCAAGAAATTGCAGGAAGATATAAATACATACATTTTTAGTTGGAGTAAGAAGTGGCTGGTTTTTTTCTTGATTATGAAACCTTTGATGTTTTATTAAGTTTGTATCATGTGAGGAAGTTTTGAGATATGTTCTAGATTTTTCCTGGTTCTTCTTGCTCCCTCCACTGGCAAACAGTCCTAGACACCATTCACAAGCCTGGAGGACTGCAGGTGCCCACCAGGACCCAGTTTCCCTTCCCCCACCCCTAAATCCTTCTTCAGCTTCTCTGCTGATGCACCCTCACCCTCTCTTGGCCAGACCCTGAACCTCTGTCTATACCACTGTACTCTGAATGAACCTAATGGTGAGGGGCAGCCTCTATAGAGCAGACACTGAGAGTATTGCTAAGGTCTCCTGGGCCTTGCCATTGGCCTTATAGCTAACTGGACCCTTAGGTCTCCTGGACCTTTCCAGCCTCCCTGCAGCTCAGCTCTTTTGCCTGTGGAAGGACTGCCCTGGTGTTCTGTTTGGATACCCAACTCATAGGTCAAGGGCTTTTAGTAAATGCTGTTTTGTTCATTCATTTCTGATGTTTTATAATGTTTGAATTGGAACAGAAGGCTTCACCCCAGTCATGAAACTTCTCTGCACTGCTCTTACTCCATTGCTTGACAGTCTTTTTAATGAATGCTTTTCATGTTCTTTATACTTATATGACTTCTTTCTAGTATGAATCCTCTGGTATTTATCAAGGATTGAACTTTGAGTAAAAGAGTTACTAGTCATTACATTTCTGTGGTTGTTTTCTGTTATCTGTTCCCTGATTTGGATCCAATGGGACCTTTTTTGTGTGAGTGTGAAAACATTTCTACTTTCAGCACATTTATAAAGCTTCCTTCCGTACCTATTCTCTGGTGTTTAACAAGGGCTGACATCTCAATGAAGGTTTCCCCATAATTTGTTTCAAAGGCTTCTCTCCAGTCCATTTGATATTGGATTCTTTGTTACTTTGGTGTGAAAATTTAGGTCCTCAGTTTGTTCCCTTTATAAGACTTCTTTCCAGTAGGAATCCTTGTTAGACAACAAGGATTGAGCTGTCCATGAAAACTTTCTCACATTCACTGTACTTAGAAGGCTTCTTGTCAATCTGTTTGCTCTGATACAGGATCAAGTGAACCTTTGGAGGGAAAATGTCTACTATGTTCATTGCTTTTATAAGGCTTTTCTCTCTAGTATGCAATCCTCAGTTGCTTAACAAAATGTGAGTGTGTGTGTGTGTGTGTATGTGTGTGTGTGTACACACACATATACACCCACATTTGTCTGTATCTATATAGTAATGATTTTCCCACATTAGCTGCATGTATAAGACTTTTCTGGTATGTCTGCACTTATGTATAGTAAGGTTTCAGTCCTGCTTTAAGGCTTTCCCACATTCATTGTACTTATTAGGCTTCTGTTTAGTGTGAATTATCTGATGTACAATAACATTTGAGCATTGAGTGAAGGTTTTCTCACTTTTATCATAATCATAATTTTTTCCTTCGTTTTGAATCTTCCAGAGTTTAATCATCTTTGTCCTGTTGTCTTCCTACTCTACTTGCTACATCTTTTCCTGGCTCTCTCTGGCTCAGTATGCCCCAGAGGTGCAGTAGCAGCAATTGATTTCTTTGGATTTTTCTACTTTCACCCCCTTGGATGATTCTCCTTCTCCTAGGCTCTGATTCCTAGGGCCTGAGTCTGAATGACACTAACTGAAAGGGCAGATGTTTTCAGTTCTCTGAGCTTTGATGAGGTGAAAAGAGTTCCCAGGGAAAGGAAGCACATGGTGTTGAACACTCTCAAATTTGGCCAGTGTGTGGACCCAGTGGGCAAAGGCAGGGGGAGGCTAGTGTGTGAGTGGGGATTGATGTGTATGGAAGGGGCACCCAGGAGGTGAAGCAAGACCATCTGGGAAACTGATAGGCAGTCTTTAGAACAGTGGAGTAAGAAAACTAAGGAGGCTCCTCATGTGTGGGGGTGAAGAGAACTTAGGGGCAACGAATGAGATGATGGAAAACATTGGGAGATCAGGGCTCAGGGGAAACGATCAGGGCCTTGTTGGCTAAGAGCCTAGCAAAAGAAAAGAAGAAAACATTGATAGGATTTGGAATCAAGCCCTGTGTTCGAATCTGAACCCTATAGCTTTCTCCATTACCTTGGGTAGATAACAGGCTAGATGCAGGAGAATCAGAAAGAGTGCAGCCTGGAGCCACAGGGTTCAGTAAACCCAAAAGGAGAAATTCCTTAGAAAGATCAGCCTGCTTAGTAACTGCTGGGAAATCTGGAGAGC
Source organism: Notamacropus eugenii (assembly GCF_028372415.1). Classification (NCBI taxonomy): domain Eukaryota; kingdom Metazoa; phylum Chordata; class Mammalia; order Diprotodontia; family Macropodidae; genus Notamacropus; species Notamacropus eugenii. The sequence continues at coordinate 28,010,850 of NC_092876.1, forward strand.
AAGCTGGCCACTGATTAGGCTTCTACCAACAAGTTATACTACTCAAACATAAACTTCATACGTGACCAGAGTATTAGACATCATAAGGACAGAGTATGGGCCCAAGCCAAGAGGCCACCCCTTACCCCAAAAGAATTTGGGTCCCCTTTGTTTATGGGCCCTGGAAACCCCCATCTTGAACTTTCCCACTTGACCGAGTCTCTGGACTTTGCCTGAGACCTTTCCCAGTTAATTAACTGGCCCCACCCTAGACCTTTACTCCTTGGTTCTCTCTAGACCCCAGTCTCCCTTGGCCACGTGATCCAGTCACTGGTGTTCAGGGCCCTTCTTGTTAGCTCCTAGTTACCCCAGACTACTTGGCCTGTCCTAGATCCCCTCCACAGTCTTTCTGTATATAAGATCTATCTTGCGTCAGTTAAGGCACTCAGATTCCATAAGAGTGTGGCCAGTTACAGCAGATTTTTAGAATCACACTTACCCAGATCTGTGTTCTAATAAATCTTGTCTTTGGCCGAAAGAAGATTTCATTTGAATTCATTCAAGGCAGGACCTGCATGTCACTATTTCAGGGTCCCAGCTCCCCTAAACCTCAACAATACGATCGATAGAAAATCAGAAGCATATAATATACCTTTTAAAGCTTTTGGTAGGAGATATATCCTTAATCAGACATGGAGTAGAAGCAATTACAAAAGGTAAGATATAATATTGATTACATGAAGACAAAAAGTTTCTATGCTTAGAATCCATCTAGGAGAAGAGGGAAAGTGGTCAACTGGGGAAAAAAATCCCCTGCCTATCAGACATGTCAGATAAAGGTTTAGTAACCTAGATATATAGAGAACTAAGTATGATCGTGGTATATGTGTATGAATGTGTACATGCATTTATAATGTTCAGTAATTTCAGTTGTGTCTGACTCTTCATGACCCCATTTGGGATTTTCTTGGCAGAGATACTGGAGTGGTTTGCCATTTCCTTTTCTGGCCCATGTTACAGATGAGGAAATGGAGGCAAACAGGATTAAGTGACTTACCCAGGGTCGTATAGCTAGTAAATGTCTGAGGCTGGATTTGAACTCAGGTCTTTCTGACTCCAGGCAGCCCAGCACTCCATCCACCGTGCCACCTAGCAGCCTGTGTGCATACATATGTGTAAGATATACACCGAGTCATTTCCTAACAGATAAATAGTCAAAGAGAAAAACAGTTCTCCAAAAAAAAGATAATAAAATTTGCAAACTATTAATGACTATATGAAAGAGAACTCCAACTTGTTAATAATGAAAGAAATAGAAATCAGTACAGCTTTGACTTTTTACCTCATAGCCTTCAAATTGGCAAAGATGCCAGTAAATGGCAGTTGTGTTTGTCCTTTGTTTTTGTAGACCATGACATCAGGGATATGATGACATGACTTGCAGTTGATTTTGATTTGAGTGAGGGAGAGCTGAAGTGGAAGTAGTCCATGTTGGAGACAGGCACACTAGGATGTTCTTCATGGAACTGGAAATTTGGGTCAACCATTTTGGAAAATAATTTGTAGTTAGACCAACAAAAAGTGATTCCGAAGATCGTACCTTTTGCCCCACAGATTCTACTCCTGGACATAGACTCCAAGAAGGACACTGATAAGAAGAAGGTCTCTAACTGCCAGAATAGTTGTTGTAGCTCGTTTTGTAGTTGCAGAGACAGAAGCAAAGTGGAATCCTAGCAACTGAAGAATAACTAAACAAATTGTAATACATGAAGCTGTGAACAGAAAAGCATGGAGCTATCTACATGAATTGCTACAGAGGGAAGTAAGCAGAGCCTTACTTACAGTATACAGTATACACAGAATAGCTGCCACAAATTATTTGAAAGCAAGCACTGCATAATTACAGAGAATAAGCATGGCCCTAAAGAAGAGATTTGAGAAGACCACACCCTGGTTTGGTCCTTTGCAGAAGTGGGAGGTTCTTGTGGAGTGGAGCATTGCACATATTTTCACATTTTTCAGTGTATTGATCAATTTTGCCAACTTTTTTCTCTTCCTCTTTTTTTAAATAAAAAAAATTTTGTTATTTGGAATGGCTCTCTGGGAGGGGAAAGAGCAGGAATGCAGGGGGACATTTAGGTGTTGTAAAAGTGGCTTAGGATATGATCACTGCCCTGGCATTTGATTCATGATTGATAACAAAATAGAGAAAGGGCAAAGAAAGGGGAGAGCAGGGATCAGGTTAACAAGGTCCTCATTAGGTCAGAGTTAAGAACCCAACATGAATCAGAGAAAGTGTTTTGTACCAGAAATTATTCTGTTCTTGGATTCAGAAGACCTGGGTTTAAACCCCTTATCCTAGGCTCACTACTTCCCGTCTCTATGGCCTTACATAAATTAGTCCTCTCTCAAACTTTATGATTGTTCATAGAAAAAAATGATTGGAATAGAAGCATTCTTAGAGTGCTCCCATTTTGATAGATTGACCCAGTGTCCGGTACTGATGATGTCTGAGGTGTTCGTGGGACTTTGTTTGCCAAGTGTCCCCCATCACCTGATGATCACAACTTGTCTGCGAACCTTTGCCAAAGGCTGAAGGACAAGTAATAGCAGCTCACGCTTTGAGGACACTTCCATCGGACAAAGGATTCTTCACAGACTCGCTGAGTTGGCAGTCTATTATCCCCATTTTACATGGAACCTCTGTCTGAACTGGATTTCTGCTCCAATCTGTAGCTTTTTCCCCCTGATCAATTTTTGTGTCTTAGTCGAGTGCTAAAGAGAGATCAAAGTGTGAAAGGTAGTGCAGAAAATAATAATAATTAATATTTACAGTGACAGTGATAACTGGCAGGTGCTGGGAAATCAAGAAGGACTGAGAAAATACTGTTGGTTTTGGCCATTAAGAGAAGTCAGTCTTGATAGCTTCAGAGGGTGTGGTCTCACTTGAGTGAAGAGCCCTTGTGCGATATTACAGATGATGTAAAAGAATCACAGTATCACAGAATTGGGTAGTTGGAAGGGACTTACTTCAGCAGCCAAGTTCAGTCTGTATGGGAAAGGAATGTACATCCCCAAGAAGACAAGAAGGCATCTGGTCTCTAAGGAGGGGCCCTCCACCACTTTTCAAAGCAGTCTGTGACTCTTCATGACCTATAATTTTGGGAAGTTTGTCCTGACATGAATCATATATTTTCCCTTAGCAATTCTGTGCATTGCTCCTGATTTTGTCTTCTGGGGCCAAACACAACAAATTTAAACTCCCTTTCACATGACAGTCTTTTAAACCTGGCTTCTTTCTCCCATTTACCTCCCCGGGTGTCTCTGTCTCTTTTTCAGCCTTCTTTGATGTGTTATCTCATTAGAATATAAGGCCCTTGAAGACAGGGACTGTTTCTTTTTACTTCTGTTTGTATTCCCAGTACTTGGTACTGTACCTGCCACCTCATAAACTAGCATTGTTGTTGAGTCATATCCAACTCTTTCTGATCTGAAGGATTATACTACCTGTGGGGTTTTCTTGGCAGAGATATTAGATAGTTTGCCATTTCCTTTTCTAGTGAATTAAGTAAAACAAGTAGCCCAGGAGTCACATGGCTAGTAAGTGAGGCCAGATTTGAACTCAGGTCTTCCTGACTCCAGATCTGGTGCTATCCACTGAGCAATGCCCTTGGTAAGCCAGTAATAAATGTTTTATCTGTCTAAAAATTTGAAGGTAGCTATTATTTCATCAAAGTTCTTTCTCTAGGTCCTTCATATCATCTTCATAGTACTGAGACTAATATCCCTCAAGGACAAATCTACCACTGATTTGTTCTCATGGTGAGAGCCATTGTGGTATAAGGGATATCACTTTGGATTTGGAGTTAGGAAATGGGAATTGTAGATCCACTGGGGAAATGTCCCTTCCCTTCTGAACTGTTCGTTGGCCCTCTTTTAGCATGGGGTCCTTCTCTGTAGATTCATGTGCTGCTGTTCACATAAGTAGCACGCTCTGGGCTCCCTTGAGAAAAGTGTTCTGCAGACCTTAATGTGCTATTGCAGTGGGAGTTGGCATCATCCCCATGAGCTTTGTAGACAGTCACAAAAAATGAACAGAATGGAGTAGGTGGTTGGGAAGATCCTTTCCATTTGTAAATCAGTGGGGAGCTGATCAGAAGACCATTGTGCCAGGGGTGTGGGGAATCCTTGATCCTTGGGGGTCCTCATTCAGAAGAAGATAAAGAAGTCACGTCAGCACACATTTATTAAGTGCCCACTGTATACCAGGCACTGTGCTAAACAATGGAAATACAAAGAAAAGCAGAAGACAGTCCCTGCTCCAGTGAACTCACAGTCTGATTGTGGCAACAATATGCAAACAGCTGCGTGTGTGTGTGTGTGTGTGTGTGTGTGCATTCATGTAATAAAATAGATATCAATAGATAATATAACACGCAGAATGTTTCATGTCTGTATACGTAGCTGTACAGTGTGTATCTGTGCATGCAGACACACATACACACAACTTGATGGAGGCCAGGAGAAAGAGAATTCTAGGCATGGGGGGGGCAGCCGCTGAATGTGCATAGAGTTAGGCTTTGGAGCATCAGTGAGAAGAGTGGGACAGAGACCAGTATCACAGGACTTCGAGGCAGGACAGGGTGTAAGGTGTAAGAAGACTGGAAAGGTAGGAGTGGGTCAGGTCACAGAACCTTTGAATGTTGTTTATGTTGGATGCTGGAGATGTTAATGAACCATTGAAGTTTACTTGGTAGAGTGGTGACATGGTGAGACTTGGGCTTTAGACAATGGAGGGTGGACTGGGGTGGGGAGAAACATCAGGGAGACCAATAAGCAGGCTGTTGGAATGGTTTAGGGTTTGAGATGATGAGGGCCTGTGTCAGAGGAGAAAGAGAGGGGAGTCATTGACAAGAGATATTACAATTGTAGAGAGAAAGGAAGGAAGGAAGGAAGGATGGAAAATAGCATGGCATTTAATAAACCTTACTAGGGAAAGTCCTGCCAAAGCCTGCTAGGAAAACCAGAAAGCAGTTGGCAGGAAATTAATATAGACAGTATCTCAGACCACACACCAAGATGGATACAGACCAAGACACAAAGGTGACATAATAAACAAATCAGAGTAGCAAGGAAGTTCCTTTTCAGATCATTGGATAGGGAAAACAGTTCATGACTAAAAAGTGATACGATCACAGAAAATAAAATGGACAACTGTGATTTCATAAAATTTAAAATGTTTCCGTAAACAAATCCATTGTGATTAAAATCAGAAGGGAACTTCTGGGGGAAATGAAGAAATCTTTGCAGCAAATGTATATGATAAAGACTTTTAAAAAAAGATCCATTGGATAGGAGAACAATCAGAGAACACTGTTGGGGGTGGCGTGGGGAGAGAACGAAGTAAAGTGGGGTGATGAAAGAAGAGCAGATGGCCAGCAGTGTCTGAGGTCTGTAGAACTTGGACTCAGTCAGAAGGCTGTACCCAAGGGACCTAGGAGGCCATATGGGCCTTGGAGGCTCTAGGTTCTCCACCCCTGCCTGAGTCTAGACCTAATGTCCTTACTTTTTTCGGGTTGTGTACCTACTCTGTTCTACAAATCAGTCTCTATTTTGTAACTTAGTACCAAGTTATTTTGATGATTATTACTTTGTAGTATAGTTTGGAATTATACTAATCGACCCTTTAACTTCCTCCTTTTTAAAATTATTCTTGCACTTGAAATTCTTGGCCTTTTTTTCCTCCATGTGCATTGCCTTACAATTTTTTTTTCTAGCTCAAGAAAATATTCCTTTGGTAGTTTGAGTTTTTGTTGTTGTTTTGTGGTTGAGTCGTTTTCAGTCATGTCCAGCCCTTCGTGACCCCATTTGGGGTATTCTTGGCAAAGATACTGGAGTGATTTGCCATTTCCTTCTCCAGCTCATTTTACGCATTGACTTGCCCAGTTTCACACAGCTAGTAAGTGTCTGGGGCCACTCAGAAAGATGACTGTATCCACTGCACCATCTAGCTACCCTTGATTATTATTACTTAATAAATAAATTAATTTAGGTAATATTGCCATTTTCATTATATTGGCTGCATGTATGCCTGTAAGCAGGTAATGTTTCTCTAGTTACGTCAGTTTATTTTTGTAAATGATGTTTCATAGTTGGATGCACTTCCAAATTTTTGTTTACTATTTTGAAAGGAATTTCTCTTTCTAACTCTGGCTGGTTTTGTTGATAACATGCAGGAATGCTGATGACATACATAGATTTTATTATTATATCATGCAACTTTGCTGAATTTATTGTTTCAGTGATTTTTGCTGACTCTTTATAGAGCTTTCTAAGTAAATCATCAAATTGTACTAAAAGTAATCATTTTGTTTCTTTTTTGCCTGTTATAATTCCCGTGATTTATCTTTGTTGTCTTATTGCTATAGTTGGCATAGGATGCTTGTTAAATAGCACTGGTAAAAATGTGCGTCGTTGTTTTACCCCTGATCTTACTGGAAAGGCCGCCGACTTTTTTCATTACATATAATGTTTCCTCTTGGTTATCAGGAGATGATGTTTATTATATAAAGGAAAAGTCCATTTGCATGTTGGATTTTGTCAGATACCTTTTAAGCATCTCTTAACATTTGTGTGTTGTAAAATTATTTTCATTATTGATATGATTTACATATTTATAGCCTGCTTTACATTGAATAGCCTTGTTACTGGTATATATCCTAACTGAACATTGTGTATAATCTTGTAAGCCTATTTACTAATATTTGATTTAAAATTTTTGTGTCAGTGTTATTTAGGGATATTGGTCTGTAGTTTTTGTTCTCTGTTTTGTTTCTTCCTGGTTTAGCTATCAAGGCTATATTTGAATCTTGGAATGAGATTGAAAAGGAACAGTCTTTTCCTATCATTGCAAACAGTTTGTGTGTGTGTGTGTATGTGTGACATTGGAATTAATTTTGGTTTGAATGATAAAATTCACTTGTAAATACATCTGGTCCTGGGATTGTTTTCTTTGGAAGTTAATTTATGACTTGTTCAAGTTCCTTTTCTGATATTAGGTTATTAAAACAATCTATTTCTAATTTTGTTAAATGTGTATATTCTGTTTTTGTAAGTAGTTATTCCTTTCCCCTAATATATATTATTCCTCTAATAATATCAGTTTTTGACATCTAATTAGTCAAAATAGTTTCTAGCAATTTCTTTTATTTCCTCTTTTGTTGTGGCATTTTCTCCTTTTTCACTTTTGAAAAAGTCAAACTAACTTTTTCTATTTTATTTTCAAATGCTTCTAGATTTTTCATTCAGTTTTTAAGTGTCAATATTAATGTCTTTAATTCTTAGAACTTCTACTTTTATACTTAGAATTTTTAATTTATTAATTTTTTTAAAGTTGTAGGCTAAACTTAGTGGTTCGTTCTTTTCAAATCAGTGACAATTTTTTAAAATTAAATTGCTTCATTTTTGAAAAATGAAAATATACTTTTGTTTTGTCCAAGCACCCTTGTTATGTAGTCAAGAAAAACACACGACATTCACCTTGCCTCCCCTACCCCTGATATATGCCTCAGTTTGCACTCTAAATCCATCACTTCTGCCAGAAGGTGGGTACCATGTCTCATCCTAAATTCCCTTGCATCTTGGTTGGTGATTGTGTTGATTAGAGTTCTTAGGTCGTTCAAAGTTGTTTTTCTTTATTGTTGTATACACTGACTTTACTCTGTCATCAGTTCATCCAAGTCTTCGGAGGCGACTGAAGCTGGCTCTTCATCATTTCTTGCAGCACAGTAGTACTTCCTCACATTCAGGTGCCATAAATTATTGAATCATTCCTTAATTGGTGGCTCCACCTTCCCTCTGTTTCTAATTCTTTGCCAGCATGAAAAGAACTCCTATGAATATTTTTCCTTTTCCTCTTTGTTCTCTTTAGGGGTGTAGACCTAGTTGTGGTATCATGGGGTTGAAGGGTACGTATGGTTGTTTTCTGGAATGGTTGGACCACTTCATAGTTCTTCAAAAAGTACATTAGTGTACCTGTTTTTCTATAGGCCCTCTAATGTCATTTTTGTTTTTTTGTTAGTCTTGTTAATATGATAGGTACAGGGTGGAGAATTGTTTTAATTTGAAATTCTCTGGTTGGTCCAATTTGTTGGATTTAGAGCATGCTTTCATATGGCTATTGATAATTTGGATTCTTCCTCTGAAAACTGCCTGTTAATATCCTTTGATCATTTATCAGTTGGGGAATGGCTTTCATTTGTATCACTTTTAATCGCTTTTCTGTATATATTAGGAATGAATCGTAGGAATGAAGCCTCTATTAAAGAAACTTGATGCAAAGATTTTTTTTTCTCCTGTTTACCTGACTCTCTTCTAATTTTAGCTGCACTGGTTTTGTTTTGGCAATTTCAAAAAACTTTATATAATCAAATGGCCATTTTACTTTCTTTTTCTGTTACTTGTTTGGTGATAAATGCTTCTCTATCCATAGATAGGACAGATTATTTCTTCTTCCTCTAATTCTTTTAGGTTGTCACCTTTCACGTACTCATTTGGAGCTTATCTTTGGATGTATCATGATATTTTGGCTTATGCCTAGTTTCTACCAGAATTGCTTAACAGTTTTTGTCAGATTGTGAGTTTTTACTTGAGTCATTGGCACTTTGGGTTTATCAAGTACTAGGATACTCTTGTCATTTGTTTCTGTATATTGTGCATTATAATCTATTTGACTAATTGACTTGTTTTCCTAATCAGCACCATGTTTTTTAACCATGGCATCGAGTTTCTATTCACAAGGAAAAATCAGTCCATCTTTTAATGTTTTTGAAAAATTGCTGACATTACAGAACTAAACCCTCTTACATTTCATTGATAGAACAGAAAAAAAAATTCATGAGGCTCCCTCCCCGCCCTCAAAGGAAAAGCAGTGCCCTCCAAAACCCCAATGCAAAACAAGAGTATCAAAACCCAGAGAGGCTTATAAGACTAAATGGTTTTCAGGTGTTAATAGCTGAACAGAGAAAGGAATTAAAGCATTGTAATTTTTAAGAACAAGTGAGTAATAAATTTATGTAGAATCTGACAATGTATCCAACTCTTTAAAACCTGGAATTGCTGACTCTTCAGAAACTATACAAACGGATCATGGATGGTGAACGGTACAAGGGAATTACAGGTGATTCTAGCTGCTCCCCATCTTCTCAGAGGCAAGCCTGACATTGATTAGATCCAGGCTAATGTGGGCAGCAGATGCAGTCATGATAACCTGCCTTTCAGGAGACCCTTCCACTGGATTGACCATTTGTTTTGATCCCCAGACCTAATGCCTTTATGTTCAGTTATGCAGCCAGTTAAGTCATTTGGGATGGCGAGTGCATGAGAAATAGTCTGAGCTGATGCATCCAATCTTGGCCAATAGCTTTTCAGCTCTGGAGATCTGGAGTCATTGCCACTGAACTTGATGCTGCCACACATCATGGGAAAGTGAGACTGTTGCATTGCTAGCTGGTGCAGCTGGTCAGATCTAGTTGTGAAATGGCATACTGGCCTTGAATAGTATAGGCCTCAGTAAGGGAAGGGGGTGGCCTGTATTGTACCTGTACTGATCACCTGCAGAGATTTGGATAGTTTGGGCTGATAGAGGACGGTTATACCCTTTCAGAGAGACTCCACCATGACTAGGCAGATGTGGTTGACATACTCCTTGGGATGCCAGAGGTAGTGATGGCCCTCTCAGTGGAGTGTGTTGGCCACTTGAGCCTGGCCCTTGTATGCGCTCATTTCTTTTCCTTTAAGGTTTACTCCTCCTCCTTTTAGCATTACATTAATGTAGTGCTTCAGGGTTTGAAAAACACTTTACAGATATGATCTCTTTTATCCTTACAACAATTCTGGAACATAGAGCCTATTATTCCCATTTAATGGTTGAAAAAAACCCAAAGTAAACAGTAAATGACTGGAACAAGGTCACTATACCGGTAAGTATCTGAGGCTGAATTTGAACTCCGGTTTTCCTGACCCCAATTCCAGTCCTCTCTCTACTCACTGCCCCCTCTAGTCCTTTGGAATTATGATTAATCATTATATTAATCAAAGTTATTAAATTCTTAAAAAATGTTCATTTTTATAATATTATAGTATAGCACACCTACTTTTCCCTTTGGGAATTCACTTATGACCTGTTCAGTTTCTCTTTAAGATTGGATGATTTAATTTCTCATATTCTTTTAATCCTTGTATTTCATATATTTGTGTTAATCTACTTTAGTTAGGTTATCAGTTTTATTGACATATAGTTAAGCAGAATTGTCTCTAATAAATTCTTTTAGTTTTTATTCATTTCTTGTGAGTTCCTGGTTTCATTTTTCTTACCAGTAATTTGGTTATCTTCTTTTAAAAAAAAAAAATCAAAGTGTTTAGTGCTTTATCTATTATAAAACAATTCCTAATTTTTCTTTCAATTTTGATAATCTTTGATTTTAAAAATTCCTACATTGATATTTGAGTTTTAAAATTTTATTGGTTTTCTAGATTTTAAGGTTTCATGCCCAATTCATCAATCTATTCTTTCTTTTGTGGAACGTGCTTAGAGCTGTAAAATTCCTACTAAGGATTATTCTGTCTGCATCCCAAAATTTTGGTATAGTGTGTCATTATCTTTAATGAAATTATCTGTTGTTTTTATGATTTGTTCTTTGACCTACCAATTCTTTAGGATTGTTACTTAGTTTTCAATTAATTTTTTCTTCAGTGGCCTTTATTTAAAATGATCACAACTTTGTTGTGGTTAATACAATAAAGTACAGTCCAATATATGTTTAATATTTCTGTTGTTCTGTATTAGCTTTTAAGGTTTTTAATATTCTGATACACTGTTAGAAGGTGGCATGTACTACTGAGAAGTATACATATACTCTTTTCTGTTCCTTTTCAGTCATGGCCAGAGTTCTATCATATCTAACTTTTCTATCTAACTTTTCTCAAATTCTATTCATGTTCTTAACTTCTTTATTTCTTAGTTAATGTGTCTTGGTCATAAAGGACATGTTGAGGCATCCCACTGTTACAGCTTTATATTCTGGTTCTCCCTGTAAGTTGTTTAACTTTTCTGTTTAAGTAGTTTGATTCTTTGATAAGACCAGCAGTTTCCTGATGTAACCTGCCCAACTTCCTTGACTCAGCTTCCTCCCCCAACCTGATGATGCTTCCTGGTGGCCTGGAAGCATAAAGGTCCCATACAACCGGCATGTTTTTAGATGGAGATGAGGGGCATTGCATCCAGGGAAATTCAGTGTCACTGTAGCCTTGCTGTATGAGAGCAAAGTAAACCACCTCTGCAAATGTTCAGTGACTGCAGCACCTCATTTCATCCCAAAGCGGAACCTGTGTTAAGATGGCACTGGGGTTAGAGCTGTGCCTTCAGCAGATATTAGACTAATAGGTGCATTTATGTTAAGTCGTGAAGTTCGTTCATTGTTTGTGGTCCTTCTCAGCTGTCAGGCAGTTAATAGACTTTGAGCTCCTGCTGTGTGCTGGGCACTGTGGTAAGTCCTGGAGGTGGACAAGTAAAGAAAGAAAAGTAAAAGACAGCTCCTTCTTGAGGAGCTTAGCATGTGTAGTTTTCCTGTTTATGTCTTCTTTTAATTAAGTATTTTGCTGTTGTCTTGTCTGAGATCATGATTGCTTCCCTTGCCTTTTTGGTTTCAAGTGAATGAAATCAGCGTAATAGATTTGGCTCCAACTCTTTATTTTAAGGTTTGGGTGAGCTGCTGTTGGGTGTGGTGGAGCTATGGCCTGTTGGGACCAGGGAGATGGGGAAGCAGCCCCTGGCAGGGGCCCTTCTCCAGTGGGATCCTCTCATGTGTGCCTCCCTTCAGGTCCTCCTCCTCTGTCATGTTACTCTTGTGATGTGAAGGGGCCATGCACTAGACTAGATTCTTCTATCTGAGCACCTGTAGGGTTTGATCAACTGACCTGGCTGTGGAGTACCTCTAATGACGGATGACTGTGCCACACAGATAGATGCAGTCGGGCAGCCATGGAGTTCCACTGTAGTCACATGGGAGCTCTTCTCAGCATCCACAGACAGATCTGTCGCTGTATGGGATAGAGAAGCCAAGAAGAAAAGGAAGGGAGAAGGGGGATGGATCTTAGTGAGTATGGCATAAAGAGGCAGAAGGTGGGGGAGGGGTGGTGGGAGAAAAATGATTAAGCTTCAGAAGATTCAAACTGGAGAGAGATGTCAGTTGTAATGGTTGTGGCAAAGCACTCCCAACTCAGACACATCAGAGGACTCATGGGAGTGGAGCCTTAGTAAAGCTAACGGAAGTCGGGCTTTTGTACCCACATCTCCAGACTGAGTCCTCATGAAATAATTCAGATTGGTGAGAAGCCTTGTAATGTAATAAATGTAAGGAAGCCTTCATTAAAAACTCTGCCTAAATAATCACCAGAGGAGTCATATTGCATAGAGCCTTACAAGTGTGAGGCGAGGAGGAAGGCCTTCACAGCTCAAAACTAATCCTGAACGGAAAGATGTGTACTGCAGAGCAGCCTTATAGATGGGTTCAACGTGGAAAAACCTTCCCTGGCCAGAGGATTCATACTGGGGAGAAGCCATGGAAGCGTAAATAATGTAGGCACATTCGCAGTTCTTCACTCAGAATTCAGCCCTAACTGGACATCAGAGGATTCATGCTGGAGAAAAGTCTGATAATGAATTCGGAAAAAGCTTCAGCCACCACTTGTAATTTATTGCACAATAAATAATTCATATTGCTCAGAACTCAGAGAGAAAATGAAAATCAGGAAGCTTTCATTCAAATTTTAGACCTCATTAAGCATTCATGCAGGATGGAAGAAACAAATGGAAGGAAACCTGCTCGTTGTGCGAATGAGAGAATGCCTTGTTTGTCATTAAATGTTGATTTATGCTGGAAAATAAATTTACAAATGCAGTGAATTTGTGAAAGCATTCAGGAATTCCTCTGTTTTTTTTTCAACATCAGCTGATTGATGCTGGAGGAATATCTTAGAGAGGCAATGAATGTGAGGAAGACTTCTTTGGAGTTAAGTATCAGACATATGAATGAAAAGGCATTTATTAAAACCTTAATATTAAGCATTGTGAGAAGTTTTGGGGATAAAAACAGATGATGATAGTCTCTGCTCTTAGATTGTATTTTATTTGGGAAAGTCAACACAAGTAGAAGGTTTAATTGGGCATCAATAGAATGCTGGGCCTAGAATCAGGAAGACCTGAGTTCAAATCAACGTCAGACACTAACTAGCTGTGTGACCCTGGGCAAGTCATTTAACTTTTGTTTGTTTCAGGTTCCTTAACTGTAAAATGGGGATAGTACCTATCCCCATGGATTGTTGTGAGGTTCAAGCGAGATAATAAAATACTTAGTAGAGTGCCTGGCATCTGGCAGGTGTTCTATAAATGTTAGCCTAAATGTTAGACAAGTAGAAAGTCTATGGGAGATCCTTTAGGGTTCAGTGATCCCTAATAGGCATCTGACTTCGTTAACAAATATGTATTAAAGTGCTGTTTTTTGCCAGGTACTGTTTGAAACGCTGGAGATACAAAGAAAGGTTAAACAGCCCGTGCCCTCTTAACCACCTCTCCAGCACATCTCTAGCTGCCTATTGGATGTTTCAAATTGGATATCCTGTCTTAAACTTAACGTGACCAAAACTGAGGTCATTATCTTTTCCCCAAAACTCTTCATAACTTTCCTATTACTGTCAAGGGCACCTTAAGATAGAAGTTAGGACTGGATATGGAGAGTTGAGCATCCTCTGCCTAGAAATGATAATGTGAATCCATGGGAGCTGATGAATATGTGCCCCCCAGAGGTTGTCTACCACCATTGGGAAGGGAAAAAAAGTGTTAGTTTATTACAATCAGGATTGGTGGTGGGGGTTCCTTGTCCAAGGAGGAAAAAAAAAAAAGTGAAGGAGATATTGGCAGGAACATTGGGGTCCAGTAGGTCCTGTTGGTTAAGAAATAATTCCAGCTGAGGCCTTGCAGGCAACCCCAGCTAGGCCTGGGGCTTATTGCTCTGGAAAATAAGAAGATTCATATTAGAGACGAGAGAATTCTTAGGAACATGATAAATGTCAGAAGGCTTTCTCTAACAAATACCAACCTTATTAAACTAACCACCTTGAATTTAATCTACCTCCATATGTTTTCATTAAATGTGTTTCCTAACAAGTCATTAAAGCCAGTATCTAGTGTCTGCACTCTGGAGGTCCTTTCCTGTAAGTAACAATGCTTTTTATAGTTTTCTTATTCCATTCTGAAACTTTTTTTTCCTCAGGTAATAAGATTGTCAAACACCAGATGATTCTTAGGAATCAAACTCATAATGAAAATGAATTTGGGAAAGTCTCTTCTTAAGCACCAGATAATTCATGTGTCATTGAGGCCTTATAAGTGTAATGAATGTGGGAAAGCCTTCTGTGCCATTAACCATCAGCAGATTCATAGTTTTTAAAAGCCTTACAAATGTAAAGAATTTGGGAGAGTATTTAGTCACTCCTCCTATTGTTTTCACTGTTAGCTGATTCATACCTGAGAGAAGCCTTATCGTTGTAATGAATGTGGGAAAGCTTTTAGATGACAGCTTAGATCTTATGAAGCATCAGAAATAAAGGAACAGAAAAGTGTTTACCTAACGGCTTCCACTGTGCCAAACCCAAGGCTAATAGGGTAAGTGCTGAAGATACACATAGAGAATCCTTGCTCGCAAGGAGCCAACCTTCTAATTGGGAAAAAATACGTATAGAAGAGGCAACTGCAAAGTAGACAGAAAAACCTATAAATCCTTTGGCCACTGGCCAAAACCAGTATTTCTTGGCGTGCCTCTGGATGTCAGCTGTGAAGGGGCTGCCCACTGCCACTGGGAATGGAGAAGTGGGTCTGAGGGTCAGAGTGGGGAGGGGGAGCCTGGATTTTCTCTAGTCAGGATGGGAATGATGGTTCAGGGACGTCCCCAGCTGACATGTTGGGGGAAGAGGAGACACGAGGTCTCCCCTGGGCACC
This sequence comes from Notamacropus eugenii, assembly GCF_028372415.1. NCBI lineage: Eukaryota > Metazoa > Chordata > Mammalia > Diprotodontia > Macropodidae > Notamacropus > Notamacropus eugenii. The sequence goes on from NC_092876.1 coordinate 28,025,884, forward strand.
TCTAGAGCTCTTTAGATGCTTCTGAAGGGGGTCTTTGGCTTTTGGGTGTAGGGGGAAGGAGAGAAGTAATGGAAAATCAAATTCACAGAAAAGTAACTAGCGTCTGAAAGCTCCCTTTCAGACCATGTCACCTCTCCCTAGACTGACTTTCCTTTCTTTAGTCTCTTCCAACTGCTCCGGGCAGCTTTTGTTGACTTTAGGTTTCGTCTGCAGCTGGCACAGGCATCATGATTCCAGGGGCAAGCAGCAGCATGACCCGTGCACCTGCCAGCCAGCATCAAGATTGTTCCTCACTGCATCTACACAGTGTGAGTCCGAGGCCACCCAAAGGCCTGGCCTCTGATTCTCGATGTGGGGAGCTTCTCTTGGGGCTCAGTATATTCAGGATCTTTGACTTGGCCTGCAGTACATTGATGGTAAAGTGCATCATTATCATCACCCTGAACTTCACAGCGGTGTGAGGCCCAAGCTGCCCAGCCCCTGGCTTGGAGAAGAAGGCCAGAACCATCTCTGAAATAAGAAGCAGTCAAAGAAGATTGAAGAAATGAGAGGAACTGAAGAAGTGAGCCAGGATCAGCTCCCATCTGGAGGAGCCATTCTAGTGTTGCATATAGCTATCCGCTTGAAGCCATATCAGATGACTCTGCCCTGAAGGGCAAGGATCTAGAATTCTACCTGAGGAAGAGAAAGCTCTAACTGGGTGGCTGTCCCCCCTCCCAGAGCCAGGCACCTTCCCCTGCCCCCTTGCTTTCCAGCTTTCTTTTGTGCATTGTTTTCCCTGATTAGAATGTCTGGTCATTGTTGGCAAGGACTGTCCTTTTCCTTTCTTACCCACAGTAGGTGCTTATGTCTACTGGCATGGTTCAAACAAAACTGCCCTCTCAGGGCTCTCTCCTCTGCCCTTGTCTCTTCATTATCTCATTTGGAGAACTCATCAGTTATTATCTCTGTGCAGAGAATTCCCATATCTACATTTCTAGCCCTGATTTCTGCCCTGAACTCCAGACCCACCTCCTCAGCTGATTTTTGGACATCTCAAACCATGTACTTCAAACGTATCTCAAAGTTAAAATGTCCAAAGCAGAACTCATTATCTTTTCTCCACCTTCTGAACTTTCTGTTATTGTTGAGGGCACCACCCTCCACTCAGTATCTCACAACCTTGGTGGCATCTTCAGGTCCTTACTGGAACTCAGCCCACATATTCAGCCTCTTATCACATCTTGTAATTTCTGCCTTCGCAGCCTTTCTCACCCCTCACACGACTCCCTTGCTAGTTCATGCCTTCATCAGCTCTAGCTGGACTATGGCAGTAGCCTTCTTTCTGCTCTCCCTGTGTCAGGTCTCTCCACTCTCCAATCTATTCTCCATTTAGGTGCCAAACTACTCTTCTTGTAGTAAGTATGATTTCCCATGTGCAGTCAACTCCAGTGGGTCCTGTTGGCCTCTAGGCTAAAAAGTAAACTGTTTAACTTAAAGGCCCTTCACAACCTTTCTGAAACCTATCTTTCCAATCTTCCTGAACTGGCTTCACCTCCTGCACTCTCCTGTCCAGCCAAACTGGCCTCTTTGTGCTCCCGGACATGGCAGTCCCTCCCCCATCTCTCATTTCCACCTCCGATATACACATTGTGTGTCTTTGATGCCTACAAGACTCCCATGTCACCGCTACCTCAGAGAGTCCCTGTCTTTCTTCACAGGCTCTAAGCCCCATCAGACAAGGGACAGTAAATGGGTAGAAGATAAAGATAAGCAGGTTCTGGATGTTGTTAATGTAGCCCCACTACCACCTCACTCCCTTTAAACCCCCTCAACTTCCCCCTCACATATTGGTGGGCCAGGTCTCCAAATAGAAGAAAACAGATGACAAACTGTTGTCCAATGATTCTGATTCCTGGGAATATTCTAGAATGGATCATTATGTTTGGTGCCCATATAGAAAGGGAGGTGGTGATAACAGAGAACCAGGATGGCTTTCACCAACTTTTATTTTGCAGTGTTGCTACAGTAGATGAAGTTATACTCTTTACATAGTTTACTTAGAGTCTAGTGAAATTTTTGATAAAGTATCATACTGTCCTAGTGGAGAAATTGTTAGAGGAATAGTAGGTGTCAGACCCTCATCTGGATAGTGAGGTCAGTTTGGGGGTTCACTGTATAAAGATCTTGTAGATAAGCTGGAGAGTGTCTGGAAGAAGCAAAAGTGATCTTTAGAGGATTCTAAGGGCTGCTGCTTGGGAGAGGCATTCGGCTTGTTCTGTTTGGCCTCAGTGGCCAGAGTGAGTGTTAACGTTGGCATGGAATTTACAAAGGAGAAAACAACAGGAGTCACCACAGGACTGGCTTCCTCCAGTCGTCTTGACCTTTCTCATCATTGACGTTGTTGACTCCTCTATGGGCTTTCATGACACTTGTCACTGTTGGCTCTCTTCCTGTCTGTCTTAATGTTCCTCAGACTCTTCATCACAACCACTTTCTATGGACGTTCCATAGGGTCTAGGTCGTCTTCTCTTTCCTCTCTGTATACTCCGCAGTAGATAGTACTACAGACATGTTGCTCACCTTGCTGCTCCAGGATACTGCTCAGTGTTGCCGTGTCCCTGGATGACAATGCAGCAGAAATAAGTTCTCTTGATAGAATTCCTCCAGAGGCTCTGAGCCACATCATTTGCACTCGATGACAATAATCAGAGAAGTAAAATCAATTTGGGAGTGGGAAATTGATTCTAGCAGGGGTTTTCATGTAAATATGATTTAATGATCCCAAGGTTGCTAGGAGAAGGTATGCAGAAAGTGTCAGCTCTTATTGTACTATGTACCTGGCAACCACTCAAATTCTGTCAGCCTTATCCAGTTCCTTGTCTACCAGATAGGGATAACATGCCCCATAGTACCTTCACCTGTGGTGGTTCTTCTCATGACTAATTAATGGAAAATATTTAATCATCCTTAAAGCTGCCAAACTTGTTGTGTTTTATTTTATGTTTTGGGACCAATGGTTCAGAATGGTAGAGAAGCAGATGAAGAGATCTTCTCCTTCAGTATCTCTCGTGTTGTATATGAGGAAACTTAAGCCATGGGAGATTGTGATTTACCCATGGTCACAAAGCTAATGAAAAGGGGCTAGGGTTTGATTTTAGGCTTTTTATTCCAAATCCAAGAGACTTTCTGTTACACATACTGCCTTTACTTAGTGATTTTATACTCTTATTCTTGAGCTAATGAGGTTGTAGGATTTCCCCTAAGCTCTGGTTTTCTCCCCTGTTTTTATCTCTCCATCCTTTGCCCTTGAATGCATTGTTAACTTGTACATCAAAGGTCAGGAGAGTGAGTCTATTCTAACCTAGTCTGCAAACCCACTTTCTATTCTTTCTAACTCATTTTTCCTTACCTGCTTTTCTCATCTTGTTTTTACAGCTGAATTACCTCCCACCTTATTAGATACTTACCTGCTACCCCTTCCTTGTCTTTATCCATTTTCTGCAGGTCGTATTGGAGCATATTTAACACCATATGCTTTCTCTGGGTGCCATTTTCAGTTGCATGACCTTATCCCCAGGTTGTTTCCTCCCAGTTCACAGAACTGGGGACATTCATACTTTATATTAATGTCTTTCAGACTTGGAGCCTAGTACTGAGAGCACGGAGGCAACTCCAAAAGAGAACATTCCAGGAGAAGAATCATCCCAGGGGGTGAAGGTAGAAACATTAAGAGGGGCGGATCTTTGCCACTCCACTCTTAGGGGATATGGGGAAAGAGAGAGCCAGAGAAAGAGGCAGCAGGTAAACAAGGAGAGTGGTGTGAGAAAAAGGACTTGGCATCAGAAGACTCAAAGTAGAGAGAAATGTTATAAATGTCACGAGTGTGAGCAAGCCTTCACTCACAACTCAAGCCTTGTTCAACACCAGAGGAGTCATACTGGGGAGAAGCCTTACAAATGTGATGAATGTGAGAAATCATTCTCTCGAAACTCAAGCCTTATCCTGCACCAGAGGATTCATACTGGAGAGAAGCCTTATAAATGTAATATATGTGGCAAAGCCTTCATTCAGAGTTCGACTCTTATTGCTCATCAAATGTTTCATACTGGAGAGAAGCCTTATAAGTGCTGTGAGTGTGTGAAGGCCTTCATTCAAAGGTCAGACCTTGTTAAGCACCAGAGGATTCATACTGGAGAGAAGCCTTATAAATGCAACGAATGTGGGAAAGCCTTCATTAAGAGCTCAACCCTGATTGTACATCAGATGATTCATACTGGAGAGAAGCCTTATACATGCAAGGAATGTGGGAAAGCCTTCATTCAGAGGTCAACCCTTATTGTACATCAAATGACTCATACTGGAGAGAAGCCTTATAAATGCAGTGAATGTGAGAAAGCCTTCACTCAGAAGTCTCACTTGGTCCAACATCTGAGAATTCATTCTGGAGAGAAGCCTTATAAGTGTTATGAATGTGGGAAAGTGTTCACTTACTCCTCACATGTTTTTCGGCATCAAAGAATTCATAATGGAGAAAAGGCTGAAAAATATAAAGAGTAAGAGATAGCATTAATTTGGAATTCAACACTTATTGGACATCTGCTGAATGATACTGGAAATTAGTCCCAGGAATAGAAAAGGCTGGGGATTGATTCAGATTTCAACCCTTGTGGAACACTTGAGAATTCATGCTGGAGAAAGAACATAAATGTAAAGTATATAAAAATTAATTTACTGAGCACTCAACCTTCATTGAATATCAGAGTATTCACATTGAATAGAATTTTATAAATACAAAGAATTCAGGGAAAGCTTTTAGTAAATACTCAAACTTTATTCATCATCAGTTGATTCATATTGAAGAAGTCTTATGAATGTCATGAATGTGAGAAAGCCTTCTGTGGCAGTTAGAGCCTTGTTAAACATCAGAAATAAATAAAGGAAAAAGCATTTGTTAAGTGTTTCTTATGTGACAGTAAACACTGTGCTAAGAGCAAATACGCAAATGAAGAAGATCGTTCTTGTTCCCAAGGATCTTTCAATTTATTTGGAGGTGGGAGCAAAGTTTTGCTGTCAAGAGGATGGAAAGGCCCACAATTCCAAAGTGTTCACCCATATTTACCAATGGCAAGGCACAGAAGTCATTAGCGTGTATTTGGGGACCCTTTCCCACAAAGAATGCTCCCAGTATTAGGAATAGTGCTGTGGACTTGATAAATTGTGAACAAGTAGTTCTTAAGGAAAGAAACCCAAGCTTTTTATAGCCATTTATAAATGCCCCCAATAATTAATCATTAGATAAATGTATATGAGGCAACTTTCTGGTTCAGCCATATACCATCAGATGGGTAAAGTTGACCAAGAAAAGGAAAATGACACATGTTGGATGGGCTGTGGGAAAACAGGCCCATGAATGCATTATTAGAGGAAGTAAGTGGTGAACTGGTGCAGACATTTAGGAAAGCTGTTTGGAACTGTGATTAAAAAAAAAAGTGACTTTGTTCTTGGCATTTACTCCAAAGACTTTATAAAAGAGAATGAGAAGGGACGCATAGATACAAGACTGTTTATGATGTTTCTTTTCATGGTGGCAGGAACGGAATCCTGAGGGAGTACCTGCAGGTGGAGAAGGGTTGAAAACAATTGTGGCGTATGGGTGTGATGGAATACTGTTTTGCTGAATGAAATGATGAAAGGCATGGTTTCTGAGAAACCTGAGAAGACCTATATGATCTGCAGTGTGGAGAGGGCAGAACCAGAAGAATTTATGCAACATCATTAAAAAAGGAATGATTTTGAAAGACTTGATAGCTCTGGTCAGTACAGTGAGCAGCCATGATTCTAGTTGATGAACTGGATGAAGAATGATGAAGAATGCTACCTTCCTCCTGACAGAGAGGTGTTATACTGAATTTGCAAAACAAGACAAGTATTTTTTAGAAAATTTTGTTTTTCTTTATAATGCATATTTATTAATCTCCCTTCCTCCCTCTCCCCCCCTTGTTTAGTGGGGAGAGGTGGGAGGGAAACAAAATTTCTAATGGAAAGAGGTTTCTAAAAAGGAAAGTGGGAATGAATCTAAGGGTCAGAGTGAAAAGAGGATTTTGGATTCTGATTAATTAGGGAGGAAGTGCAGGTTTAAGGTCCTGCCTAGAGGGGAAAGGGAGGGAAAGCATCAACAGAAAGACTGGAGGAGAAGTAATTGGGAAAAGGGGGAAAATGAGAGTCCTTGTGGTCACATGTTCTGAGACCATCCAGACATCCCTGGGATGGAATCTAGGACTTTTTGTCACTGGGGAGGTAGAAACATTGGAGGATTCATATTGGAGTGAATTCATAGAAAAGTAATAAATGTCTGAAAGATTTCTCACGCAATAAAAACCTTACTCATCAGAGAATTCATAATAGTGTGGGGGGTGTGTGTGTGTGTAGGACATGGGGTGGGGAACTAGCCACTTCTAACTTAGGTAAGTTAATGTATGCATATAAATATATATGCACTTGTTATCTTTCTGTAAGTAATATGATGCATTTTTTTGTTTCTTGATCCATTCTGTAGCTTTTACTTAATGAAGGAATTTAAACCATTAATACTTACTGTTATAACTAATAAATTGAACTCGTTGTCTGACATTTTCTTATTGATCATGTTGCCTGGAGAGAGTGAAAGCTATCTTAATCTGTCTTTTTCTATGACTGATGACCACGTAAAGACTTCATTCTGTGAGAATTTTTCCTTCTCACAATGACCTCCTATCCCTCCACCTCCTAGGTCCTCAATAGGCCAGGAGCCTCGAACTGCATATATTCTCGTCCTTTTAGTCTCAACACTTTGGTGAACTGATTTAACTCCCCCAATCCTCTACTCTTTAATTCTTTGCCCTCTTATCCTATTGCTGATCACACCTAGCCAAACACCAGCCCTGCACTATTCCTAGCTCCTTTACTCCTAAGAACATGCTGCTGAAAAGATCCAAGATACGATACTGATAGGGCCCTTTATAAATTTATGCTATCTCATCTCAACTGGACCCTTATTGAAGCCAAGCAATCTTTTTGTACTTCCAGGATGACCAAGTTGATCTGTTACCTCATGTTGGAGGTTGGAATGAAATTAAATGCTTATGGAAGCTCTGACAGTTAACAAAATGAGATTGATTTAGATTAGGGAAAAGACATTCAAGAAGGTTATTTATAGAGGACACCATATTGATTCAACTGAGTGTAGCTCTCCTGCCTCTATTGTCTATGGTGGTGTGTAGGCCAAGTCTCAGAGAGCAAATGGAATTTTTTGTAGCTTTTTGTATTTAGGATATCCGTGTAAGTAAGGATGATCACTTGATAGATCACTTTACCTCACTTATGCTTGATAACCTTTTTTAGGTAAGTGCATTGGAGTAACATTGGCGGGGGGGGGGGGGGAGCTCTGTTCTGATTAGTTGAGGGACTTAGTCATATCCTGTGGGACCTGTATCAAATTAGCAGGGTAGTGTGGATTCAGAGATTCATGTTTATGGATGCGTAAGGTGGAAGTCTTCAGTCAAGTTCCTAAGAAGGAAGCGTTGGGTGGTGGACAGATACTCTAATGGGTCTGTTTTCCTCAGTTCTCTGCTTCTTCTAATATGTCATCTGTATGGTCACCAAAGTGATTCTTCAGGGATCATAAATTTCCCTCTACAACCTGGTGAGAGATAGTATCCCGTGCTCTGGCAATTTACATTTTTGTTTTAAATTTTCTCATGAATACTCTTTTGGCTAGTCTTTCATCTTTTACACAAAGCATTCTCTACTCATGTCTTCTTCTGGTGCCTAATCATGGTATGGAGTTGAACTTGGGTACTGGAAGGCTTTGCAACGGGCATAATAGACTGGGAAGGGTTTTTCATCTGGCCTGGCAGTGTGTTCATGAGCCATATGTGCTCTCTGAAGATGAGCAGGATTCAGTTCAGAGAGGATAACCACCATTGGGTTGGCCACTGGGCAGTGACGACTTTTGGCTAACTGATGAAGCCCAGTTCCTGAAGTGTATAGGGATTACGATGAAGGAATCAGTGAAATGAATAAACAACTATTTATTGAGTCCCTGTTCTACACCAGCCACTGTAGTTGGCACTGGGGAGAGAAGTAAGATGGTCCTGCCTTATAGGGAGCATGCTTTCTAAAGGAGGAGGTGACATATATAAGGGAGGAAGCCATAGATGGAAAGTTTGGTTCCAGGGATGGTTAGAAGAGCCATGAGATTGTTGATGGATATACCCTACCAGGCTATGTAGCTGGAGGGACCTTCTGCATCAATGGAGTCATGAACCCTGGAAATAAAGGCAGAATCTAACCTGCCCACCCTGATTCTCTAGTCACCCATTGTCCCAGCAACATGGATTAAAGTTTCATTCTTCCCTCTATTACTTCTTTTGCTTTCCATATACCCAGTTCATGGAAAAGCATCATAGAATCATAGCACAGTGGATTTTATTCTGGACTTGTAAGTTAGGAGACACTTTGGATACACCATGTTGGGTGACGGGAGAGGCCTTTGGCAGGTGTTAATCTGCTTTGCTAGAGAGAGATTCCCTGTACCTCTCAAAGCACAAGTCCAGGCCTCTCCACAATTATTGCTGCTCTGGTTATTACACTAGAAAGAATCAGTGAACCAATAAATACTTAAGTACCTACTACACGCCAGGAATCTTAGTACCTACCATTCTGTTCCATTCGCTTCCATTGACTTAAGCTTCACTGTCCAAGTCATTGTAGTTGGTGTGCTTGGGCACAGGTGAACAACCCAGTCTCTGTCCTTCAGGAGCACATCATTTAAGTTGGGCAGTGGCGCAGTGCATAGAATGCTGGAGTCAGAAAGACTCATCTTTGTGAGTTCAGTTCTGAACTCAGACACTTACTAGCTGTGTGACCTTGGGCAGGTCACTTCACCCTGTTTGTCTCAGTTTCCTCATCTGTAAAATGAGCTAGAGAAGGAAATGGTAAACTACTCCAGTCTCTCTGCCAAGAAAACCCCAAATGGGGTCATGAAGAGTTGGACATGACTGTAGTGACTGAAGAAGAAAACAAAGACATAGAACAAACATAACCCCAGGGAAAATGTGGCACAAGTAACCTCTGAACAATGATCTGATATGGGCAGGGCAAGATTGCTTTCTTTATTTCTTTCTTTCATTAACCCCAGAACAGTTTTGTGACTCTCTGTGACATGTTTCAGTCTAACTATGCCTGTCTCTCAGAAATATGGTTGTTCCATTCTTGGTGTTGTTTTGTGAATAGGAAAATGAGTAACCCTTGTGCATCAGAAAGAACAGTGGGAGCTTCTGGACCTCCATTAAGGTCTTTGTCCATTAATACTGCTTTGTTTGGAAAACTCCCCCTAGTTCCTTGATTTCTTCTGTCTCACTAAAACTCCATTTTCTGAGAAGGTACAGATCTCACATTGCAATTGTATTTCCTTTCTTCTTTTTCCCCATGTGTGGCAGCTTTTGTCCTTCCTGTGTGGTAGTCTATAGCTTGGTACAGAGAGGATGTTTGGTGGAACAAGTTAGTTACAAACATAGAGAACCAAATAAACTCAGTAGCCTAATGTTCGATAAATCCCCAAACCTCAATTACTAGGGAAAAAATTCACCATTTATAAATATAGTGAATTTGGAAAAGCCTACATTCAAAGCTCAGCCAGGGGCAACCAGGGCTGTAGTTGTATCAGCAAACCCAGACTAAGCTTGGAAGCTTACAAAACTCAGACGTAGGAGGCATTGGTCATATTTCACCTTAGAACATGTGGCTTTAGGCAGCCTATGAGCTTTCTGGTTCCCAGTCTGAGCTATCCCTAAGATCACTGAAGAATATAGCAGTGCCCAAAGAAAGCAAGAACAAAGCGCAAATCTTCAGGAATTCAGAAGATAGAAAACAGCAACAGGAAAAAGACTCTTATCCTAAAAAGTTATAGTAAAAAGGATGCCCAAAGATCCCAAAGACGAGAATGACTCTTTATATTCCATATAAAAAGATTCCATATTCACGGAAAAACATGGCTTGGACATAGGTTCCACTGGAATTCCTGTAGGATTCCTATAGAAGTAGGGTTATTGTTATGTTAAAGAGTAAAAATTATTTAATAAATGTAATGAGAGTACTGGAGGGAAAGAAAAGAGAACTATGTATTAAAGACTTGTAGGAGAATTAAGAGCACAGCAAAAGAAAGATGAGACCTTACCCATGCAAACGAGAATGAACTGAACAGAAGGTAACGAACTCTGTGAGACAACAAGAAATATTAACAGTCGGAGCTTTAAGTTAGCAGCAGTAGTACTATCATTTTCGTTATACTGTCGTTGCCTGTCCACGAGATCTGAGTCTGTTAGCAGTTTGAGTTCTGTATTTCTATAGGGAGTATTTTGTATTTGAATCTGCACAAATAGTTTTTGTGTTCTGGTAGATTGATGTCCAGATATTTAATAAATGTTATAGCTATATTGAATTGAATTTCTGTTTCTGTTATTGGATTTTGGGTTTTCTCTTATTATATATTAAATTATCTTGGATTTTGTTCTTATTATACAGAAATACTGTTGATTTTTGTGGACTTGGTAGCCTGCAGTTTTGCTGAAGCTCTTGTCTTAATTAGTATCTTAGCTGATTCCCCAGATTTTCTGCGTAAGCTGTCATGCCATCAGCAGACAGGCATGGCTTTTTCTCTGCCTGTTACTATGCCGTTAATTCTTTGTTTTCTCTTGGTGTCATTGCTGGCATTTCTAGAACTGCATCATATAACAGTGGATGGAATGGGCATATTTACTTTATTCCTTTATTCCATTGCACATGATGTGTATTTTTGCTTTTAGGTACTTCATGTAATACCTTAAAAAGGTCCCCTTCTGTTTATTATGTATTATAGAATTTTTTTATATAAATAAGTTTTTTATTTTGGCAAAGGCTTTTTTCACATGTATTGAGATAATCATGTGGGTTGAGGCATTTTTATTTTTCAATGTGATTATTTTCCTGATGTTGAACCATCTTTACCTTGCATGAACTGCTGTTTCCTGACAAGATTTTACTTTTAAAATTTCAAATGATATTCTTTAGTGATCAGTCTATAGTTCTCCCTTGTTTTATCCTTCTCTGGTTTATTTATTGGGGCTATATTTGTCCCACAAAAGGTATCTCATAGAGTGCTTTCTTTCTCAATTTTGGGAATAATTTTGGTAGTTACGGTATTGTTTTTCAAAACTTATGGAATTCTCCTGCAAATCCATCAGGACCAGGAATTCTTTCTTTGATAGGTCCTTTAATAGCTAGCTCTATTTTGGTTACTGAGGGTGGATTATTTATGATCTCTATTTGTTTTTCTGTTGGTTTAGGCATTTTACATTTTTGATGGCATTTCTCTATTTATAGTCTTAGTGTTTTCAATATACTGTGCATAGTATTTGGTAATTATTTTAATTTCTTTTTTATTTTATTGTGATTTAACATTGTTCATTAGCTATTTTGTTCATAGTTCTGCCTTTATAAGCAGTGTAACTGTTTATCAGTTGTCTCTTGGATTTTGTTATTATTATGTAGAAAGGCTATTGATTGGAGTAGGGGGTGGTTTGTAGCCTGCAACTTTGCTGAAGTTGTTAATCACCTCATGTCGTCAGTAAATAGGGTTAGTTTTATATCCTGGTCTGTCTTTATGCTAGTAATTTTTTCTCATCTTACTGCCATTGCTACAGCTATATAAAATGATAGCAATGAGAGTGGGCAGCCTTGCTTTCACTCCTTTATTTGTTGGGAGACTTTCTACTGCATCCTCATTATATGTGATGCATATTTTTGGTTTGAAATAATACTTTTTAAAGATATCAAAGGAAACAATGAATACAAGGAAAGATTAAAGGGGGAATAACACTTCCAGATGTCAAACTGTGTTGTAAAGCAGCAGAAATTTTTAAAAAACCAATTTTTTTGGTATTGATTAAAAAATAGGTAGAGAACAGTAAAACACATGAGCAGAGGGAAAACTAGAAAAAATAGGACTCAGCCCAATGTTCTGTAAACCTGAAACCATAAAAGATGGAAAACTATAAAGCATTCTGTTGGAAATTAGGCTTAGATTGCAGTTTTACATCACCTTCCACAGTAAATCCAAAATATATGTGACATGAATATTACATATCATAGTAGGCAAAAATTTGAAGAGAAACAGATCATATACTTTTCACATCTGTGAATAGTAGACATATTCTTAATTATATAAGATATAGAAGCATTTACAAAAAAGTTTAGTATTCAAGTATTCAAGATGTATGGACAGTGTGTGTGTGTATGTGTGTATGTATGTGTAAGCAAAAGCTATTCCCCAGTATATGTGGTCAAAGAATATGAACTAATAGTTCTCAAAAGAATTGCAAACGATTAATAACCATAGAAAGAATGATCCATATAATAATAGAAATGTAAAATTGAAAACCCTTGAGGTTTTACCTTGCACCCAGAAAACTGGTAAAGATGGCAAAAGATAGAAATAGTCAAAATAGAGGTGTTGTGGGAAGATAGGCACACTAGCTTATTGTTGTTGTAGATCTATGAATCAGCACAATTAGTATAACCATTTGGGAAAATAAAGTGACTGAAACCTTCAAATATTTTAACCCAAAGTATCTGCTACTAGGTGTGTACCTCAGAAAGGTTATTGATAAGAAGAAAATACCTATATACACCAAAACGTTAATAGCAGCATTTTCAGTGGTAGCAAAGAACTGGAAATAAAGTAAATGCCCATCAGCTGGGAAATGACTAAACAAAGTAGGGTGCATAAATATCGTGGAATGTTACTGTATTATAAAAGATGACCAGTATTGGATGCAGAGGAGCATGGAGAGATGGGAACTGATACAGACCAAAGTGAGCATTGTCAGGAAAACAGCATGTACTGCAGTAGTGTCAATGAAAAGTACAGTAATCACAAAATAATCCAAAGTGAAAATTACGGAATTATGCATGACACGCACGGTCCCGACAAGAGAGATGAGTGCCTGTACCCTACTCCTTTGCACAGTTGGGAGGCCCATGGGTGTGGACGTTTGCTCATGTTTTGGGACTTATTCCAATATATTGATTGGTTTTGCTGATATCTTTGCTTTTTATTTTTTTCTTTAAGATATTATATTATAACATGGAGTGGCTTTCTGGGAGAGGAGGAAGGAAGGATATTGGGAAAAACTTGGGCAATGTAAAAATAAGATATCAAAACTTTATAGAAGTCAAAAGATGGGAAAAATAGAAGAAAATGTCAGATATCTTGCATTATAAGCATTGGACCTGAAAAACATAAGGTTGAGATCATTTAAGAATTATTGGACCACCTGAAACCTATGACAGGAAAAAAAAGAGCCTAGACATCATGTTTCAAGAAATCACAAAAGAAAACAGCATAGATTCTAAAAACCAGAGGCAATATGAAAATGGAATCCACTTGTCATCTTCTGAAAGAAATTCCTAAATAAAAGCTTCCAGAAATGTTATAGCCAAAATCCAGAACATCAAGAAAGAAAGAATTCAAGTACAGAGAAGCCACAGTCAGGACCACACAAGATTTAGCAGCCACAACTTAAAGGATCAAGGAACTTGGAAGATGATATTGCAAAAGGCAAAAAGAAAGGTTGAAGGAAAGAAAAGGCTTACAGCAAAGAATAACTTACCCAGCAAAACTCAGTAAAATCTTACTGGGGGGCAGTAGGGTAGGAGGGAAGTGGACTTTTAATGAAATAGAAGACTTCCAAGTATTCCTGATGAAAAGACCAGAACTGAGTAGAAACTTTGAAATTCAGACACAGGAGTCAAGAGAAACATAAAAAGGTAAATAAAAGCAAGCAATCAGAATGCATTATACAAAAATGAAATGTTTACATTCTTATAGAGGAAGGTGATATAAATATCATCAGAGGTAACAGATGGAATCAGAGAAGACGGAGGGCCTGGGAGTCACGTTTCTTTTGGTGTTATTTAATAAGGAAGGAAAGTGAGGAAAAGATGTTAGTGGGGAGGGAAAGAAGAAAGGGTAGGGAGAGTGGGAAATGTTTGAACCTCATTTTAATCTGTACCGGTCAAAGTAGGAAAGAATGCACACAAAGTCAGATGCAGAAATGCATTTCACTCAACCAGGAAACAAGAAGGAGAAAGGAGGGAAGAGGGGAAAATAAGAAAGAGGTTAGATTGAGTTAAAGGTTATTCGTAACCAAAACACTCTCACCCCAGAGAGTGAATCACAAGAAGGGTTTACAAGGGAAAAAAGGAAAGGTAAGAATCTGTGACTAGAACCTGGGCAAGTGAAAGAGAAGAAAGGAAGTGAGCTAAAGTGATACTGTTAGGCATAGAGCATTGGCTCTGAGCATGCTTCTTTGTAAAAAGAAAATGGGAAAAAAAGAGGAAAAAGTGTAAGAGAATAGGATAGATCTATACAGTTAATGAGCATGATTATCAATATGAAAGGGATTAATTCATCCATAAGATAGAAGATAGTTTAAAAAGCAGAATTCAACCATTGGTTATTTTCAGAAAACATACGTAAAACATAAAAAACGGACACAGTTTAAATAAGGAGCTAGAGCAAAACTGTTATATTTCAATTGAAGTAAAAAAAACCAGTGGTAGTAATCTTGACTTGCAAAAGACTATAGCATAAATAGATTTAACCTAAAAGAGATAAAGAAGGGAAACTAAATCTTGCTAAAGAGTGACATGAAAGATAAATTAATATCAGTCCTTAACATGTAAACTTCTAATGGCATTGTGTCTCAATATTTAAAAGGAGAAATAGAATGCAGAGCTATAGGAGTTAGATGCCTCACTGTATCCCTTTTCAGAATTAGACAAATTTGACAAAAACCAGAAAATTTAAAGACCTGAATAGAATTTTAGTAAAGTTAGATATGTTAGATATGCTAGACCTCTGACCATAATTGAATGGGAATAGAAGGGAGTATAAATGCTTCCATGCTACCTTTACAAAATCTGACCATATATCAGAGAATAAAAACCTCAGAAACTAATGCAGCAAAGCAAAAATATTAGATGTATTTTACTGACCACAGTGCAATAAAAGTCATGTTCAGTACAGTCACTAAATAAAAGATTAAAACTTAAAGACTAATAACTTAATACCAAGAATTAGTGGTTCAAAAAACAAATCATAGAAACAATAGATGCTTTCCTTAACAACAGTGACAACAATCAGACAGTGTGCTAAAGTTTGATTTTTAAGATTTTCATCAATAACAGAAAAAACAGAGCAAGAAAATGGGCATGTAACTAAAAAAATTAGAAAACCCGTTAATTGAAATCAGTTAGACACCAGATTAGAGATGTTGAAAGATCAAAAAAGAGATTAATAAAATTGAAAATAAAAAAGCTCATTTAATTAATACGTGAAACTTAGTTTTTTTTATAAAATGAGTGTAAGTTATTGGTATCTAAATGGAAAAAAGTAGAATTCACAACAAATGAAACAAAGGAAATTGTTAGCAATTATTTTGTCCAAATATATATACCAATAAAACTGATATCCTAATGAAATGGCTGAATATTTATAAAAAATATTCAAGAGATCCCAATCAAGAGAATAGGAAATAGAGAATTTAAAGTTTAAATTAAAAAAAAACCCTCAGAAAAAGAAATTGAATAAGTTTTGAATGAGCTCCCTAAAGGGGGTAGTGGGAAGGCCTTTAGGACAAAAGGGATTTATAAAATAATTCCATCAAACATTCCCAGTACAATTAATACTAGTATTACATAAACTCTTTGAAAAATAGTAAAAGGATACTACTAAATGGCTTCTATGATACAAATATAATCTGGAAACCTACCCAGACAAGAGAAAGTCACAAATAGAGAAAGGAAAATATAGGTTAATATCTGTAATGAATATTGACAAATTTTAAAGAAGCTGTTAGCAAGAAGACTACAACAACATGTCATTAAGATTATACTCTTTGACTGGGTTGAATCTATACCAGAAATTCAGGATTAGTTCAATATTAGAAATTTTCCAAACCATCAATAACAGGCAGCATAAATAATAAAACAACAAAAACCATAAGATCATATCAGCAAGTGGAGAGGCTCTGTGGAGCCGCCGTGATCTCAGTGAATAGAGCGGGGTAGGTGCGCTCTTCAGAAAAATCATTTTGTCAGCTGAGGAGAGGGTGAATCGGAGTGGAGGAGAAGTGATAGAGAGTGAATACTTCAAGCGCCTTAGCGAGGCCTGTGGCTGAGTCAGGGAGAGAAGGGGATATGTAGGTGGGGTGTTATAAAGGTAGAAATGACACAGTTTGACAAGAGGGAGGATTTGAGGGAAAAGATAATGAATTTTCCGAGTTGAGAGACACAGGAGATTAGACTACAAGTCCTTTCTTGAGACCATGTGGTCTCACATGCTAGCATTTTGTCCTGAAAGTTGCTCGGAGGACTTGCCTCAGAATAGGTAAGAAGTAGAAGCATAAGACCTTGGTCAGGAGTCAGGGTTGCCTTGCTTGTCTTGTAGAAGATCCTGAGGGGATCTTGCCCACAAAGGGCATCAAATTATTAGCAGTGGTTCTGGATCTGGATCCCACTGAAGCTAGAGAATAACTTCTGATTCCTGGACTGGAAAGAGGAACCCTATTGGAGGCTCATAGACTTGGGTTCTGATTCCAGGAAGTTTCCCCAATCCAGGCTCTTCTTCACATATCTTCCCTTTTCTCCATCCTTTGTCCTTAAATTATTGTCTCATAACAGAGTAGGAATGCTGTCCTAATCTATTTTTATGAAAAGTTCACATTCCATTCTTCTGGATTAAAAGTGTCAAACTTTAGCCTGCTAGTGGCTACAGAATTTGTGAGTGCAGCCCAACTCAGACTAAAATGTGATTGGGAAATGTTCAGCAAACTAAATAAAAATATACTGTAACACCTGTTATTTTTATGGTTTATGGTATGTGTTGACTATATTGACCTCTGTATTCAACATATACACATTCATCTATTCCTTTCTTACTTTTTTAGATGCTTCTTACCTTTGATCCTGAACTTTCCAGAGTGTCAGGACATATTTAAGAATGCTCAACATTATGCTCATTCAATCTCTGGGCACCATTTTTGGTTGCATTATCCCATCTTACTTTTTTTCTTTTTCCTAGCTCAGAGAATGAGGGAATTCACCATTTTTCTTAATCTTTT
This sequence comes from Notamacropus eugenii, assembly GCF_028372415.1. NCBI lineage: Eukaryota > Metazoa > Chordata > Mammalia > Diprotodontia > Macropodidae > Notamacropus > Notamacropus eugenii. The sequence continues at coordinate 28,043,067 of NC_092876.1, forward strand.
TCAGACTTGGAAGCTATGACTGAGACCACAGATACAACCCCAAAAGAGAACTTTCCAGGAGACCAGTCATTCCATGGGGTAAAAGTAGAAAAACTCAGAGGGGGCAAACGGTGCCACTCCACTTTGGAGAACTGTAGGGAAAGTGAAAGCCATAAAAAGAGGCAACAGTCAAAACAGGAGAGTGATGTGAGAAAAATGACTAAACGTCGGAAGATTCACACCAAAGAGAAAAGTTATAAATGTAATGAATGTGGGCAAGGATTTACTCACAATTCAAGCCTCATTGTACATCAGAGAATTCATACAGGAGAGAAGCCTTATAAGTGCAATGAATGCGGAAAAGCATTTATTCGCAGCTCAGTTCTTAGAATACATCAAAGGATTCATACTGGAGAGAAGCCTTATAAATGCAATCAATGTGGGAAAGCCTTCATTCAGAAGTCAAACCTTATTTTACATCGGAGGATTCATACTGGAGAGAAGCCTTACAAATGTAATCACTGTGGGAAGTCCTTCATTCAGAGCTCAGACCTCATTGTACACCAGAATGTTAGTACTGAGGAGAAGCCTTATAAATGCAATGAATGTGGAAAATCCTTCATTCTGAGTTCAACCCTTATTGTTCATCAGAGGAGTCATACTGGAGAGAAGCCTTTTACATGTAATGAATGTGGGAAAACATTCATTCAGAAATCAGACCTTGTTAAGCACCAGAGGATTCATACTGGAGAGAGGCCTTATAAGTGCAATGAATGTGGGAAAGCCTTCATTGAAAGTTCTACTCTCATTGTACATCAGAGGATTCACACTGGAGAGAAGCCTTATACATGTATTGAGTGTGGCAAAGCATTCACTCGAAATTCCTACCTGCATCAACATCAGAGGGTACATACTGGAGAGAGGCCTTTTAAATGTAATGAATGTGGGAAAACCTTCGCTCGAAATTCAAGCCTTGTTGTACACAAGAAGGTCCATACTGGAGAAAAAAGCCCTAAAATGGAATGAATGTAGGAAACTTCATTCAGAATTCAACCATTATTGAACATTAGATGTTTCATACTTGATAGAAGTCTTATAAATATAATGAATGTGGGAATGCCTTCATTCAAAGGTCAGATCTCATTAAGCACCAGAGGAGTCATTTTGGAAAGAAGCCTTACTAATCCAGCAAGTATGGAAATTCCTTCATTGAGAGTTTCAAATGCATACATCAGAGGATACATACAGGAGAGAAGCCTTACGAGTGTAATGACTGTGGCAAGGCATTTTCCAACTCTTGACTTTTTTCTGCATCAGAGAATTCCTGGAGAGAAATCCTTGTTGTATGTGAGCTGAGGCATATTAGAGTGGAGGCTCACAAATGTAAATGATTTGGGAAAGCATTCACTCAGAGTCCAGTGCTTATTATATTTCTGAGAATTCATACTGCAGAGAATATTCATAAATACAAAGAAGGAGAAAAACAGCTTACTGAGAACTCAGCCTTGATGAGACATCAGAATATTCATAGTGGATAGAATCTTATAAATGCAATTTATGTGGGAAATCCTTGTTTGGTGTTAACCATGAGAGGATTCTTACTGGAAAATTACTTTATAAATGTATGAAATGTAGGAAAGTGTTCAGTAATTTCTCATACTTTATTCAGTAACAACTGATTCATAAGGGATTGAAGACTTCCAAAGTCATTTATAGAGGGCTGATTACGTGCCAAGTACTTTGCTAAATTTGGGGGATACAAATAGGAAAAGGAGCCAGTCTGCCCAAAGAGCTTGAAGCTGATGTGTAAAAACAATCCATATAAAAGGATTGAGATTCAAGGAGGATGGCAAGGCTTAGAGGTCCTCACTGTTCAACTGTAGGGCCAGTGTCGAAGCCTAGTATTTTCTAGCATGAATTTGAGGGTCTTTCCTGCAGACACTTTCCACCGGTGGTAGGAATAGGGTTGTGGAATTGATAAATGATCAGTGAATGAAAGCATTAGGGTAAGGGAGAAGTTGAATGAAGAAAATGTCTTTGTATCAGGTTTCTCAAATAAGAATTTGGTATTCAAGATGTAGAATTTCCCTATGGTTTATTTCCCCCCAAATAAGTTTCACACTCTTTGAGCAGAAATTGGCTTCTTTTTTTTATCTGTATCCCTGGCACTTAGTGCAGTGCGTAGCCCATAGCTCTCCATAAATTATCATGTTGTCTGTACACCCACAGAGTATTCCAAAGGTTTTAGTGTGGTTTTAAGCTATTAAAGCCATTTCCCCAATACAATTGCAATGTGACAGTATTGTTTTTGATTTTTGACCAATTCTTTAACTTTGTCATTTAGTGATGGTATTAAAGTTGTCAACATTTATTGTTAATCAATAAATTCATTTTGACTTCTGACATTTTCTTACTGACCAAGTGAAATTTATCTTAATCTTTTATAGCCATCGACTCCATGATTTGATTTTCTGGTCAAAATACTTTTTTATTCTATTTTCCTCTCTGCCTGATGACCCCTCAGATCTTACGCTTCATTCTCATGTGCCTCCTGTCCCTTAACCTCCCTGTTCATCTGTGATCCCTTGTGCTTGCACTACCTACACACCCTCCCCTCCCCTCCCGTCCCCTCCCCTCCCCTCCCCTTCCCTCCCTTTCTCATCCCCTTGGGAAACCATTTCAGTTCCCCGTAATCCTCTTCCCTTGAATCTCTTGTCATGATGACAGTCACAGTATGTCACAGCCTAACCTTAGATTGCTCCCACCATTTAACTCCTTGACTCTTACTAGTATGCTGCTGAATAGAGCTGAAGAAAACGAAGACACTGTACTAAATAGGTTCATTACAAATTTAGGCTATATCTTCTCAAATGGGAATTCAGTACAGCAAGGCCATCTTTCTGTTCCTCTGTAGGAGGCCAGAGCAGATTGAGCTGGTCTGTTGCTTCAGTTCAAGATTGGAACAAAATGAAATGCTTATGGAAATTCCAACAGGTAAAAAAAAGAAATTTATGTAACATGGTTTTACTCCCCCTCCAAACCTCACCCAACTTTCTCTGATATCTTAAAGGATTAGGTCTCTTGTCTACCATTGGATTGAGACCCCATTCATTGTATTCTAACCCTTTATAGGAGGTCAGTGGCCAGCACCTCAGCTCCATTTAGCAGCTTACCTCAAATCAGTTTTTACAAAGGCCTTATCACTTCAAAGATATGCCCAAAACAAACAGACTCTCCATACCATTTCAGTCAGAAATGGGGACTGAGGCTCATTGTTTAACTCACATTTAACTCAGCATTAATCCTCTTGAGGCCAAATCCAAAGCTCCCCTAGCCTGGTGTTCTAGGATCTTGGCTTCTCAGAGCTTCCCTCCTGGATGGACTACAACATTTGTTCTGGAATTCTAAGCTCCAGAAGCTCTGTGGACTAAACTGAGTCAGGGATGCCCTTGCATGAACCTGGAACTGAAAAGAATAACCAAACCAAACCAAAACCCTGTCCTGTTTTTTGGGATCCCATGACTTAGGTGGGGGTGGGAGTAGGGAGGTGGGCCTCAGACCCTCCCTCATGTGATGTCACCTGTGCTGGGAGTGGATAAATCTTTCCCTCTCGTGTGACTGTTGGAAACAAAGAGACTGTGGCTAGTCAAGTTGTTTGAGAAACTCAGTTCTGGCTACACAGCCCATGGAAGGAGTCTGCCTCCAGTCCCCATGGTTGTCCAGTGCAGAACATCCCCATGTGCACTGGTTCTCCCGACTTTCTCTGAGAAGCGGGTACCCAGGATCTTCCATGTGTGTGCCTCCATCGTAGGTGATCTAGACATGTTTGATAAACCCCGAATACACAGCCACAGCAAAGGAAAGGTACTCCAATACAGAGGACAGCTGATGGATCCCACTAAGTGTGGCCTCTTTTTTGCTAGGAGGCAAGTAGGATCTCATCCAAGCTGCTCATGGCTTAGCAGGCTCAGGATATTAGTTGTATGTTTCACTCAGACCTGAAGCCTTTTCCAGGTTAAGTGTATTTGGGCATGAAATCAGCTAAGTGGTTGAAGGACTTGTCATACCCTCTGAGACTTCTACAAACCAGCTCTCTCATTCCGATTCCTAGATGCTTAGGATGGAAGCTTCCAATCAAAGCCCTAAGAAGCACTTGCTGGAGTGGTAGTGGTAGGAGGGCCAGGAGGCCAGCCAACCTCTGTCTTCACCTGGAATTAAATGACCATCACGTAGCTCAAGCCCTCATTGCTTTCTTCCTGCTTCATGGGATAGCTTCTTTTTTATACTTAATTTTCTTTTTTAAAAAATGAATGAAAATCACATCTCCCAACCCCATTGAAAAAATAATTCTGACAAATAAGCATAGTCAATCAAAAGAAAGTACTGCGGTGGCTATGTCCGGTGTGGTGTGTGCATGTCTCATTTTGAACCTTGAGTTTGTCCCCCCTCTGTTAGGAGGTACGTAGCATGTTTCATCAGGAGTCCTCTGGAATTGCGGTTGGTCATTGTGTTAATCTGAGTTCTTAAGTCTTTCAAAGTTGTTTGTCTTTACCATAAAATACAAAATTGTTCTAGTTCTCACTTTAGTTGATGTAAGTTGAGAAAAATCTTCCCAAATTTCTCTGAAACCAGTCCCTTCTTCATAGAGCCAGGAGTATGTTGGCAAATGTTTTAACAACTAGCTCTCAGAAAAATAAGCGTGTGATCTGCATGATTTCCATTTTCTGTCATGTCTAGACAACCAGCAAAAGAATAAATTAGTTCTGTTTTGTAACCTTTACAGCTTTCTGAGGGGTAAATGCTTATGCTGAAATTTTAAATCAGCTTTGGAGACCCAGTTCAGGCTAGCCCTAGCACATTCTTACAACAGTACAATAGAACTGTGTCACATCCAGAGACCATAATTTGTTCATACATTTCCAGATTGGTGAACACATCTTTAATTTCCAGTTCTTTGCCACCACCAAAAGAGCTGCTAGAAATATTTTTGTATATATGGTTCCTCCTTTATTTGATCTCTTCAAAATGTAGACTTCGTATTACTAGATTTTAAATATTTTTTGGATATAGTTCCAGATGCTTTGCAGAATAGCTGCACTAGTTAACAGCTCCGTCCACCAACAACAATTCATTTATGTACCATTTGTCATTTTCCTTTTTTGTCAACTTTGCCAAAAAAGTGGGAGGTGAGGTAGAGCCTCACTTGATTTAATTTTCATTTCTCTAATTACTAATTTGGAGGAATTTTTTTTATGAGGCTGTTGGGATCTTGGATTCTTTTCCTCTGAAAATTGCCTGTTCTTATTAAGCAACTTCCTTCTGCTCCCATGCCTTTCCTTCCCTTTCCATTGCCCAGAGTCCAATTCCAGGTTCTTTCTCCTCCTCTTCTCCAATCCCTCTTTATAAGCCAACTTCTATGCTTATACTTGGTTTAATTTAGAACTAATCTTTCCCTTAATCCACTCTCCCTTTTATTTCTCTTCTCACTTCTCCCCTTTTACTGCTGTTTCCGTTGGATGAAATGCAGTTCTGCACCCAACCGCCTGAGTGTGTATGTGTGTGTGTAAAATTTCTCTTTTGACCAGTTTAGGGTGAAAGTGTGGTTCAAGTGTTACTTCCCTCACCCCTTTTTCCTTGAATGTATAGTCTTCTACTTGAATACTCCAGTGGTGTGAAATAATTTCCCCCTACTTTCTCTCCTTTTCCCTAACATCTTCCTTCTCTCCTACCTTTCCTTTCTTCTTTTTAAGATTATTAAAACATAAAAGACTCATCATCAGGCCCTGTGTCTTAGATTCCTGGATGATTATAGTGTTCTCAGGGGACACACTATCACCTCTCTAAATTAGAATACAAACAGGTTTTTTGTTTTATTTTTTAATTTTTTTTGCTCATATTTGCCCTTTTATGTTTCTTCTGACTTTTTTGTATTTCAGAGTTTCTATGCAGCTTTTCTTTTTATCAAGGATGCTTGGAAGTCCTCCATTTCTTTAAAAGTCTCTTCCCCTTCATCCTCCATGAAATTATACTGTTTTGATGGATACTATTCTTAGTTGAAAGCCTATGTCTTTTGCCTTCTAGAATTTATCATAAGTTCTTTACATCTTCAAAGTGTTGTTGTTCAGTTGTGTCCAACTCTACATGGTCCCATGAACTTTTTCCATAGGGTTTTTTTGGCAAAGATATTGGAATTGGTTTGCCATTTCTTTCTCCAGTGTCCCCATTTTACAGATGAGTTAAACTGAGATAAAACAGGGTTAAGTGACTTACCTAGGGTCATACAGCTATAGAGTGTCTGAGGTCAGATTTGAACTCATGAAGAGGAGTCTTCCTGACTCCAGATTTGGCAGTCTATCCACTGTACCACGTAGCTGCTTGTCTTTTGTTGTTTAGTCATTTTTCAGTCATGTTTGACTCTTTGTGACCCCATTGGGGGTTTTCTTGGCAAAGATGCTAGAGTGATTTGCTATTTCCTTCTCCAGCTCATTTTAGTAAACTGAGGCAAACAAGATGAAGTGACTTGCCCAGGGTCACACAGCTAGGAAGTGTCTGAGGCTGGATTTGAGTTCAGGTCTTCCTGACTCTAGGTCTAGGACTTTATCCACTGTGCCACCCAGGTGCTCCCAAAATGTTTACTGACTATTTATTGACTACCTGAGGACCTGAAAGCCTCGGGGAGAAGAATGAGCTGTGAATTGGCAGGGTAGAAATTTGGAGTTAGTCAGAACGTCTGGGTCAGCACTGATGTTCAGCCACCCAAGAAACCTCGGGTGGAATCCCAACAGGCTTTTTAGTGATGAGGCGTGCATTCCATAGAGCTCCTGAAAGCCCCTTCCTCACCGTATCTCATTTGATGCTCACAAAACAACTATGAGGGAAGTACTACAATATATCTCACTTTTGCAGTGAAGAAATTGGCCCTCAAATATGCCCTGACTTCATATTTTATTAGGACCTGTCTCTGTGGATGCTTTCTTTCCCTTTTTTCCACATCTCATATTGTCCTTATCCTATAGCAAATAGAGCTCTGGACCTGGAGCCAGGAAGACCTGAGTTCAAATCCAGCCTCAGTTAACTTTTTAGCGGGATGTGCCTAGTAAGTGATTCTACCTCTGTCTGACTCATTTTCCTCACCTGTAAAATGGGGATAGTAATAAATAGCTCCAGAGCTGTTGTGAAGATAAAATGAGATACTTGTAAAGCACTTAGCACAGCATCTGGCACATAGTAAGTCCTTAATAAATGTCTGTTTCCTTTTCCTTATATCATCCCCAGCTCCGTTCTCCTTTACTAAGGAATTGATCTTTTTTTTTTTGCCAAGGGGACCTCCCTTCTTCCCCGCCTCCAAATCTTAATCTGGTCCCTCCAGATCTTTTCCAGGACATTGGCCCCATTTCATGACTAAACCACAAGCTATCTACATTCACTGACTTAATTTCTTCTTCTTTCAATCTCTTATGTTCTATGATTAAGGAAATATATGGTTCGGATTTGCACCTATAATAAGACACACTTGAGAAGAAGAAGCTGGATATTTTGTTGATTTACAGAAAAGGCAAATGCGTGAACAGTTTAGAGCTGTAGCGGCAATAATTAATATGTCCTGATACTAATATAATTATAGCAATACTAATATAGATATAGGAGGAAATAGAAAAACATCACCAATGCAGGGAGGCACCAACTCCTGAACTTTCTCAGCTGGGGAATCCCGGGATACAGCTTTCAGGGTCTAAATTGGGAGCAAGGTGTTGCAGGCAGAGCGTCCTCTCCATGGGTGAGATTCCAAAGTTCTCCTCAGAACAGAGACATAACAAACCCTTCCAAACAAAGAAGGCTGACTGCCAACAAAGAGGCGATGGAGTACGTATACGATGTTCATCCTTGGAGAACTGGCTAGGTTCTCAAGGCATCAGATGTTCCATGTTTGTGTGGGATTGATCATGTCTTCAAGATCTGAGTTCACTTGGGGGACACAACAGCCTGTGTGCAGGGCCTGCACTGAAATACGGAAAAACTTCTAAGTCCATTTACCATTCATTCGGCCTTAAGTTCTGACATGTTGATAGTGTAGGCTGTTGAAACTTTAGGGGTCAATTTAGTGTATGTATTTTTCATTTGGAAAAACATAACAATTACATAATATAATAAGCACAGTAGTAAAAATTAACATGGAGTGCGCTATTAGAGAAAAATATTTCTGCACGGAAGGGAATCTAAATAAAAAGTCATACCAATGATGCTTGGTGTCAGAAGTTACTGAGAGGCCTCTATTAATTTCCTGGCAACTATATGAGTTTGTATTTGATGTTCATCAAGAGCTCTTTGGTTTTTCTCTAATAGTTGCTGCAATTCAACAGAAGAATTTAATATAGAAATTAAAAGTTCCAAAGATAAATAAATACACATAGGGTAGAGGTAATAGTTTGGGTACCCAAGACAGAATAACATCATCCACTATCAGGGGAAAAATAGAAATCATCACCCTGCCAATGGAGAAAGCTCACATTTTGTGTACAACCAGCAAATGGGGCTACTTGCCCTACAGAGTTCAAGTCAGTTTGATTGTTAGAGACTAGGCAGACAGATTGAACAGATACTTCATGTAATGTAGAGAAATTGGACATAGGATATAGAGTAAGATCACATAGATTAGAGGAATGCCTTAATAGACGGGGCTCCAACTGTCGCATGACCATTTCACATACAAGTCCACGATTACAATTTGTGCAGTCAGCTAAAGTATGAGTAATATTATTTAGATCTACATATTGTACATTACTATGAGGCAAAGCAAAATAAGAGTGTAAAATAAAAGGAATAACATGAAAAGTGCATACGGACCTGACTTTATAATGAATTAGTGTGCCAGTGCACGAGCCGTTATCACATTTGGGACACAATACTGTGTTAGATACCCAATAATCTTGAGGTATAAAATCTTTAAACACTGCTTCCCATAATTGGGAGTCTCCGAATAATAACAACCTCCAGGCATTTTCTTTTTGTATTATTAAAAAAGTTTAAGGAAGTAATGTTCAGTAGTATAGAATTAGTTTCTGGTACATTCCACTGAGAACAATTCAATATGGCTTGATGTATAACAGCTATCTTAGAAGACGGGTGAGTAAAAGGCATAGGTTTTATACAGCAGGAGACATTTACTAATGTTTGCATCTCAAATTCACAGGAAAATTATTAAAGAGAACAGCAAATATGGGTGCTGGGGCTCACCAGAATGTTGATTCATTACTTGAAATAGTCCAGTTAGCCACATTACAGTGTTGATTTGCTGGGCAGTTGTAATTGCCTTGTGTACATGAGGAAGTAGAGTTCTCCACCTTAGCTGAACGAGTTTTGAAGATGGGACTATTTTTGCTCTGGGTATCCAGGAAAAATTTTCTGAGATGGTGTACAGCAATAACCATATGCCTAAAAAATACTTTATTCACGTAAAAAGACATGTGTTAATGGAACAACATATAAGGCATTATCTCCTGAGTAACAAACCAGCACTGTATTATTCTTTTTCTTCAGCTACGATTTCCACATCCTTAGGTCAGTCTGTAGGTTTATTTTTAACCCATGTCTTTGAGCCAGTTGTCATATTGGTAGTACCAAATCCTCCCCTCCTGGTATCAGAAGATTCAGGTGTATGAACCTTGACCCATTCAGGAATCTGGCAAGGGATAATAACTAGTTGGGCAACTCTCTTTCCTTCTGTTGTATGATAAGTTTCAGTATCCAGATTTTGCAAAATTATTTTAATTTCTCCAGCATAGTCAGAGTCAATTACTCCTCCTACTACATGTACTCCTAACACAGCTAAGCTTCATCAGGATAATATCTGCCCATAATGGCAGTATTTTGAGGCTAGGGAGAAATGTGATTCCAGAATTAGGGCCCAAGTACATGCACCCAAGCACCCCATCATTCCCCCCTTAAACAAATGGGACCCAGAATCTTTCTGGGGTAAGGGATGAAGGTCTTAGATTCTGAAACTGCTTCATGCTGAGATTGGATGTAGAGCTGTCTCTGCCTTGAGGGGTCCCATTCAGGAGGTGGGCTCTTTAGTCAGTATCAGGAACGTGGTCCAGACGGTGATGTGTAATGATCTTAGCCAGAACAGTCACCTGCAAGCAGAGGGCGCTAAACCTGGAGGAGACATCTGGCAAGGAGGTTAAGCAAACAAAAGCCAAAAAATGACCAGAAGGGGTTAAGTATGGGTTGGTATCCTTTAGATGGGACCATCTCAAATCTGATTGGGCTACTCATTATCAAATCAAGTGACATCATTTTTCCGTCTTTTGAAAATATTTCCCCACACTCTCTCAACATACTTAAACCATCTGAGACTGGTACAAAGGTATCCAGAGCAACTATCTGGAGATAGGAGGGGCTTGGATGACCCCCATTCATCCCAAACCTTCTTATCTGCCTTCCATATTTTCAGTCAATCCTTTATTTATCTTTCAAAATCTCTTGAACCCACTATTCAGACTGCTTCATTTTTCTTCATATTTCTACCATAGACAAGATAGCTCACAAGTTATTGCTCTTCACTAGCATAGCTGTATTGCCTTAAACAAAAGAGGTTTCTAACTTGAAGCTCACAGCTTAGTAGATGTACATTGTTGTTTCAGACTTGTTTATCTTTTTCTGATTATATTCACTCTGGAAGGAAGACTTTAGAAATTAAGTTGTTGTTGCTTACATATGATAAGTTCAAGAACTAATTTTAACTCTTGTTTAGGCTATGGGATGACTACAAATTCTGATCAAAATAGCAAAATCTTTTCTGCTTTGTAGATAATTACATATTAATTTAGCAATACATTATCTTGAAAATGAAAATTTAGTAGGCCTTACAGGAGAGATTTAAAAAAAAAAAACATTTCTTCTAAAAGTATTTCCTTTTCTTTTTTAAAAAACAGTTTAAATTTTATCCTGATGTTAAGAGAGTCACTAAACTTTTATAAAGAAAATTAATTGAAACCTTTTGAAATGATAACTCTTTTCACTTTGAAGCAAAAATAAAACTTTAAAATTGGAGTTCATTAAAGCTGAGTTATTTAAAAATGTCCTTAAGTAATTCATATGAATTCCCAAAGTATTACAAACAAAATTCTTAGGTATTGCAGAATTCCTGGATATCACAAAATGTTTTAGTCAAAAAGGTGCAATGGAATCTCACGTTGGTAACAGTAAGAGACTGATCACAGAAACACACTACTGCTTTTAAAATCCTTTTAAACAAGGGGAACATCTTAAGATGGGTCTTGAGTAGTTTACATAAATTTCTGCACATGTTCTAATTTTAGATAAAAAATAATATTTGATTTTCCAGTAAGATTACACGAGAGCTCACGTTTACTGACTACTTGCTCTGTTCATAGAAATTTGCTATAGAAGGAAAAAAGCAGGGACATGTGACATACCATATGTGACAGGATAAAACATCCTTGACTCTGTTTGAATTCAGATGAGTGAAATTCTCCAGTCATGTAGTATCTCTTTCATAGCCAGACTCGGGAATAGTCAGGTGGGAAACATTCCTTTCAAAAGGAACACGATGGGGAAACTGAGCCAGGGGGATCTCATCCTAGATTGAGGCTAGAATTGTCTCCTCGGCCTTTCCTTTCCAAATACAAACTTCACCTGTTAACAGTAAAGGATCACATTCCCTCTGAGTAACTTGTGGCATTTCTCTCAGATACTGATTTAATGCAGACAACCAAATTCAAACTCAAAACAAAAATAGTTATGGTCCCAAATGCCTTTCAGCTTAAACAGCAAATTTCATCAATCACAGTTTAGAGCCAGATACAATTCCTCCTTTTTTTTTTTTATGGAGTTGCAATAAATAATTAAGATTTACCAGGACTCACATACATAAGGGATTCCATTTAACATTTTTCCTTCTCAAATTTAAAACTTGTCCTTATGTAAAAGCCAATTGTTAAAAATCCTTTCTATCACAACTTCTGAGAAAGTCATATTCATTGTTTAGGAACTACATAAGCCAAACAAGTTCCTTTCTTTCCATACACAACAATCACTTAAACAATTAGGCTTAGCATTAAAACAGTAACTCCAAATAACTTAGCTAACAATCTTACAACTTTTATACATGATAGTCAGATTGTTATAACTTCTTTAACAGGCAAAGGTGAAAATATCTGGTTTTCTAAATGGTATTTATAATACATTATAAGACAAGGTTAGCAGGACTAATAAAGTAACATAGCTGGTTTTACACAATTTTCCCAACATTTTTAGTTTCAACAAAATTCAGATTAAAAATTGCTTTGTCTAACACCATTTCTGGACTACAGAGGTCACTCAGTTTTTACAATCTAAGAGAAATTCAGAAATATAATCTTAGAAATACAGTTTTAACACAACAATAACTTCAGATGGTACTATTTACATTTCCATAAAATTATTGATCTTATTACCTTTAGTAATTAAAACCACTTCAAAGTTAACAATTATACACCAGTCATTATGTTAAGAATCTTACAATCATTTTATCATTTTGATCCCATAACAACAACCATTATTATCTTTACTTTTACAAATCAGAAAACAGGTCAAACAGAGACAAAATACATTTTTGCCACTGGAACAGAGAAGTGAAGTTTACCAAGAGTAGAGAAGCTCATGTGTCCCAGAGGTGATGATTCTTGTAGGCAAGCAGTCACTTGTAAGGGCTCTGCAGTTATAAGTCTACTAGCCCAGCCTTCACAGAGTCCTGTCCTTTTGCCACCAAGGAGTAGGGCAAATCTCCCACCCCAGGATATCTTGTTCACGTACTTCACGTGTCAAATTCTTCTTCAGAAATAGCCTATTGCACTGTGAATCCTGTTCGTGACGCCAAAATGTATGAGTGAGGAAATTTATGGTTCGGATTCGCACTTACAGTAAGATACACTTGAGAAGAAGAAGCTGGATATTTTGTTGATTTACAGAAAAGGCAAATGCATGAACAGCTTAGAGCTGTAGCGGCAATAATTAATATGTCCTGATACTAATATAATTATAGAAATACTAATATGGATATAAGAGGAAATAGAAAAACGTCATCAATGCAGGGAGGCACCAACTCCTGAACTTTCTCAGCTGGGGAATCCCGGGATACAGCTTTCAGGGTCTGAATTGGGAGCAAGGGGTCGCAGGCAGGGCGTCCTCTCCATGGGTGAGATTCCAAAGTTCTCCTCAGAACAGAGACCTAACAAACCCTTCCAAACAAAGAAGGCTGACTGCCAACAAAGAGGCTCATTGCCAACTATCCTGTACGTTGTCCATCGAGGGGGCAGCCAAACCTCGTGATGGAGTACGTATACGATGTTCATCCTTGGAGAACTGGCTAGGTTCTCAAGGCAATCAGATGTTCCATGTTTGTGTGGGATTGATCATGTCTTCAAGATCTGAGTTCACTTGGGGGACACAACAGCCTATGTGCAGGGCCTGCACTGAAATATGGAAGAACTTCTAAGTCCATTTACCATCCATATGTTTATGCTTCAAATTAGATACACCACCAAAGTAAAGCTGCAGATGTGTCTTGTCCTCACTACAATGGGGGTTGAGTCTACATTTCCCCCAGTGTAAGGGCTTCATGACTCTCTCCTAGGCATGTGAGGCCCCTCATTGTTCCCTGGATTTGGTTCACTTTCTCCAGCTTACTCTCATCCCAACATATTGAAGTTCCAAGGGAGAGACCACCACCAACATATGGTTCCATTCCAACTCAGCATCTCGTGTCAATGCTGTTGAGATAAAACATTTCCCCTAGATCCCAGCTAATGTATCTTCTATCCCTATAACCAGTCACTCACAACAAAAGCATTTTTGGATCTTAATTATAACAATATTAACAGCAGCATAAAAGAAATGATAATATACTTATGTTAAAACAAACGCATGCACAGAACCCATCAGAATACACTCAGAAGCCCACATTCCAGTGTCCCGGCCATGCCCTTGATATCTGTAGTGGAGTGATTACCCAAGAGCCTGGAAGTGAAGTGCAGGAGGGAGGAAAAGTGCCTGTGTTTATGGGAACTCAACTCTGGTCCAAAGGTTTCAGTGTTACTGGTACATCCGAGATCTTAACCCCACAGAACTGCTTTTCTGCTCACTGCTTGCCTGTTGATCCTTCCGCTGCTACTTAAGGAAATCTTCTTTTAATGTAAAAATTACAAATTGTTTCATTTCACCATCAACCTTAAACAGGTTTTTAAAAAGTCTTAGTTTTTCTTTTTTTTTTAAAGAAACTTTAATTGATTCTTGCATGGACCCACAATCAAAATAAAAAAATTAAAAGCTCTATTTATGGATTTAAATTGTCATTCTAAATGAAAATTACCTATTAATGTTACACTAGAATTAGATTAATGGACTAGAATCAGCATTTCAAAATGTAGGGAAATGATGTAATATGCCAGACAACTACATCAGCTGAGTACTTTGCCAGTATATACACAGCATTGCCATTTCTCCATAACAATTTTGTTCATCCTAAAGCAGATATAAAATATTGATAAACTTTAGTAAGTCTGTTGTGCATTTTGGGGTGTGAAGTTATTCACATTTATAAATTGTACAGTGTTGGAAATAATAGCTAGCACTTGTATAACACTTCAAGGTTTTCAAAGTGCTTTACAAATATCTCATTGTAGTTTCCTGACTATCCTGGGAGGGAGGTGCTCTTATGATCACTATTTTACAGATGAGGAAACTAAGACAGATAGAGGTTCTGTTGAGGGAACATAGCTAGGTTGTATCTGAGGCCAGATTTGAACTCAGGTCTTCCTGACTTCCTAGCAGGGAGTCCAGCACCCTGCCCACGCTTCTACCAAGTGGCCCCATTATCATAGATGGCTTTGAGAAGAGTACAAGCTTCTAGATGCGGAATGATGGTCCCAATGAACTCCACCCTTGTCACAGTTCATCTGGATAAACAAAAGAGGAAAACCCAGTGAAACTGATCAATACTTTGTTAAAAGTTTGAAATGTGTGCGATGCACCTCACCTATGGAGCTGCTGCCCCTGCAAAATAGTAGGGCGCAGGTGTGTTCTCATCTCCTCTTTGGAAACGTGTTTGTTTCTTTGTAAGTTTTCAGGATTCACTTCTGATTATTTTGTAGTTCTTTCTATTTAGCTTTGTGGTAGTTATTGTGAAAGTGTCAGCTTTGAAGGTGAGCAGCAATTTGCTTTGAGCTACAGAATACAGAACGTTCCTTAAATGGCCCTCCCTTGTCCAATCAGAACGTACTTTATAGGAACACAGTTCAGCTCTAAGGTTGACTGGGCTCACCCAGGGTACCCACAGCTACTACAGATTTTCTTACTTTCTCTTTTCCTTCTCACACTGGAGGTAGCAACAGAGAGCAGTAAGTTCTTGAACTCCAGGTGGTGGTGAAGAGCAGTCATTTTTACTGTCACTGTCGATCAACAGTTATTTTCAACCAGTCAGGAACCAAAAGCCTCTATTAGCTGATTGATTTTACTTCCCAGCTCACACTGCAGCTTTCTAGTATACCACCATACCCAGCTTCCGTTTCCTATACTCAATTCTTCAGGTTCCTCTAACTTTAGTGATGTAAATGAAAACATTCTGTCTTAAAAAGACACAATTCTCCAAATTTCCCCATCAAATTGATAGTCCATTTTTTCCTTAACCATACCTGAGTCTCTAAATGTTTACATGATTTCTCATATTTTTTAGTTTACTCTCTACGGTCATAAAATATAAGCAAATTACCTGATGTACCATAATGTTTTGTAGGTCTGGTGTGTACCACAAACATGGTAGTCCATTTCTTTGACATCCTTGAAACTATTTCTTTACTCTTATGTCACTATTTTAAAAATTAAGTTAAATATCTTTATAACATCAAATAGTTGTCAGAGAAGCAAGAAGTAACTTTGTCATTCACAAAGAGATTTCAAATGTTATAATTTACAACAAAGATCTTTTTCCACTCCAAAACTGTTCATATCCCTCCTAAGACTTGGTGGGGTGAAACCTCAACCATTTGAGTACCTTATTCAGAAGAAATAGTGCAGTTAAACAGGTATTTGTGTGGGAAGCTTTGATAAGAGATTTGCTCAAGTGATACTGTGGTAAGTTGGATTGAGAGCTGGCCTAGGAGAGAGGTGAACATGGATTCAAGTTCCGTCTCTTACACACAGTTTCTGTGAGGCCCCAGGCAAGTCAATTAACAGCTTCATGCTAAAGGCAGCTCTCTCCAGAAGGTCAGTTCCAAAGAAGGTGCTGGCTTGTTTTGATAGAGGGAATTCTCTTATCTGGAAATCCCCTGTGTCAAAGGTCCCAGGTTCAGTCCTTAACCCTATAGTCATGAAAGAAGTTCAGTAACTAAAGGGTAAAAATATGAAGAAATATATTTGTATGAAGGTCAGAGGTGGGAGAAATGAAGAAAATTTTGTCATTGGAGTATACTATAGATTACCTGGACAGAGAGATGAGTAGTTTGGGAAGGAGATCACAAGCCAGGTACAGAGTCATAATATGGTAGGGAGAGTGGTTTTTATTTTTGTAGATACCTGCTAGAGCTCTCTGCCAGAATTCACATAGGTAGGTTTTCTGGATGATTTCCTCCTTCAAAAAATAGAGACAACAAAAGGAAATTAAATGCAGGATTAGATAGCCAACAATAATAAACTTATATATTGCTTGCCACATGCTAGGCACTGTTTCTGGGATAGAAATATTGGAAACCCTCAAGGCAAGAGAACATTCCTTTATTTTCTTTGTGGTAGAAGAGAGGAAATGCACCCCAAATTTTTGGAACCTCCTGTGTGCCAGGTACTGTGCTAAACACCTTTTATAAATACCACATTTGACCCTCACAACAACCCTTTGAGGTGGGTTCTTTTTATTATTCCCATTTTACAGTTGAGGAAACTGAGGCAAACAGTTTAAGTGACTTGCCCAGGGTCCCAGAGATAGTACGTATCTGAGGCCAGATTTAAACTCAGGTGTTCCCAATTCCAAACTCATAATTCTATCCGCTTCACCTCGAACTGCCTCTGGTGACCGAGCTCTGATCCAAAGAGATCCTGATACAGTAGCGTTGTGTTGTTACACTTGATAGACAGTGTAGTTCCTAATCTAATAAGATGGAATTCAGTAAAGTTAAATGTAAATTATTTCTCTGGTGAACAAAACATCAGCTTCACAGATAGAAGGTGCATGAGGCATGGTTAGACAGCAGTAGTTTTGAAAATTATCTTGGAATTTTAGTGGACTTCATGCTTAATACAATTCAGCTGTGCTAATGCCATCACAGGGTTGTGAGAGACAGCAGAAAGTTAAGTTTCCACAGATGTTATTATTAGTTAATGAAGTATTGAGACTAAGTCAGATAATGAGGCCAGCAGACTGCAGGTGGACTCAACCAATGAGGAGACAGACAGTTGCCTTTAGAAAATTACGAAGGTTTTGATAAAAGAACCAAATCTACAACTAGCTAGAACTAGCCAGGAAAAATAACCGAGAGTTACCTGGAGAAGGTTTTTCTTCACTGTGATTGCTTAATGAACCTCATGCATATAAGCAGACACACCCTGCATAAAATTATCTCTCCATTTTCTAATCATAGGTCTTATGTTAGAGGATGTTTGTGAGGGGGGGAATCACACTAAGGGGCTATGTAATAGGCATGTAGAGAAGATGGTGACCTAATGGAGGATGGATCAATCCATCTCCTGGTGGGAGGATTTGTCTTGAACTTAACAGCTTCTGTATTCGGCGCTCCCTCCTCCTGAAAAGAGAGTAGGTGCCCACTTTGACCAAAGTGTTCAATTCCTCTGAACTCTACTACAATAAATTTTCCTTGATACCTTGTTAGTGTCAAGAGTTTCTCTACAGGGTGCGTTAAAAAAGGCAAAAGCTTTTTCTAGGCATAGGGTGATGGTCCCAATGTGCTCTGTTCTTATCAGACTTCATCTGGATTTGTATTCAGTTCTGGGCATCACAGTTTAAGGACATTAATAAGCTGGAGATTATTTAGGGGACAGCATCCAGCATGGGGAAAAGCCTTGAGTCTATGAGGATTAGTTAAAAGAATCTAGGAAGTATGTAATTGAAGAGAGAAAATTAAGGGGAAGGAGAGTATGATAGCTATTATTATTTTTGTAGATACCTGCTAGAGCTCTCTGCCAGAATTCACATAGGTAGGTTTTCTGGATGATTTCCTCCTTCAAAAAATAGAGACAACAAAAGGAAATTAAATGCAGGATTAGATAGCCAACAATAATAATAAACTTATATATTGCTTGCCACATGCTAGGCACTGTTTCTGGGATAGAAATATTGGAAACCCTCAAGGCAAGAGAACATTCCTCTTGGAAGAGGCATTAGATTTATTCTTTTGGCTGTAGGACCAAGCTAGGAGCAAAGGGTGAAAGTGGCAGGGAAGAAAATTTAGGCTTGATGTCAGGGGAAAATGTTTTTAAAATTAGCTGTGTCCAAAAGTGGAATGGGATACCTGGAGAAAATGGGGGCCATCCTTTCTAAGATGTCACCAATCAGAGACTGGATGACTGCTTGTCAGATATGTTAGAGTGGAGTTTCCTGTTGGGTATGAATTGAACTAGCTGGATACTAAGGCTCCTTCCCTTTCTCAAACTGGATGTGCAATTCTGTGAGCCTTCTAAGTCATTCATCTGAAACTTCTCAATTACTAAATCCAATGGGATTTTCTCACTTCTCATCCTTGAACTCTCTGCATCGTCTCATACTGCTGACCATTTATATTCTGTCTCCCTCCTCCCTTTTCTCAACCCTCCTCTTTATCCACCCTAGTTTTCCTTCGTCCTGTCTCTCTTTCTTGCCCTGCTCTTTTTTCCTTTCTTTACTCTACCCTCCTCCCTCCCCTTCTTTTCCTGTTTTTCTCCCTGGGTTTTGGTTTTCCGTTTTAGTACCAGATTCCTCCTGGGCCCTTTGTTTTTCTTTGGCTCAAAACGATTTTTAAAAAAATTGGAAGGTAACTACAAGAAAGAGCAGAAAGTAGGTTCAGATATGAGTTGTATTTGAAATAGGGATGACCTATAATAATAATATAATAATAATGACCTACCATAAAAATACTATGTGGAAAGTACTTTGTAGCCCTGAAAGTAGCATATAAATTTGAGCTATTTTTTTTTACTATATGACTTCAGACAAGACACTTAACTTCTCTTACTGTGTAGAACAGGAATAAAAAAGCCCTGTTTTATTTTCATGGTAGGGATGTCCTGATGATGAAGTAACATGATATGTGGAAAGTATATGGCAAAGGTCAAAGACATGTATATATATCAGATATATTATTATCACTTACTAGAACCTATGGGTCAAAACTGCAGAGAAGCAAACTAAGAGATATTTTAGTCTGATTCCCTTAATTTTGCAGATTAAGAAACAGACCAAGGACGATCAAATGGTTTGTGCAAGGTAAAATGCTGAGTGGGGCAGCCAGGTGGCACAGTGGACAGCATGCTTGGCCTGGAGTCAGAAAAACTCATCTTCCTAAGTTCAAACCTGGCCTCGGACATTTACTACCTGTGTGACCTTTAACAGATCAATTAACCCTCAGTTTGTCTCAGTTTCCTTATCTGTCAGATAAGTTGGAGAAGGAAATAGCAAACCACTCCAGTAACTTTGCCAAGAAGGCCCTAAATGGGGTCACAGAGAGTGGGACATGACTGAAATGACTAAACAACAAAAATGCAGAATAAATAATAGGACTGAGATTTGAACCCATGCCAAGTCCAAGGCCCTTTCTATTTTTTAAATAACATTTTATTTTCCCCCAGTTACATGTAAACACTGTTTTAACATTCATTTATTAAAAATTTTGTTGAGTTCTAATTTTCTCTCTCCCTCACCTCCTTTCTCTCTGAGACAGTAAGCAGTTTAATATAAGGTCATACATGCAAAACATATTACCATATTAATCATGTTGTGAAAGAAGACATAGACCAAAAGGAAGAAAAACCATGAAAAAATACATAGAGTGAAAAATAGTATGCTTTGATCTGCATTCGGATGCCATTAGTTCTTTATCTGAAAGTAGATAGCACTTTTCATCATGAGTCCTTTGGAATTGTCTTGAATTATTGTATTGCTGAGAAAAAGCTAAGTCTTTCACAGTTGATCATTGTACAGTGTTGCAGTTACTGTGTACAATATTCTGTTCACTTCACTTTGCATCAGTTCATAGAAGTCTTTCCAAATGTTTCTGAAATCTGCCTGGTCATTTTTTTAATAACACAATAGTATTCCATCACAATCATATACTACAACTTATTCCCTAATTGATGCGCATCCCCTCAATTTCCAATTCTTTGTCAATATAAAAAAAGAGTTGCTATGAATATTTTTGTATAAATAGGCTTCCCCTCCCTTTTTTTTGATCTCTTTGGAATACAGACGTAGTAGTGGTATTACTGGATCAAAAAGCATGCACAGTTTTTGTAGCCCTTTGGGTATAGTTCCAAATTGTTCTCCAGAATGGTTGGATGAGTTCACAACTCCACCAACAGTGCATTAATGTCCCAATTTTCTCGCATTCCCTCCAACGTTTATTATTTTCCTTTTCGGTCATATTAACCAATCTGATTGGTGTGAATTGTTTTTATGTGCATCTCTCTAATAGTGATTTAGAGCATTTTTTCATATGAGTATAGATAGCTTTGATTTTTTCATTTAAGCACTTCCTGTTCATATCCTTTGGCCAGTTATCAGTTGTGGCATGACTTGTATTCTTCTCAGTTTGACTCATTTCTTTACACATTTGAGAAATGAGGCAAGGCCTTTTCTGTTGTACAGAGTAGCTACTTGGTGATGTTGGTCTTTTAACTTTTAGTTGTTGTGTCCTGTGTCCTGATTGCAGATCCTTCCCCAGAGCCCTGCTTTCCTCATATTTTCTTTTTTCTTCATTTTTTCTCTTAAATTATTTTGTTAAACCTTATTCATCAGTAGCTAGCCAGAATGATCCTATCACAGTCTGTTTTGGGAACATCCCTCGATTCGGTCTTCTTTGTTCCTTCTCATCCATGGTGCTCCTGTTATGCATACCTCAGTCTCTCTCCAACATTTTTTGAAGATTCCTCACTTTTCTTCCATTGTCTTTTCCCACTGTCTCTCCACAGTGTCAGACTGTATTTGAGCGTTCTCACAACCACATGCTTCTAGTCACTGGAAACCATTTTCAGTTATATCATCTCATCCCCTTTCTCCCAGTTTGGAGAGCTGGAGAAATTCATGGTTTATTGATCTCTTTCAGATTTGGAGACTAGCAATGAAACTACAGAGGTGACTCCAAATAAGAATTTTCCAGAAGAGCAATCATCACAGGTTATGAAAATAAAAAGTCTCAAAGGGGGCAATCTTTGCTACTCCATATTTTCAAATTTGGGGAAACACGACAACCAGAAAAGGAGACAGCAGGGAAATGATTTGAGAACAATGACTGAACATCGTAAGAGTCATCCTAGAGAAAAGCGTTATAAATGTAAGGAATGTGGAAAAGCTTTCAGACAGTGCTCACACCTTACTGAACATGAAAAGATTCATTCTGGAGAAAAGCCTTATAAATGTGATGAATGTGGAAAAGCCTTCACTCACAACTCAAGCATTATACGGCATCAGAGGATCCATACAGGGGAGAAACCATATAAATGTAATGTATGTGGGAAAGCCTTCATTCAGAAGTCTGATCTTAATGTACATCAGATGATTCATACTGAAGAAAAGCCTTTTAAATGTAACGAATGTGGGAAAGCATTCAGTAAATCCTCATACTTTATTCAACATCAGCTAATTCATACTGGAGAGAAACTTTATAAATGTCATGAATGTGGGAAAGAATTCACTCAGAATTCTGGCCTTGTCCAACACCAGAAGAGTCATACTAGAGAGAAGCCTTATAAGTGTCATGAATGTGGGAAAGCCTTCTCTAATACCTCACGAGTTATTCAACATCAGAGAGTTCATACTAGAGAGAAGCCTTATAAATGCCAAGCATGTGGGAAAGCATTTACTCAGAATTCAACTCTTACTCAACACCAGAAAATTCATAATGGAGAAAAACCTTATACATGTAGTCAATGCGGTAAAGCATTCACTCATATATCTGGCCTTATTCAACATCAGAGGATGCATACTGGGGAGAAGTCTTATAAATGTAATGAATGTGGAAAAGCATTCTTTAAGACCTCACATGTTACTCAACATCAGAGGATTCATACTGGAGAAAAACCTTACAAATGTAAAGAATGTGGGAAAGCCTTCATTCAGAATGGTAGCCTCATTCGACATCAGAGGATTCATACTGGAGAGAAGCCTTATAAATGTAATGAATGTGGGAAAGTTTTTTCTAATTCCTCACATGTTATTCAACATCGGAGGATTCATACTGGAGAGAAACCTTACAAATGTAAAGAATGTGGGAACGCATTCACTCAGAAAGGTAGCCTCATTCGACATCAGAAGGTTCATGCTGGAGAGGAGCCTTAGAATAAGTGTGACCAAGCATTCTTTGACTCATTGACAGGTTATTTAGAACTGGAAGATTTGTACTGGCCAATAGCCTTATAAATGCCATTAACATAGGAAAACATTACCTCAGAGGTCAAGCCTTATTCTACAAGTCAGCTAAGTGTAATGATACATGTGGCAAAAGCTACAGTTGCAACTCATTACTTATGGAACATCAGAAGATTTATAATAAAGAGAAGGCTTATAAATGTAATAAGTGTGGGAAAAGCTTTAATTATAGCTCATGGCTTATTGAAATCCAGTGATTCATGCTGTGGAGAAGCCTTTTAAATGTCTTGATTCTTCATTTGCAGCTCATAACTTATTGAACCTCAGAAGATTTATACCAGAGAGAAGATTTTATAAAGAAAGGGAATGTTGGAAAGTCACCGGTCATTGCCCAGACCTTGTTAAGCACTGGAGGAGCCTTACTGAAAAGAAACCTTTTAGATGTATCAAAAGCCTTCCTACTGCAAGCCGATTCTTCTTAGTTGTTAGAGTATTCATGTGGTAGATAGCTTTAAAATTAAAACATATGGGAAGGCATTCAGTAAATCCTCACACTTTATTCAACATCAGTTGATTAATCCTGGGAAGAAGTCTTAACCACGTGGAACAGCCTTCTGCGATAGTGTGTGACTAATAAAGCCCTCCCCAGGCTCAGTGTTGTTGAGTTGTGGACATGTAACAAATATCAGGAAACTTTCGCAGATGAAACTTTACTCAGAAAGAAACCTCCCCACATCTGTTTAGGTCACAGTTAGAAGGGACCATCAGTCCCCCTCTCTGTTTTACCAAGGAGGAAATTGAAGGTGATAGGAGTTGAGTGACTTTTGCAATGTTACCAGGCTTGTAAATGTCTGAGGTAGGATTTGAACTCAGATCTTCCTCACTCTGGGTCCAGTACTCTATCCACTGCACTCCCTAGCCACCCCAGGTACTGATGTTTGGATTAGAAGTGTTTCTTTGAGCAATGTGATTATATAGCTTTTTGTTACTTAAGCCGTTTTGTAATGTTTTTACATTTAATGCTAGGATGCAAACCATTCGTGTTTATTCATTTAATTAATAAATTTTATTTGGCTTCTGATATTTTCTTAGTGAACATGTCTCCTGAAGAGTTAAATCAGTGTTAATCTTCTAGGTTCATAAAATCCAAAATTCCTTTATCTAATCCTAATCTTTTATCATTCCATACCCATCCATCAGTGCCTGATGACCCCAACCCTGTTGTCATCACCCTGACCTTCCCTCCCTCCATTAATCAGTCTTTCCATAGTCTGTCTTCCTTGCACTAGCTCTTTCCTTCTTGGTCTGGAAGCCATAGCGGGAACATTCTATTCTCCATGTTCATCCATTCTTTAATCCCTTTCCTCTTTGCCCACTGTCAATCACACTTTGCCATACCCCTATCTTGGGTTACTCCCACCATCTGTATCCTTCACTCCTATTCACATGGTGCTGATCAGCATTGGAAGAAGTCATGGAAACCATACAGATGGATCCTCTGTGAATTTAGGTTACCTCACACAACTGGCTTGGACCTTCACTGCAATAGAGCAATCCTTCTACTCCTCTGGGATAGGCTGGAGCTGATCTAGGCTGACTGGCACTTTGTCTTTAATGTTGAAATGAAATGAAACCATCATAGAAGATGTGACATTTAATAAAGACAGATTTACTTAGCTGCAGCAGGGCAAAGACATTCCAACAAGTACATTTAGTAATCAGCACTGTGTTGGGCCCTTTGTTGATCACAGCTGAGCACAATGCCCCTGCCTCAGTTCAAACCTCAGGAACTGGAGCTTCTTATGCTTTGGTGCATTTGGGAAGCCAAGAACAGGGCCTGAGCCCTATTTACCTGTACAGTCAAGGATAATTTTAATAAGAAGTAGCTCAGTCCACATGGCAGGGTACGGTAGTGTAGAGATGTATTTCACTCACCACAGTGCACCCCTTGGTACCAGGATTTTCAAGGTCTTCAAGAGCGCCTTCCTTGCTTAAGTGGCTTTAGAATTGTGGAAAACCCTGAATTTGGGATGTGATCAGCTTCCTACAGGTAGCACAGATAGAGGAACACTTGAGTAGAAAGGTAGCAAAATAGACACACACACACACACACACACACACATACACACACATACACATGCACAAAAGCCAAAACCCATTCCCTTTACCCCTAGCAATGAATTAATATGGGTGAAAAGACCAGTATCACTTAGCATAGTGCCTGGCACATGCTAAGTCCTTAATAAAGACTCTATCGTCAAGGTTACAGCCTGGAGGCTAGGAAAATGTTGGTACTTTGAACAGTTACAGATCCATCATGGGATTCACAGCTCCCCAGTAGACCCAGGCCCTTCATTTCAACCTGACTTGAGAAATCATTGAAAGGATGTTAGAATCATGAGACAGAGCTTCAATAGTGAAACTCTTCTCCAGAAAACAATAACCGCTACCCCTTGTCTTGCCACCTTAGTACCCAGCAGCAGGACATGTCTTGATGCACATTTTCTCAGAAGCCACTTTCTTTCTCATTTTGCTGCTGTGCCCACCTCTTCCCTGGATAGAAATGTGAGTGTGAAGGAGTTTGAGCACAAACAAAGTTTTTCCCCTGTCTCTTTAGTTTTGCCGCATGACACACCATTAACCAGCGTCTTTTGCTGCTGGTATAGCCTGTCTCCTAAGTCAGTTTATTCCTTTAGAACAGGCTTTACAGAGGGAAGTGGGGGGAGGGGGATGGAAAGGAAGGGAAGGAATTAAGTATTCATTAAGTGCCTCCAATGTGGCAGACCATAGGCTAAGGGCTTTATCTCATTTGATCCTCACAACAGCTCTGGGAGGTGCTATTAAGTATCTTCATTTTACAGTTGAAGATTATTATGGTGCTGCTTGCCTTATGAAAGCACTCTTAACTAGCATGATAACATGCCAAGTTTCAGAGAACCAGTTTGGGTAATGGGAAATCTTTAATAAGCCAGAACTGGGCTCTGACAAATGATATGTCAGAGCATTGACCAAATTGTAAAATAATTTCTATCAGGAATGACATGTCCTCTGCCAATCAGTCAATATTGAAAGGAATGCAGCATTTGTTAGAAATTGCTGTCCCCAGTGTAGGAACCTTAATAGAATAGTTACTTCAGAAATAATATTTTATTTTTATTAATGAAACAAATCATAAGAAAAAAAGAAAAGTGTTATAAACTTAAGTACAAAGTAAGGGGAAAAAAGCATATCTGTAAGAGAGGATTGAAAATATATAGCAATAAATTTCCATTTCAAGAAAGCCTATGTAATAAATACTCTGTGCTGTGTTGAGAGGTGTCCATGTTTCCTTTTCCTCCTTGTTAGCTTTCTTTTGTTCTCTGCTGTCCACTTTTTACTTTCTTCTTTCTCCCTCATTCTTCTCCCTCCCCAGAAGGATACAGTTAAGCTCAAATACACACACATATATGCACACACATGCATGCGTTCATGCATGCATACATAAACATACTTTCTCTAACAAATTCTACTTCTGATCTTTGTTTTTATGTTTGTGTGTATCTCATATTTCTTATTTTTCCTTACTGCTCTACTTTACTTCTACTTGCTACCTTGCCCTCCTATTACTTAACCTGTCTTCCCTCCAAAGATCCCTCCCTTGTCCTCCCATTCCCATAAATCTAAACACCCTTTTATGTGCCCCTTTGACTATTTTTCTACCTTCCCCTCTAAAAATCCCTTCCTTATCCTCCCAAAGATCCTTCCCTTGTCCTCCCATTCCTATTACTCTAACCTCCTTTCTGTACCAAACGCCCTTTAGTCACTTTCCTCACCCTCCCCTTATTCTCTCTCCTCTCCCTTAGCATTTTATTTCTTTTTTAATTTAGATGACTTCTATACTCATATATATATATATATACATACATATATACACATATATGTATTGTTTCCTCTTGAACCCATTCCCGATTAAAGTAGGTTTCCAGAACTAATAACTCTCCCCTCCCATCTAATTCCTCTGTGTTGATTCTTCTTCTCCCACCTCATTTGTATAAAATAATTCCCCTCTTTAGCTGTTCCTAAACAGTTTTATTTTTTAAAGTCATATCATACTCAGGTCTACCCCAATCTTTCTTATCAACTACTCGCTTGCTAATAACAATCTTAGACATATATTTTACATTTTACATACATAAAAGGTAAACAGTCTGTCCATTAGTCTTTTCTTTGTACTTTATATTTCTCTTATCAAATCCTCTTAAGTTCATGTTTTTTTTTTTTTTTTTAGCAAGGTCGTCAAAGTCCGACAGTTCATTAAATGTCTATTTTTTTCATTCAGGATTATGCTTAGCTTTTCTGGGTATGATATTTTCAGCCAGAACCTTAGTTCTTTTGCTCTTTGATATATGGTGTTCCAAGATTTGCAGTCTTTTCGTGTTGCTGCTGGTAGGTAGGTCTTATGTGATTCTAATTGTGGCACCACCATATTTAAATTGTTTTTTTTTTCTTGTTGCTCCTAATATTTTATCTTTGAGCTGGGGGTTTCCAAATCTGACTATAATATTCCTATGAGTTTTCTTCGTAGGATCTCTTTCAGGTGATGATCAGTGGATTTTTCTGTTTCTACTTTCTTTTCTTGTTCTGATGCTTCAGGACATTTTTCTTTATTTCCTGTATTATTGTATCAAGATTTTTTTTTTTAATCATAGCTTTCCAGGTAGTCTGATTATTCTTAAGTCTTCTCTTCTTGATTTGTTTTACCGATCTGTTGTTTTTCTTACAAGATGTTTCACGTTCTCTTCTATTTTTTAGTTCTTTATATTTTGTTTAATTATTGGTATTATATATTATATTATAATTATAATTATTAATTATAGTAACTTCACTGACTTCCCTTTGCCCAATTCTTATTTTCAATTAGTTGTTTTCTTTCTTAAGATTCTAGATCTCTTTTTATAATTGGTTAACTTTCTTTTCATAATCTTGTTTTTCTTGACTTGTTCTTTAAAAAAAAAATGAACTTTTTTCTCAAACTCTCTCATTTGATTTTTTAAGTCTATTTTTAAGTTCTGTGAATTCTTTTTGAACAGGTGACTATTTGATGCTCCTCTTTGGGGTAGAAGAGGGTTTCTTTGCTTCAGTATCCTCCTTTGAAGATGAACTCCAGTCTTCTCTATTCCCATTATAACTCTCTGTGGTTGAATTCTTTCTGCTTTCCCTATGCATTTCTTTTTTATTTGTAGTAGCTTAGTTTTTGTAATCACCTCTAGTCCTGGGGTATGGGGAATGGTGCCTCTGGCCTCAGATCCTCCTTCAGTTTTCCCCTCTGACTGGAACTGGAACTAAGACATTGAGCTTCCTGTAAGTGCCCACAGTCAGTAGTCCCTGCCCTACTGCTTCTCCACTCATTTTTACACCTTCCCCCCCCCCCCCCCCCAGCTGAATCACCACTGCACAGCTGGGTCTGGCATTTCTTGTCAGCAGAGGTTCCCTCCATCTTCACTGGCTCAGATACCCAACTCCCCTCACTGTCCCAGGGGTAAAAGTTCCTGCAGCTGGAACTGAGGCAGCCTCTCAGTCCAGCCAACCCTAGGGCAACAAGTTGTTTAAGGGGACCTAGGACCTAGTCTGGAGGTGTTCACTCTTCACAGGAACCAAACTGTCCTGGGATTTTTCTTCAGATCTTCTCCAGTTGTCCTAGGAGGACCCCTGTTCTGCCCCTACTCTTTATTTTTACCTGTAAATATTTGCTCTGAGGCACTATCTCATGTCTTTTGTGGGGAGAAATCTGAACAGCTTGAAATTTTCTCACCTACTTAATGATCTTCCTAGAATTTTCTCAGAAACTTTTAAACAGGCATCTCTAACAGGCAGAAATATATATATATTTAAAAGTAAAAAGGTCTATAGAAACAAGACCAAAAATTATTTTAGAAAATAAAGGAGTTAGAGAAGGCTTATATTGAATTAGGTTGTGTTTTGGTAGGCATTAAACTACTGGTCTGATAGATTATAAATTGTACATTGCTTGAATGTTGCCCAAAATGAGAGAATTGATGATAAAGAAAAAGGATCAGCTATCCTAGGCTGCCCGTATCCCCCTAGGAAGGATCTCAATGTTCTGGTCCTTTGAGTGATGACAGATCTTTGCTTCACAGTGACTATTAGAGTTACCCTGAAGATGATACAGCTTCTTGAGGGGCAGTTGGGTGGATCTGGTACTGGGCCTGGAGTCAGGAAGACTTGAATTCAAGTTAGATTTCAGACATTTATTAGCTCTGTGACCCTGGGCAAATCATTTAATCTCTGTCAGTTTTAGATCCCCCAAAGTAAAATAGGGCACAGTACCTATCTCACAGGGTTGTTGTAAGGATCAAATGAGATCCTATTTGTAAGGTACTTAGCACAGTATGACACAAAGTAGGCATTTAAAAGATGTCTCTTTCCTTCCTTCTTGGTTAGGCATTGACTCTCATCATGGGTCAAGATCATTTATAGTAAAGTAGCTAAGAAATCTTTACCCTCTTGCATACAGTTTTTCCCAGTACTAGGGTTAAGATGAGAATCTCCCTGTATCATTACCCACATAGTATTCCTTATTCCACCAAGCAACACCACTGCCTTCCTGGGAAATAGGCTAGGAATAACAAATCTTTTTCCTTTGAGGTCTCTCTAAAGGACTTCCCACCTTCCCACCTTTCTGGGTAGAAAGTTTCTTCTCCTTCCATCATCAGAAAGCAAGCCTTCTTTTTATATACTTAGTATAGATTTTCATTGGCTCAGT
Organism: Notamacropus eugenii; assembly: GCF_028372415.1. Classification (NCBI taxonomy): domain Eukaryota; kingdom Metazoa; phylum Chordata; class Mammalia; order Diprotodontia; family Macropodidae; genus Notamacropus; species Notamacropus eugenii. The sequence continues at coordinate 28,072,373 of NC_092876.1, forward strand.
CACTTACATGTGTTCTCCTTGCAATAGAATGTAAAATTCTTCTGTAATATTCTTGCTTTTGTATTTATAACTGTAGAACTTGGCATAATGCTTAGCGCAGTGTAAGCAAACAGTCATTGGTTAAGTATCTCCTATATATGCTAGGGGATTCATATACAAAAATGAGACAAGCCTTGTACTCAAAGACTTGTGTTCTACCAGTAGTATATAATATATTCAGTATATAACATGTTAAGCAAATGTAGGTTACACATGTTTATTCATTGTTTGTCCTTCCTTCTTGAAGAAGACCATGACATTAGGAAGATGATGCCATAACTTCCAAGTGAATTGGATTTAAGTGAGGCAGAGCTGTGCAGTCACCAGCCTCACTCTCTTTTCTGGAACCATCTGGGCCCAGTGGCAAGATATAGATCAGGATGACTAGAGATAACCCAGGATGCAGTGGGTGAACCTTGGCCTTTTTAAGCTAAGGTCTTTCCCAGATCTCAGTTTGTCAGAGGTCATGCCCATTCAGTAATTAAAAATGAGGCAAGCTCCTGTACTCACAGACCTTGTGTTCTACCAGTAGTATATACGTTTGGTATAGAACATGTTAAGTAAATGTAGGCTATATACAAAACAAAGATGAATGTGGGGGGTGGTGGGGCACTAACAACTGGAGGAACCAGGAGAGACCTTTTGCAGGAGGTAGCATTGAAGATGGTGCTTGGAAGCAGTTAGGGTTTCTAAGAAGTGGAGTGAGGAGAGAAATCATTCCAGGCTGGGGGACAAACTGAAAAAGCTTGGAGGTGAGAAATGGAAAGTATGAAACTACTAAAAAGGCTGCTTTGGAGAATAAAGGACCTGATGTGTGTAATCAGGATGAAACAAAGGGCTAGAGATACATTGTGAAACGGTTTAGATGAGATGGTTGTGTTTTACCCTGAAAACAACGGGGATGCCTTGAGGAGGGGAGGGGGCTGATCTGGTAAGACTTATGCTTTGGCTAAGTGAATTTAGTAGCTGAAGAAAGATTGGCAAGGACTGAGAAAATCTTGAGAACTTGTTCAGAGATGTATGTGTCTGAATCAGGGGAGTTGGCTTGTGAATGCAAAGGAGAGAGGTAGGAGAGATGGTTAGGTAACGGAAACTACAAGACTTGGCAACTGATTCAGTATAGGCAGTGAAAGTATAGAGCTAGGAATGATTTGGGGTTTGACTGGAAAGATGGTGGTATCCTCAGCAGAAAGAGGGAAATTAGGATGAGGGAGAAAGACCATGAGCTTTTGAAGGCCATATAGGGTTTGAGATGCTTCAGATGTCTTACTGACAGATGATGAGACAGGATTGGAGCTGTAGATAGATTGGGGCTGGATCTGTTAGGTCTGTAGTCATCCTCAAAGATAATAATCGAGCCCATGGCAGCTGCTGTTGTAAAAAAAAGTTCAGTGAGAAGATGGTCCAGGACAAAGCCTTGGGAGACATCCATGGTTAGTGGGCAAGACATGGATGATGACCCAGCAAAAGAGAATGAGAAGAAATGAGCAAACATGTGGGGTGAGGACATGAAATCCCAGATTAGAAAAGGGGTGCAAAGGAGAGTGGAAGTCAGCAGTGTCTAACACTGTTATATAGCAGTGGAGAAGCAGGGGAGAGGCTTTTGAAGCTTGAGAAAAATTCTTTGGTGACTATAAAAAATCAGTTTCAATTGAAGGGTGGGGATGGAAGTCAGGGTAGATCCAACTTGGGGGGATTCTACCTTCTCAACATGTCTCAGACTGCCTCCCCCCTCTCTGGTGCAGATCCTCATCCCCTTATTGCAGTAGCTGCTGGTGGGCCTGCCAGCCTCCAGTCTTCCCACTCCAATCCATTTGCACGCAGCTAGCAAAGTGCAGGTCTGACCATGATTTCCTCCTTCTGTTCACCAAATTCCAGTGACTGCTTGTCACCTCTCGGATCAAATGTCAACCCCCAGTTTGGCTTTGAAGGCCCTCTGTCACCTGGGGCCTGACTTCGTTCCACATGCTCTCACCCAGTGACACCTACTTCTATCCTGCTCTTGCACATATCCTCTGTCTTCTCTGCTTTCTGGCTTCCTTCAAGACTCAGCTAAAATTCCACATTTTCCAAGAAGCTTTTCCCAATTCCCTTTCATTCTTTAGCCTTCCCTGTATTGATCATCTCCAGTTTGTCCTGTAGACATCTTGTTTGTTCATAGTTGTTTGCATTCATCTCCTCACGTTGAGCTTCTTACAAGGCAGTACCTGGCACATAGTAAGTGTTTAATGAAAGCATAAGAAGACAGTCTTCAGCAATGAGGGCACCGAAGTTTACACCTTGTTCAGGATTCAAGTTTGTTAGGCCTCATTTCCTTAAAGAGGCAAGACAGAAATAGAGCAGAGCCTTCTTGGGACCCTCCTGCGCACAGAGCTGCACCAAGAAGGTTGAGGGGGGAAAGGCCGTGCTTCAGTCCCTTTTCTTCCTCTCCTAGAAGAGAGAATGCACCTCAGAGCCAAGGCCATTGCAGACCCACAGAGTCAGGCATCCAGACCAAACAATCCCTGCTCCAAAGTGACTCCTGGAGTGTCCCCTACAGGTAGTTATGCAGACATTGTTGAAGGAACTTCAGGGATGAAGCTTTTCCCATCTGAGGTGGACCTCTGGCACTTTGGGATGGCTGTCCCGGCTAACCAACTAACCAATCAGCAGTCTTCAAGTTCTAGCTATTTGCCAAGTCCAGAGCAGTGAGGTAGGTCCTTGCCCTCACCGAGGCTGCCCTCTGAAGTAGGAGACCTATCTAAGCAGAGTTCTTGAACCCCACCCTCACCTTCCATTCAGACAAAGATACTACAAAACTCTGTGAAATACCCTTGAGGTTCGGATTTCAGACTCTCCTTGAGAACCTGAATTCCTGTGCTCCAAGCTTGGGCAGTGAATGGGCATGAGAGGAGCTGATGAGAGAGGCTGAAGACCCCAGGGTTCCCTGGGCCGGGGCGGGGGTGGGGGGGGTGGGGGGGGGAAGGAGGGGGAATCTTGGCAGCCCCAGGGCTCTGCAAACAGCAGGTATTTAACTCTTCTCTGTGGAAAGGCTGTCTGAGCAGTGATAGTGTCCAGAACCACATTTCACATTGGAAAAACTCTGAAACTTTTCCAGGGTCCCTATTTCCTGAGGTCTCTCTCCCTTGCTGGTATTTTCCACTTCACCCTATTAAGGCCCTCAGTATCCTCCCTTCCCTACTAAATGAATAAACTTTGGAACTGGCCAAAAGACCTTTTTCTACCTGGGGAGTTGGAATATCAGCTAACTCCCCCAATTTCTCCAGTCTCCCTCTACCCCAGGCCCCCACCTGCCATGGATCAGCTCCAGTCCCCAGCTCCGAGCTCCTTAATAATGATCTCTTAGCAGCCAAATCCGAAGGCCTTTCCTCAGTCTTCATTCTCTTTGACCTCTCAGCAGCCTTTCACACTGTCCATCACTCTCTCCTGGATACTCGATACTCTCTTCTCTAGGTTTTCAGGACCCCTCCTGTCTCCTTCCCCATCTCCTTCCCCTCTTCCCTCTCCTGCCTCTCTGACTGCTCCTCTCCAGTCTCTTTTGCTGGATCCTCCTCCAGACCAAGCCCTCTGACCCTCCATGACCCTTAGGCACTTGGGAATCTCATCAGCTCCCAAGCATTTAATTGTCTCTGGGCAGAGCACATCTACTCCAATCTCTCTGCTGAATCCAATCTTGTATCTTTAGCTATGTTGCAGACATCTTGGATTTGATTTCCAGAAACTATCTTAAACTCAAAATGTCCAAAATAGAACTTGTTCAGAGATGTATGTGTCTGAATCAGGGGAGTTGGCTTGTGAATGCAAAGGAGAGAGGTAGGAGAGATGGTTAGGTAACGGAAACTACAAGACTTGGCAACTGATTCAGTATAGGCAGTGAAAGTATAGAGCTAGGAATGATTTGGGGTTTGACTGGAAAGATGGTGGTATCCTCAGCAGAAAGAGGGAAATTAGGATGAGGGAGAAAGACCATGAGCTTTTGAAGGCCATATAGGGTTTGAGATGCTTCAGATGTCTTACTGACAGATGATGATCTTTTCCCCAATTCCTTCTCCCTCCCACCTTTCCTATTACTACAGAGAGCACCCCCCCTTCTCCCAGCCCCTCAGGCTCATAACCCAGGGGTCATCCTGGACTTCTTACTCTCTCACCCCCCCCCCCCCATATTCAATATGGTGCCAAGGTTTGTCGATTTCACCTTTTCAGTATTCCTCAAATACACCTCCCCCTCTCCTCTGACACCCCCCATGTGTCCCTCATCACCTCACACTTGGATTGTCCCAATAACCTGCAGGTGGGGCTGCCTCTCTTGAACAGTCATCCTTCTTTCATCCAGAGGTTCATTGGAGTTACCCCCTACTCAATAAACTCCAAAGGCTTTTAGGAGCGAATACAGATTGCTTTGTCTGGCATTCAAAGCTCTTCATAGTCTGACACCTCTGAGCTCTCTGCCTTTCTCCAAACTTGCTCCCACCATGTACTCTTAGATCCAAAGACACTTGCCTCCTGGCTGTTCCGCAAACAAGACCCTTCCTTCTCTGGGCCCCCAGTATTCTCTTTGGCTGCCTTCCAGGCCTGGAATGCTCTCCCTCCTGTGATCCAGCTACTAACCTCCCTGTCTTCCTTTATGTCCCAGCTAAAATCCTGCCTTCTACAGAAAACTCTCCCTTAGCCCTCTTCATTCTAGGGCCTTCCCCCTGTTAATTGGTTCTTATTTATACTGTATTTAGCTTACTGTATAGATTTGTTTGCATGTTGTCTCCCCATTAGATGGTGAATTCCTTGAGAGCAGGGACTGTCTTTGCAGGTGACCCAGTTGGGAGGGATAACTAACACACTGGTGACAGGATCCAAAAAGTTTTGACAGGGTAATGCATTGGGTGGAATCTAAGAAGATGACATTCAAGGTGGGGTTGAGGGGGCTGTGCAGCAATCAGTGGGGGAGACATGGCTAAATATCAGTGATTCTGAAATAGATTGGGGTGTTTTAGGAGAGAGCAGGTTCAATAGGAATCAGCCATGTGATAAAGCAGCCCAAAAACTATTGTCATCTTGGACATCAGTAAGCGGAGGGCCACGGCTTCCCTAAATAGGGAGGTGAGAGTCCCACATGTACCCTGCTGTTGTCAGAAGTCATGTAGATATTGTATTCAGGTCTGGGCTCCACTTTGATAGGAATGGGAGTGTCCAGAAGAGGGTGCTCAGCATGTGAGGATCATTTGAAGGAAGTAGGAACTTGTGGCCTGGAAAAAAGCTGCGTACCAGAATATTAACAGTATTTCCATATTGGGAGGCTGTCAGAGGGAAGGGAGATTGGATTGGTTGGGTTTGGCCCCAGAGCCAGGAACATTGCCTGGAGCTTAAAAAGAGGCAAGTGTGGGATTCTTGTATGGAAAAGCTTCCTCAAAATTATCCACTGAGCAGGTATCCTCTGAACAAGGTGCCTCTTTCTAGTCTTCCCCTTCCTCAAGTTGTTACAGTGAGGCGAGAGTTACTTAACTCTATTGCTGGTGAAGTTTCCAGATTCCCCAGTAAATGTTTGCTCCCTTGGGAATTTGAGCATGTGCAGAGACTCTTAGGCCTGGGAGATGATGGAACTGGGGTCTCATTCACTTACATGTCTTCCACTCATTTTCCTCCTGGCTCCACTAGAGCCTCTGCCAGGGCAAGGACTTTGTCCCTCTGTGCTACAGGGCTGGGTTTTGGGGGTCATGGTGAAGAACAGATCTCTGAATCCCCTTGGAGAGTTTTCTAAGTACCATGTCTGAGGAAGTTAGGTTGAGGTGGACTTTGCTGCATCCAAAGCCTAGCAAGGATGCGATACTTGAAGGTCATTTGAAAGAAATGCTTAAGAAAAGAGAAAGTGAAAGAAATGTTGGTGTAGACAGAGATGTCCATAAAGTTCACCCCAATCCTGGGATCTTTTTCTGCTGCCTAAGAACATGCCCCAATTTCCCGCTTTCTTAAAAAAAAATTCTTCACTTGATCCCATCACCCTCTCAGGTATCATCCAGCATCTTCCCTCCTTTTCACTAGCTCAATAAACCCACCAATATCCATTATCTCCACTTTCTCACCTCCCATTCACTTCTCACCCCTTTGTGATATGGCTTCAGTCCCTATTAGTCAGTTGAAAGTCCTTTCCTGAGAGTCACCAGTGTTCCCCACTCTCCCTCTTGGTTCCATCCTTTTGTTCAGCATCTCCGCTTCTATCTGGATTTTCACACTGGCCTCACTTAGGTGGTTCTCCTTCCCTTGCTTACTCCTCATCTGGGTCATGCTTTCTTACTATAAGTGCATTCCCAGGCTCTCTGTCTCTTGTCTCTCTTTTTGTTTCTCTCGTCTCTCTTTTTGTTGTTCATCGTTTCAGTTGTGTCTGACTCTCCAGGACGCAATTTGGGGTTTTTTTGGCAGAAATACTGGAGTATTTTGTGTAAGGGGTCTGGAACTCTCGGGTTATCAGGGTCATGATGCTCTCGGGAGAAATCTCTTGAGACAATATGTCCTTGCATGACTTATGAGATGGACCACCCTTATGTAATAACCAACCTTCACAATTATCTTGAGCAAGAACAACAGCCAAGCACATAAGTTCAGCACACAGTGTTTACAAACTTCTTGCATGCATGGAAGTAGAATGCCTGTATATACTCTGAGCTAGCTGAGATAAACGGAGTGCATACCATCCTTGCTCCCGCCTCATTCATTCACGCCTGGAAGAAAGATCTCATGCAGGCATGAGATCTTTGGGAACTTAACAATTTTGCCATTTCCTTCTCTAGCTCATTTTACATATAAGGAAACTGAGGCAAACCAGGTAAAGTGACTTGCCCAGGGTCACACAGCTAGTAAGTGTCTGAAGCCTGATTTGAACTCATTCCCACTCCAGGTCAGGGTAATCTGTGTCTCTTAGTAGCTCTCTTCTTTCTCTTTTTGAGCTCTTCAATCCCTGTAGACTCAGTGTTTCCATGCAAATGACTCCTAGATCTGTAGATCCAGTCCCAGGGCAGGTCCCAGGGCCAATCTCATGTTACTAACTTCTTAGTCATCTAGAACTAGATGCCTACTAGGCACCTGAAACTCAACAGGACCAAGAAAAAGCTCTTCCTTACTAATGTTTCCCTATTTCTCTGGAGCACCCACCCTGAGCAGATACCCAGGATTCCAACCTCAAAATCTTCCTTGAGTCTGGCTCTCCCTCCTTCTCCAGCTCTTCCCCCCAGTAGTCAATCAACTGGCAGTTTTTAATGCAGTTCTGTGCTAAAAGCACCACTTCCCATGCATCAGATGGATAAAGCTGGAAAAGCTGATGGATAAAGGTGATGAAATGGAAAATGACAGAGGGGCTTCAGTCCTTCTGGGATCTGTCCCAAAAACAGTAAAAGGAGCAGTAATCCAGCTAGTATACTTCTACCCAGAGAGATCAAAGAAAGAGGAAAAGGATCCATGTGTACAAAAGGATTTAGATAACTCTTTGTAGCCCCAAGTAAGGGAAGAGCTGTTATAGAGCTTGTACTGATGCCAGAGGAGCTAATTGTTAAATTCTGAATGTGAGTAGTTATACCTCAGAAGTCAGCAAAAGCTACAAATCACAGCTTGATTTATTGTTTTGTTGATTGTCTAGGACTGGAAAAAGGGTTGGAGAAAATGTTAATAATTCAGTTCAAGCTTAAAAACTGTGTTCGGCCTCTCCCTCCCCCCCATCCCCGCCACAGAGTCAGTTTTTAAACATTTACCAAAACACCTAGGTCTTCTGCTAACAGAAAAAATAAGGGGATGATACTACTGAGAAGTGAATCCAGTCAAAGTTTCAGTGATTTGAGAGAAGTCCATTGAATTAGGCAAGAGATTAGACTACATATCCTCCCTTCAGATTCAGCCTAAGGGGATGTGGTGATGTCTTCTTGAAGGCGTTAGGAGGGCAGCCTCATAAAAGGAAGGGGCAGGCAGAGGCATGGGAGCCTGCTCAAGAGGCTGGGGTGCCGTGCTTGTCTTGTAAAAAGGCTCAGGGGCCTGGACATTGAAGGACTCTTGTCCACAGAGGACTTGAGGATACTGGAGACATGCCTGGCCCCTGGCACAGAGCCTAGGCACAGGAAAGAAATCCAATTGCTGTGCTGGAGGACCGCCCTCTGGGAATGTGGCAGCTTAAGTTCTCCTCAACCCTTGCTTGCCTTCAGATGCTTTCCCTTCCCTCCGTCCTTTGCCATGCATTCGTATTTCTTGTTCTCAGGGTATAAGTGCTATGCTAATCTACTTTTTTTAAACATTTCACATTTCAGTATTTTAAATGATTTCTCCTCATCATCTGCAGAAAAAAAATGCATCTTGGTCTTCCTCTTAGCCTCTTGGTTGCTGCCTCTCCCTTGCCTCTGATCACTGTGTCCCCAAGAGTGTCAGGATGTATTTCAGTGAGCACAGCGCAGTGCGCTTCCGGACAGCCACAAACATTCTTATTTGTATTAAACTCCTAACTTCTTTCTCCCAGCTCAGAGAAGAAGTTACATTCACAGTTTTTCTTACTGTTTTTCAGATTTGGAACTGAGAGCGAAGACTACGGAGGAAACTTCCAGAAAGAACATTTCAGGAAAAGGATCCTCCCAAGGTATGAAAGTAGAAACTAGTTATTGTCAATATACAGTCCAGAACTTGAATTCTGCATCCCAAACTGCCGCTGCTTCGCATGTCTCCATCTCAGTTAGGCCTCTTGTGTGTTCAACTTCAGAACGGCCCCTTCCGCCCGTTGTGCTCCCTGGAATGCTTGGTCCATAATGAACAAACATCTTTTCATGGTAAGCCTCTTTCTTTGATAGTCTTTTCTTCTTCTGGCACTGATGTTTGCTTTGGTCTGCTTGCTTCATCCCACCCTCTGGTGCTGCCTACTTCTGTCATAGTCCCTGACCCACTGATTGCATGGGGGGAATCTGAATACACTTTTCCTTCCATGCCCTTTTCCAGGCTTTTCCTTTACCACTTTTACTAAGCACCCTCTCCTTCTCCTTGGGTCCTCCTTGGTTGAGAACCCAAACTAGATCCACATGCCATTCCACCTCATGACTTTTCACCTTTTCACTGACTGACCCTGGTGCCTGGAATTTTCATGTTCCTCATTTCCACCTCTTTAATCTTAGTGCCTTCTCTGAGAGTATCTCCATTTTATCCTGTATATATCCTTCTTGTACACAGCTATTTGCAAGCTGTCTCCCCACTTTAGACTATTAACTCCTTGAGAGCAAGGGCTGTCTTTTGCCTTTCATGGCATCCCTAATAATTAGGACAACACCTAGAACATGGTACATACATACTTAAGTCAGTGCTGGATTGACTGATGACATCGCATTGAGATTGATCATTCAAACAGAATTCTGGCAGCTGTCATCCATCAACTCCCCCATCCCCCACCCAAGTCAGTCTCCTTCTTTCCTCAGTGACTTCAGTGCCTAGCCCAGTCTTTCTCTCTGCACCAACTCCAGCTCCTCTTTGAGGGGAGTTTCCATATAGGTTTGTGTAATCCCTCAAACGTCCTCACTTCTCACTTCTTTAACCTATTCAGTTGCCTTGATTGATGTACTCTCCCTCTGCACCTTAACTGTAGAGATGGCCACATCCGTGACTTCACATCACATAGAAGTGTTCCACTTCCATGTTTATGAACTCTGAAAGTGCTTTATTTCATCATAGCCCTTTATCATTCCATCTTTTTCTCTGCCTTATGACCCCTATCCTTGTTCTTTATAATCACTATGACCTCTGCTCCCTTCATCCCATCAGCACCCTAGCACTAATCACCTTCTCCTCCCTTCCCCATCTTGACTCCTTGGTGAACCAGTTCAACCTTACGCTATTGTTCTGGACTGTCTATTGGAGATAATCCAATCCTGTATCTCCAACTGCCATTTGGAATTTCATATTGTGTTACAAACTCAGCAGAAGAGAGAGGAAGGCCAGTGAAGGCATGGAATATATAATCTATTCAAGGAGTTTAGCTGAGATGAGGAGACAATCCTGTCTTCTAGTGTTGAGTGGCAGAACCCTGTTCTCCTCATCTCTTACCTGGACTCTTGTGATAAGTCTCCTAACTGATTTTCCTGAAGCCAGACTCTTCCTTCTCAAATGTTCTCATGTGGAGATTTATGCTCTTAAAGTAGCAGCACTCTCTCAGACCTGTCGTTTTCCCTATTGCCTTAAGGATAAGTTAAAAACAAAAACAAAAACAAAAGCATAGACTTTTCAGACTGAATTCTTTGGACTCTTCCTCCCATTCTTAGTGTTCTGTCCAAAATGGCCCTCTTGTTCGTCCTTGTCCATCACATGTTGTCCATCTCCTCTCTTCAGACTTTCTATACACTGCCTGTTCAACATACCTAGGATGCGTTAGGTCCAGCTCTTCAGATCCCTCTGCACTGAAGCTCACTCAGCTTGAGTTAGTACCTTCAGGAGACCTTTGCTGATAAGAAGTCACTGTGAGAAAAAAAGGAATGATAAAATATTATGACCAGAAAGAGAAACATGGAAAGTTAAGATAAATTTCAGTCTGTAGGTAACATTTTCAATAAAAAAAGTCACAATCCAAATTGAACTTATTAATTATAACAGTGCATGTAAATGTTTTGAATTCCTCTATTAAATGAAAATGCATTACAAAATGGACTAAGAAACAAACAACTCCTCCTCTCCATCAGTATGTTACAGGAAATGCAATAAATACATATTCATATAGCTAGAACGAGTGTGACTAAAATTTTCTCTCCACTATGAATCCTCTCATGTTGGGTAAGGTTTGTATTGTATAAGAAAATTTTCTGAATTTATTACATGTCTTTAAGAAAAAAAAATTTTCAATTAACAGACACTTATTTTCTCTCCACACCTCATTGTCCTCACTGGGGGAAAAAATGGAAGACAGAACTCTTGTATGAAGTGTGCATAGTAAAGCAAAACAGATTCCCACATGGGCCGTGTAAAAAGGTGTATCTCGTTCTACAGCTTGAGTCCAGCACCTCTCTGTTAGGAGGTGGGCAGCATTCTTTGTTATGGATCTTTTGTTTTGGGGGTTGGTCTTTTCACATATCGGAGTACTTAAACCTTTCAAAATTATCTGTGTTTACAGTGTTGTTATCATATTAATTGTATTCCTGGTTCTGCTTTACTTCATTCTTCATCAATTCATACAAGCCTTCCCAAGATACTGGAAAACCTTTCTTTTCATCATTTCTTAATGTATTAATGCATTTCCATTATTTACAACATAATTTGTTCAGTCATTCCCCAAATGATTCCCGGCTCATCCCACCCCCATTTTCTACTCTATTTCCAGTTCTTTGCCACTATAAAAATAGTTGCTATAAATATTTTTGGACCAATGAGTTTTTTTCTTCTTTCTTTGATCTCTTTGGGGTGTGAGTCCACTAGTGGAATTTCTGTGGAAATGCACAAATTAGTAACTTTGGGGGCATAATTCCAAATTGCTTTCCAGAATGACTGGACAAGTTCACAGCTCTACTAACAATGAATTAATGTGTCTTAGCCCATCCAACAGGACCAATTATTTTTGAACTTTGCCAATCAGAGATCGTAACACTAAGCACCCTGACATACATAGGGAGGGCCTGCCATATGGGTTCTTCGATCTGCTTTTCTAAAAGAAAAGCAACTTTTGAAGGGTCAACACTCACTTTAATTAAGAACATTTTTCATTCACTTAGTTCAGGGGAAAAAGTCAGTACCCTGAACTTCAGAGAAAATACAGAGAAATCAAAATCAATAGACATGACTTCCAGCTGTCTGACCATCATATACCTACAGAGTTGCCAGAGAGAGAAGCACCAACCTCTGGGTTTTCCAAGCCAGGGGGCCCCTTAGCGGCTGCCCAGAGTCTAGTCTGGCCAAACAGACACTTCCAATGAGCAAGCCCCAAAGTCGAACCTCCCCTCAGAGTGAGAGCCAGAAGGCGTCTCAACCCCAGAGAAGTAGTGCCTCATTGATACAAGGCGTGGGCCTTCCTACAAATCTTCACTACTCAGCTCCCCTTAATGGGCCGGCCCCTTAATGGGGGGGGGGAGATCTCATTAAGAAGCAAAATTATATTAATAATCAGCAAAAATGCATTATTAATGCAGAGATGTAATGTGGAAGCTCAGAGGTGCTTGAATTTGCCTTTTTAATTCCTTAGTGATAGATAGCATTTTTTATAGGGCTATTTATAGCTTGGATTTCTTGTGAAAAGAGCCTATTCATATCTCTTGACTATTAATTGGAGAATTGTTCTTATATTTTTTTCCCAATTAAAGCTTTCTAAGCTTATCTAATCTGTGCTAGAAAAGTGACCCACTGTGATTTTTCTTGGATTTCCTTATTAGGACAGTCTGGTGTACTTTTAGATAATTGTGGAATATGTGGAGCTTCCTCCTGTCCCTCTGCTATCTTGGTTGATGTATCCTTCCTTTACTATATCTATAAATTTGCTCCAATATGATTACAGATTCTTCTTCCTCCCTCCATTAATAAGCAGCCCCAGATGCTATTAAAAGGTACCTGAGATATTTTAGTGGCATCCCAGTTGGTCTTCCTGCATCCATCTTCCGAATCTGTCTAACATAAAACCTGCAAAGTGATATTACTTTTGCCCAGTTCTGATCATGTCCCTCTCTTGCTCAGGAAGGTCCAATGGCTCTCTGTTGCCTTTATAACAAATGAACTAAAACATTATTCTTTTATACGTTAGAATCCGTCATATTCTTGCTTCCTACCTATCTTTTCCAGACTAGCTTTACATTGTTCTACTTCACACATTTTGTGTTCCTGTCCAGATAGCCCAATTATCATTCCCTACTTATGACCTTCTGTTTCCTTCCTCCTTTATTTTGTACGGGCTGCCTCAACCTCTGTGCCTGAAATGTTCTCCCACCTAAGGGCCAACTCTATGAACCACTTTGGTCCACTTAAGACTCAGCTGGAGTCACCTCCTTCAAGACATTTTTCATGATTTCATCAGTGTCCTACAAACCCACCTGAAATCTCTCTGAATTTATTTTGTGTCCAGCCTGGTGTCTTTGTGTTGGGTTTGTGTGTGTTGTCCATGGAAGTTATATGTATGCCCATCTGTGGCTCTTAGGGAGCTATGAGGAGTCATTTCTGGAGTGTGGTGCTTGAACCACCAGTCTGGTTGCTCTGCTCTCCTCAGAGAGGAGGTACTGTGTGTGTGTGTGTGTGAGTGTGTGTACATACACAACTCCCCAAATATTGATGGTCATAGGGAAAAAATTCAGTTCTTAGGGTTCAAGCCGCTTTCTTGCTCACTGTCACCTAAAGAGGAAGGTGTGGGGCCCCAAGGTTATAGCCTAAAACTTTATTTCTTCCCACCAAATGCTAGTTGCAGAAAAGACCATCATATATACAGAATAGTAATAGATGGCAGATGGAAATTAGACAAGTTTTATAGATTAGAAATATGCCCAACAGTACACAGGGTGAATGAACTCTCAGTTTAATGAGAGATACTTCTTGGGAAATTCCCCCAAGTTGGGAGGAATAAGCAGAAATATGGGGACATGGGGGGCAGGGAGCTCTCCCCTATGTGTCTGTCTTCCAGCATCTGTTCTTCTTCTCTCTCAATCTCTCCTGAGAAGATTGGGAACTATATCCGTCCTCTCGAAGCAGGAAACAGAAAGTCTCTCCACCGCTCTCCTGCCAACTCAGATCCCTATTTCAGCTTGCACACAGCACTTTGTCAGCATCCTCTCCACTAGTAAGGAAAGTCTTATGTAAATGATCCAGGCTTGCAACCCATGTCAACTGATCTGTAAAGTTGATCTAAAAGGATTTTAGAACCCTTTCTATCCCCTTCCCCCAGAGCAGTGTGTATTCCCAGGGCTAGGACCATGTAGGTGCCTAGTAGGTGCTTAAGAAATGCTTACGCATTGTTTAATTCCATTGACTTCTCTCACAGGATGCTCAGATGGGCCAGGGACTGAGAGCCAGGAGGACCTCCACTCTCCTATGGTAAATCCTTGGAGGAATCCCTAAAACAATCAGCGGCCATCCCTTCCTGGGGAGCTGGGGTAGATGGTGGTGGGTATTAATAGGAAAGTTCAGAATGGAGGTGAAATTTTGAGGAAAGACAAAGAGTTTTGTGTTGGTCCTGTGAAGTGTGAGATGCCTTCAGCAACTGCAGTTCCTTGGTTTGTATACTTCCCATGACTAACTTGCTCCTTTGCCCCATCTCAGCTGCACACTGTGTTCTGTTTTCATGTAGAAGAATGTTGGAATTCCTTGATCCGCTTTGGCTGCACTTACCCCTTGGTGAACAGGTTCATCTCTACACTATCCTCTCCTCTAGAGCCCTTGCCCCCTTATCCTCTTATGGATAAGAACTCTGCCAGACCTTGAACTTGGATCAGTTCCTCCATTCACTGTGTTTGCTCTTCTTTCTGTTCTTCTGGAGGAAATGGAGAAACTTACAAAACTGTGCTGCCTGGGCTCAGAACCTTGAGAGAATCTTTCCTGTGCTAAGGCAGTCCCTGGACAGCTCCCTAATTCATTCACGATCCTCCTCACCACAGCAGCTTTTCCAAACCTGTTCGCTACTCCTCAAATCTCCATTGTCTCCCTCTCTCCCCACCCACTCAGCTGAGATTGTTGTTAAGTTCTGTCTAACTCTTTGCGTTCCCATTGGGGTTTTTCTTGACAAAGATTCTGGACTAGTTTGCCATTTCATTTTCCAGCTCATTCTGAAGCAAACAGGGTGAAGTGATTTGCCCAGGGTCACACAATTAGTAAATGTCTGAGGCTGGCTTTGAACTCAGGCCTTCCTGATTCCAGGTCTGGTGTTTTGTCCACTGTGCCACCTTGCTGCCCTGAAAACATCTGCAGGACATCCTAAAGAGATGCAGGATTGGAGGTCAGCCCAGAGTTTGGGACTTGATAAGATTAGAGAATTATTAGCATAGAGATGGTAATTAAATCCATGGGAGCTGATGAGATCTCTGAGTGAAGTAGGATAGAAGGAGAAGAGAAGAGGACCCAGGACGAAACCCTGAGGGACGGCTGTCTCCTGTGGGCCTCCCTTTAGAGCTGAGATCTGGTCCCTGTCTCCAGGCCTGGGTGTCCTTCTGAGAACTCCCAGGACTCCATTTCCCCACTGTCCTATTTGTGTGTGTGTGATCCCATGTCCCCTCTGCTGAGGGGTCAGCCTGCTTCTAGTATCTCCCAGCTCCAGCCCATCTGCTATTCATTCACTAATGTGATTCTCCAGAAGCTCAGATGGGACAGGCCACCTGCTCTGCTCAGTAAACTCCACTGGCTCCTTTCCCCCAGGAGCAAAATTGTTTTGTTTTGTGTTTTGTGTTTTTTTTCCAAGTTGTGGTTTTCTGCCTTCTTCTGCTGCAGACAAAGCATTATGCTCCTTCAGTTATTTTACATTTATCCTTTTGAAGGTGACCTTGCTCCCATTGGTTTTTCCCGCTGTCCCCCACTCTTAGTCTCCTCTGTCACCTTTTTCCTTTAGTGCTTTGTTTGTCTCTCTCTCCTGCTTTTATTTGGTTATGTGTTTCTTCTCCATCATTTTTCCTTTGAGTCAAATAGATTCTCTTTTCCTCTCTTTCCCTTCAGTAGTCCTCTTGTTAGTTTTTTAATTTCATTTTCTTTACTTTTTTCTAAAAAGGATTTCCCTCACTCTCTGTTTACTCTAAACCCTCATTTTCTGATTCACGCCTCTATAATCATCCGGCCTTTTTCTTTTCTTTCTATTTCTTATACAATCAAAGCTTCCAAGGTGTTAATTTTCGGGTCTGCACTCTTGCTGCTTTCTACCAGTGTCTTGTAGGGCTTACCCCAAGGATTCTCCTTTTCTCTGGTGCCTCACTTTCAAAACCATGCCAATTATTGCAGGTGTCAGAGAGGAGAGTGCCCCATGGTAGGCCTCTCTCCCCCATACTGGTCTATACTTCGTCTTGTTCATTGTTTTTTCTGCATTTGCCTGTAAATTTCCCTGTGCCCAAGTTTTCTTACTCCTTTAGGTGCCAGTTACCCCCAGGGGTTCCAACTCCTTCGCTTCTAGAAGAAGTAGATTTTCCAAGCACCAAATCCCTACTCTAAGGTCCTCATCTCCCTTTACGCATAGGAATATTCATCAGTGGAACCCCTCCTACCTCCAAAGTAAGGTCTCCCCTCCCATCCTCCTTCCTCACCTGCTTCACCCTAGATTATTCTCTTTCCAAGACCACAAAGGTCACCGTTCCCTCACTGCTGGTCCTTGTTTGACCCCAGCACATCATTCATGCCTCTCTCTCCCTCTCCTCTCCTTCCCCTTTTCATGTACTTTCCTATGTTGTAATGTACCTTTTTTGTTTTAGCAGGATATTGCCTGGTTCTCTTCATGATGCCCATTCTCTGTCCCTTTACTGTTGTCTCTGCCAGAGTTCTTCCTTCGTCCTTGTCTTCTTGGATGCCTTGAGAGAGAAGTTTGTTACTGGTCTTTCTGCTGCTACTTTATTACTGTTGCTGCCTGCATTTATTCACTCCTTCCTCCATCCTCTTCTTTCAAGTGTTCAAGAGGCAAATGATTTCTTCAGTTCTGAAATGTTTCCAAACTCTGCTTTGTTCTCATATGTTCCTCTTTTGCCCCATACAGTTAAGTTTGGAGCTGCAGCCTGAGCTCCATCACTCTTTACAATATTCTTGTGTTCCTCCTTAGTCTTGTGCTGTTCAAACGTCCTTTGCTTTGCCTGTGGTGGTCTTTCCTGATGGCTTGAAGAACTTGTTTCTGAATTAGATTATTAAATTTAACCACAGTATGTGTTAAGAGTTTGCACCTTGGTTTTTTTTTTCCCCCAGAGGTGATCTGTGAATTCTTTATTTGGAATTTCATTTTCTGTGTTCAGAAGTTCTGGGCAGTTATCTCCTGTTTCATTCATTATGGTGTTACGGTTGTGTTCTTCTGGGAGACCTCTGGTGTTTGATCAGATTGCTTCTTCACGTCTTGTCTTTAAGGTCCAAATGTTTTGCTCGCACAGTGAGTGATTTTCCTTGATTTTCTTTGATTTTTTTTGTTGTTGCTTCTCTTCCTCTGTGTTGTCCTTCGCTTCTGTGTATTTGCATTCCTGATTTATTGTTCTCGTTTCTTTGGTGAGGCTCACTGCTACATTAAGTTTTTTTATTCTGTTCATAATTTTTTCTGTGCAGGACATAAATTCTCCTCTTATAATTCTCAGTTGTCTTTTAAACCACTCAGAAACAGCTTTTGTGATTCCATGTTCTCAAATTCCACAAATCTTTCTCATTAAGTGTTGGATCATTTTCCTTCATTTTGCAGTTTTTATTCATAGATGCCTGAACTAATTTACTAAGTCTGGAGGTCATATTCCCTTTCATTACAGTTTTTTCCTGTTGATTTATCTGTTTACGTTCAAGGTCTTTAAGATTTCTTTTTCTTGAAATCTTGGGTACTTTTAGACTTTTTGCCCTAACTTGTTTTTCTAATTACTCATTTCCTGACTGCTTCCCCTCTCTGATTATAGTTTCCTGGGGGCTGGATCTTAGAGCATCTCAGTCTCCTCCCACATTGCGCAATTCAGGTTCACTAGCCTACGTTTCTGCCTCAGTAGAGTTTTAGGTGGTCGGAACTGGCCCTAGCTGGATACTGTGTTTTTCTTGGTGAAGTACTGCACAGACCCCCTGCTTGCATAGTGTCCTGTTCCAATGACCTGTTCCTTTCCTGTGTTCCTTTATTCTCTGGCTCAGATTCTGCTGGCACTGGCAGTTCAGAGTCTGCTTTTCCTGTCTTGGTAGTTCAGACATTTACTGTGCTGGTGCTTCTGATTCTGAAGGGTTGTGGCCATGCTGGCTGTTGAGGCCAGACCAAACTTCCCAGCCTGCAACCAGGATCTCTAGATCGTTGGAAATAGGGAGGGGGGAATGAGGTGCAAGAGTGGGTTTTAATGTAAGTAAGCCTGTGCTGCGGCCTTTGGCTTGCTTGTGTGGCCTCACCACTGGTAGCTGGGAGGTGGGGAGAAGGCGCTGAGTGAGCACAGGGTCAGGGAGTGTCCATTTCTGGTGGCTGTGTTTTTGGAGTGCTGGTGATAGTTACGTTTTTTGGATTCTGTGTGTCCTAGAGTATTAAAGCCACTGAATTTGCTTTACCCTTTGAGTTGGGGAGGTCACGGATGATTGGAGAATTCCATTCCTGAGTCGAATGGACTCAGGAATAGTTTTACACTTAATTTTCAATCTTTGTTTCAGCAACCCTTTACTGAATGTGATTTTATTGCATTATGGTCAGTAAAAGATGCAGTTGGTATTTCTGCATCTCTGCATGTTTGTGAAGGTTTGATGTCCTAATACATGCCCATTTTGTGAAGGCGTCCTACGCAGCTTAGAAGTAGGCATACTCCTTTCCATTTCCCGCTCAAAAATCTCCAGGTATCTGTCGTATTTGACTTTTCTAATGATTCTAAAACAATTTCTTTTCATTTTTTGGTTCTATTCATCTGAAGTATGAAAGGGGTAAATTGAGGCTCCTCCCTGGTATCTTTTTACTGTCGATTTCGATTTCTTCCTGTAATTCTTTTCCTCTGTCCTTTAAGAATTAAGATACTGTGCCATTTGATGTTAATTCATTGTCTTTTGACAACATGTAGTGTCTATGCTTACTTCTCTCTTTTAATTAGGTGTAATTTTGCTTTTGCTTTGTCTGAAATCATGATTGCCTGCCACCCTTGTGTTCCTTACTTCAGCTGAAGTGTAATAGATTGTGCTCCAAACCCTTATTTAACTCTTGTGTGTATTTTTTCTGTTTCATAGATATTTCTTGTAAACAACATATTGTTGAATTCTGGTTTCTGAGCCATTCTCACCCCTTCTTGTTTTATGTGTGAATTTTTCTCATTCACACTCATAGTTATAATTTCTACCTGTGTATTTCCTTCTATCCTGTTCTCTTATACTTGTCAAGATATTTGGAGACGCCCTGTTTCCAGAGCTAAGGCCCAGCACGCAGGCTGTGTCCTGAGTTTGGTATGACAACAGTGCTTTGCACTGTGGATGGCCTCACCTTCTGGCAAGTGTATTGCTTTGACCAGCACCAGGTGTTCACTGATGAAAACCAGTTGTGATTTTCATATTAATCAATAACTGCCCACTTGTGGATTTTATATATATATATGACCTGCCTTTGCCCCAGTGTATTAAGCCCTCCTTCTAAGGAGGGGGGGGCCTTCCACTTGCAAGTTGTTACTCTGAAATTAATTCAACTTTTGTTTAATCCCGGGCAAACCTGCCTCTGGCCTGCTCTGTTTAGCTCCAGCCATTCCTAGGTTAGAGGTTTGTTCTGGTCTGGTTGACATACTAATCCTTCTGTTTTTTTCCTCTGCTTCGTCTTTAAGAGTTTATTTTGCTTCTAACGAATGCCTCCTTTATTCTAACCTCCCTTTCCCCCTTTTCTGTTAACTTCTTTCCTTCTCATTTCCTTGTTTGGTTACATGTATTTTTGTACCCAAATGTATGTTATGTGAATTTTTTCTTTCTTTTCCCACTTTAGATTAGAGTTTTTTCTCTCCTCCTCCCAGTGCCTTCTCTTTTGCATAAACTCATCTTTTCATACCCCATTTATGTGAGATAATTTTCCTCATTCTTCGCCATTCAATCCATTCTTCTTTTTTGGTCATCCAAACACAAAAGAATCAGAATTAGGTCCCCAAATTTGATTCTCTCTATGACCCCCTAATGATAAAAAATTCTGGGAAGTTAGATCTCCCCATATAAGAATGTAGTTTATTTTTGTTTAGTCCCTTATGATTTTTTACTCATGATTTTTATGCCTTTTTTATGCCTCTCTTGATTCCTTG